>NW_017729022.1:59794485-59815216 GCF_001723915.1 Gavialis gangeticus
TAAATTCCACATTAAGTTCCCTGTAGCAAATAGGATTGTTTCCTTAGAAACCCCGAGCAGTTTCACCCTGTGAGATGCATAAGCTTAATAAAATCACAGAAGTTAGAGAGGAAAAGAGCTTTATTACATGATTTAGTGCTAAAACCCTTGTCATCCCTGGCCTGAGCAGGATTATTCCTTACAGTATTCTTGCCATAGATATACTCAGTTTAATTCAAACAAGGCAGCTTTCACCCTTTTTTTAAGGTGATAATCCCTCAAGGCCACCTTCTTACAATACAGGTATTTTCAAGGAAGGTGAGTAAGCACTGGGCAAACCATGGTTAAGAAATTCATAAAGTGATCTGGAGGAGAGGCAGGAATTAAATGACGTGTGTTGAGGGGGAGCAGATTTCTCTGTCATGGCCCACCACTCCAAAGCACAGTAACAGGTCTGATGGCAGCAGCAGTCTCTGCCCTATCTCCCTACCACTTCAGAGGAAGAGGGCCTGAGATGCCTGAGAACATTCTCCTTTCTATTGGCATCATGCTGCAGCTCAAATGCTTCATGCTACGTGTGGAAAAAATGCTTGACTAATTAACAGATTATGCTTTCTTAAATGGCATGGCAGCTTAAGTGACTAAAAGTGCTAACCTTTAATATACCCTATTTCCTTACTTCACAGATGAAGGAACAGGTGCTGCTCTCAGTGCCGCAGTGCCGTGCCAACGCAGACGCTGGCTTTGCATCTCATTCAGGGTATACAGTATCTTGTGTGGTGCCTGTCTCCTTGTATAACTTTCATGCATCACAGATACACCCCAGTTCAAACTGATTAATCCGGAGCCCTCTACAAGCATCTTATATGGAATTAAACTACATGTGTCTGTTCTCTGTTCTGTAAACCCTCAAGATTATTAAATGAACCTTGCCAATATGACAGATTGGCAGCCATCTAATCTTCCTTCTGCTTGGCCTTCAAGACAAACCCAGATGTAGAAGAGAGATGGCTGCCCTATGGTATTATATAAAACAGTCTCAGTTTCTAGTTTAAAATGCCCTTACATTCTAACAATGACCCTGTGTCCCAAGTTGATCACAGAACATGCAAAATCTAGTCATTCTTCCAATTCCTGCTGTTAATCTGAGGGCAGTGGGATTGTTGTCCACATCTAAGAGTCTTGGCCTTTTCTCTTGTTTTCACATTGTTTAGGTTGGCTTAACAACTGCTTGGAGTTAACAAGGGGAATTTTAAATAAAGCAGCAAACAAAAACAGTTCTGCATATTCCCATTCAGTGAAGTATCTAAACCTACAATTATTTCCATTGACTTCGGTGGAACTCCTTGCACCTTTAAAGATACACAGGATAGAACTGGGTTAGGGTATTCTGCATCTTCCTCCTGAAACTGTTGGACTGTGCAGAAAGGAATGCAAGATTTGGTGTGGGGGAAGTGTGTGCAAAGAGAAATGTAACTCTGTAGCTTAGTGGGTGGAGCACTCAGCTAGGAAGGGGAATCCTGGATTCTGATTACTGCTTCCTGAACTGTGCATTTTACATTAGTCATTGTATAGTACAGTGATCTCCAACCTTTTTAATTAGGAGATCATCTTTGGCATTTGAAAGCAACCTAAGATCTACTGTGTACTGCCACCATCCCCTCCCCTCCTGCCCCCCAGGTAAATCTGTAGGGAGGAAAGGGGAGGGGCAGATCGAGGCAGAGGGAAAAAAATATTTTGGGGCGCGCCTCCTCCACAGGTAAGTCCCACCCGACTGGGGCCCCACTTAATTTACCCCTGCTCCTGCCTCTGCAGCACTCTCTCTCGCCGCGGGGGCCTCAATCTAGTCCCTGCCCCTTCCCTCCCCCACGGATTGACCCGCTGCGCTGGAGCACATGCATGCATGCGGGCACTCAGACCCTCTCCCCAGCTCAGATCTACCGCAAGAGGTTCCAAGATCTACCGGTGGATCAAGATCACTAGTATAATGGAACAGTTGCCAATAGAAGGGTGAAATATGTCTCCACCTAATTTAGCCCATAGCCTGGTAGGCCAGAGTACTTGTCTGGCAGTAGGAGAAAATATGGATTTGAACCCTCTCAGACAGAGGAGGAGATAAGGGACACATTTACATCAGTGTAATTGTTTTTTACAGTAGTATAAAAAAGAAGTGGATAAATGCTGTACTGCCCTACACCATATAATTTACTCAAATCTGGTGTAGAATGATCTTGAGAAAAATCAGGGTAAACTACATCAGTGTAAGTTACATAACTGTATGTACTGTGCGTCTGCAGCTTACCCTGGGGTAATTTTTCTCAAGGGAAACTGGCTTCTATGCTACTCTGTCACTACTGGCAGGGAACTGTATTATTGCCTGCTGCAAGCAGTTACTTGAAGAGAGTTGGTTATCTGTCCACTCTGGATCCTAGTGTAATTTACAAGTATACAAAACTAATGCATAGTAATCAAAATATCTCCAGTGCTCTGTGTTTCCTATTAGCCAGATATATGAATCTCCCGGCTCAGGGTGTGAGGTTTTTGGACCACTCTTCTGAGCTACCTAACTCTCCCCATAAACTGTGCATGGAATCTAGGTACCTAATCCTGGGTTCCAGTTTGGAGCCAACATCTTCAAGGTTAGGCTTTGTGGTGTCAAGCTCATATCTGCTTACGTCCCTTATTTGATTTAGTGCCTAATTCTAAATTAGTATATTTTTTAAAAGGCAGTTGGAAATGTCTTTATTATTTTAATTTAGATATTTTTTCCTGCCACATGTGGAATCCAACCACTGCATCTCTTTACTTGTAAATGGAATTCATAAGGGGAACTATCCAGTATAGCAGAGCTTCAGTATCCAGGATGAGTGATGTACAAACGTAACTATTCCATCTGTCCAGTGAAAACTGATGCTTTCTGGGAAAATACTGAATCTTGATCTTGACATGAGTAAAAGCAGCTATTTTTACATTTAGTTACTAGATGTGTTTATAAATTTTAAGTCTATCTTAGCCTAGTATTTTTAAAGCCCTGCAGTTTCTCTTTAAAAGAGGGCCACACTATTCGTGTGTCTTCCAGGTAAACTTAGGTATATTCCAGTAATACATATACAGGTCACATTATGGTAAATGATAGGCAGAAATAAATGTAGACATATAATTTGTTGTTCAGCACTGTTTTATGTCCAAGTTGGAGACTAATTCTTCCTCCCTGAGCCAAGTCATTTTGAATGTGATCAGTTTTAGTTCCCCTCCATTTAATGCCCTGAGGCTCATCTTTCCATCTCAAATTAATGTGAAAACCAAAATAACCATCTTGTTTCATCCTCAGTGTGATGAACAGGAAAATAGCTATCTTGTTTTTTCTGAATATTATTTGTGGTTTGGTTTCCCTGGTCAATTTTGTACCACTTCCTCCTTAAATGCAAACATTTAAGGCAGCTTGGAAACAAGGTTTGAACTAGACAGGAAATGAAACAAAAGCTTTGGGCTTACCTACACAAACAAGTAACCTGGAAGAACCTAAATGTGGAACAGCTATTCTGCCCTAGCTCACTTCATAGATGTTCTTATTCTACACTTAGACTGCAGGGCCTTAGAGTTTAGCTCAGTCCACCTTGGGAAGTTACTGTAGAATAAATTGTGCTTTAAAAGTACGCCCTCGCTATTTCACAACTCCCCTGCATAGACCAGCCCTAAGAGGAAAGACAGCTTCAGGTACACACCTTCAAAACAGCTGAGGGTAATAGGATCAACAGGGATGCTATCTTCAGTATTCAGTAAGAGTGTTAGGTCTTGCCTTGCCCTAAAAAAAAAAAAATCAGAAGGCCCAGTTAGTTTTAAAAAAAACACCCTTGAAGAAACGTGAGAAGGTTATACTCAGTGTTTACACTTTGACTGTATTTTTAAGGGGCAGAGGGACTAGGACAGAGATAGACTTTCACTCTAAATCACCTGTTCCAATCTGGCCCCTCCTCAGTAGTGACTGAAAATGAAAATAATTATCAGAGTGGCTCTGTATCAACATGTGCAAAACTTCAGTGTGGCTAGTCCTGGATGAGCACCCTTGTGGTGGAAGACTAACTGGGCTACTGAAATGGAACTCTTTTGTCGTTCCTCATGTCAAGCCTGGGGAGGGTCAAGGAGGTGTTTATTGGCGAAAAAGCTGTTGTGCCCAAAGCTCTCATGCAAGCAGACAGAAATTAAGTGAACAGAGCAGCCAGTATGGTTTCCATTACTAACACCCCAAAGAAAATTAACATAAACTGTTTCCTGTGCCTTTGAAAAGAATTAGTTGAGGTGAAAGCTGCAGTCTGGGGTTTGAGGCCAGATGAGATAATGGGGAAGATAAGGGTGTTGGTTGTAGCCGTTTTAGTCTAAGGACATAGGCAGACAAGGTTCTTTGGGTAAATGTGATATCTTTTATTAGACCAACTAAATAGTTGGAAAAATTATTCTTTGCAAGCTTTCAGGTACAAACACCCTTTGTCAGGCAGAGGGAAGTGTCTGCATCTGGGGGAAAAGATGTATTGGTGATTGACAGCAAGTGGGCTGAAAAGTATTAAGTGAATGGCTGATGACTTTCTCTCTTTTTCCCCCACTCCACACAGGGAAACAGCTGGATGGCATCTGGTAAGTCACTAGATTTAATGTGCGTTAGATACTGAGCAGTATGGGAAGCATTTCCAACAGGACATCATTACATATGCTTCAGCCATTAAGAAATTGTTCTGATGCTGCAGAGAGTGTTTCTGAATGTTTTTAAGGTTCCTGGAAAACAAACTAATTTAGGGCAGACATGGTGTAGGCAAGTACTGTTCAAATCTCTTTGAGCTCTTGCTGATGGACCCGAGTACAAAAAATATTAAAAACAGTTGCATTTTATTGCAGTATCACCCAAAGCTTGTTGACCCTTTCAAACATAGGGTGCGGTCTCTTTTTTTTTTTTTAAGCAGCTCTACTTCTAGCTGCAGACTTGCCAACACACAAGAGTAGGTGGGGAAGTAGGTGGGTGAAAGACAAGGCTTACAAATAAGGTCACATTGTTACTTACTAATGCATGCTTTCTGATACAAAACAGCACTACCCCCAACTTGTTAAAATTCCCACCTCCAGTAAAGTGCCCACTTAGCTGTCCTCTGCTGCCCTGCCAGTGGGCTCAGCCTCCACTCGCTGTCCCATGTTTGTATCCATTTCCGACCATCCAGCCACTCTCTCTTCTCTGCGTACTGGGGTAGTTCATGCTCCAGGCTCTCCCAGTTTCTGATTCCCTGAGGGGACTGGTCCCACAGCTGGGAGTTCTTCTGCCCATCTGGCTGGAGGAGGGAGGCCACAGAGGACCTTGTGTTCTGGCGGGGAGGGGTCTTCCTCCTGTCACCCTTTTTAATGTCTCAGATGTGGCTCAACCACATAATCTCCCACCTATCTGTAGTCTGGCACAAGGCTTGATATTCAGGTGGACCATTTTTATGTTAACATCCCAGCAGACACTGGGATATTAGAATATGATCATAGGAAGGCCATGATCTTTTCTTGAGTCTTGCTACAGTTGTTTGCCTTAGTAACATCCTTAAGTAATAATTGCTGTGGATGATATTTATGCTGAGTAACCCATTTCCTCCTCTCTACATGGCTTATGGCCCTCCCATGACAGGCATACCTCCATAATTGTCCATAAGGATGAATTCTTCTATGGCAGTGGTGGAATTTCCAGCTGTGCACCTGTAAGTTCAGCTTTCCTAAAACTTAATTTTTTCAAGCTCTATTTCCCAAATAAATCCTATTAGTCTGCAAGAAATTATTTCTGTAATCAGGAGAACCTTGCATCTCTGCCCTCTAGAAAAGCAGGAGGTAAAGTGTGTTTAGTCTGAACAGTTTTCAGAATGCAGCCAGGTGAAGTTCTGTTTACCACAGGGACTGGTCACCTCAGGGGGAAAAGGGAAGCTTTTACTAATGATATATATACAGCTAGAAGTTAAAGTTTGTTCCAGCCAGCATTCCAAAGAAATTGTAGGGCTTCCTGCCACTCAGAGTTCAAGAGGGTAAACGCTTTCTGTTACTGAGCTACCTATAGGCAGCCTTGGCTGGTCTTAAATTGAAAGGCTTTTTAATGCTCTGACTTTAATGACTCAAGATACGTAAAAATATGTTCATGCCTTGACATTCCTTCCAGTTCTTGAGTCCAAGCCCAGGCCGTCCTAAACAGAAGTTAGCCACATGTCAGAGGCACAGTGTGGAAAGCATAGACCAAGTGGCAGTATAAGCCACATGAACTCTGTTATTTCATTGTCTAAATGGGGAGTGAAAGGAACAGCAGGGCTTCTCTCAAGCTGACAGTCTAAATTCCTTTCTCTGATCCTAGGCAAACAATGACGGCTGGAATGGCATTATGGACAGTAGGAAATTGCCAGCCTCTAAGTGAATCCATTCTGTCCATTTAGCTTATTTTCTTGGTTTTCAATTTTACAGGGAGGAACGCTGCTTGGCCCCCCAGACTCAGTTGTGGACCTAGGAAACACTGAAGTTACAGAAGAAATTTTCCTGGAATACTTGTCCTCGTTGGGGGAATCGATGTTCCGGTGAGCATTAGCTTTTTTAAATACTTTCTTGGCATAGAGATGCTATATGGTAGAGAAAGGTGGGCTGGGGAACCCTGGGACCAATTCCACCAATACAAAACTTTATCTGCCCAAAAACCTGTTTGGTATTAGTCAAACATTGGGGCTAGATCTAGCATGTTGGCAAGTAATAAACTGCAAGCTATACAACAGTCCAATGAACCTAGACCTTTGGCTAGACTTTACAAAGCATTCTGCCAGGAAACCTGCAGTGCCAATACTTGACAGCAAAACAGGGTCATAATGCCTTGGTGAGAGGATCTCTAGGGAAAATGCACATGGCGTAGGAAACGGTATTTCATTAGCACGTGGTCTTTCCTGAGAATCAGTACTGAAATGTTGCAATAATACATAAACTTGAGATCCTGATGCCACTTGTGTTTGTTAGAGATCCTAGTACACATTTCACAAGAGTAGGAAACATAATACCTGGTGTTCTTGATAAATTCCAAGTTTTGTAATTCATCTGATCTCGTAGCCCATCTGTAGTTTCAGTTGAAGAAACTGGTCCGCACTTCCCCTCCAAAAGACTGTTTTGTAGTATCAGTCTTCTACCCCCACCTCCGCTGAATGTGTAGGTGAACTGACTAATGTATGTTGCTTAAAGAGCCATGCATTCTTTGGGATGCAAGGTGCTTTTCTAAGGGGTTATTTCTCATTATTGATCCGAGTTCTTTTCCTAGCTATGGCTGAGTCTCTCTCTTCTGTTTTTAACTCCTCCTCCTGGGCACAGAGGAGAGTCTTATAATCTCTTTGAACATAACTGCAATACCTTCAGTAACGAAGTGGCACAGTTCCTGACGGGAAAGAAGATCCCTTCCTACATCACCGACCTTCCATCCGAAGTCCTTGCCACGTGAGTTTGGTTTCTTTTTATAAAAGGAGCACACTGTGTCTTGCTAATGTCTAAATGTTTGTTGCCAGAACAGATAAGGAGGAGACTGACATCTGTTCTATTTTATGAGATTAGGAAGATGCTACTTGTTAAACTTTAACATACATGTGTAATGACAGTCTCTGTACTGCACACACCAGGTACAATTGTACCTAAAGAAAGGGTAGAATGTTTTCTCTTTCCACCCTCAGCAAACTTAAAAACAGTTGATTCCCTGTGAATTTGTCTCACTTGGCAAGAGGAAGAGAGGAGGGATGAGAGTGCTTCTAGGTGTACTGTTCCAGGACACTAATACCTTTTTTAAACTTCTGTAGGCTGGGCCTTAGCTCAGGATAGAGCCCAGCAATGCTTAAATCCCCATTTCTGTCCTACTGTAATGGACTCTGGCTTTCCTTAGAGGAGGGCAAAGGGAGGTGAAACTTTGAAGTTGCTCTTGAAACATAAAAGTTATGGTTGATTGGAAGCATTTGGAAAGGAGGGCATGAGAGAAAGTCCTCTCACATTCTATTTCATCAGATTGGAGTTTGGAGACTAACCCAGGCTCCCTTGGTGCATACCCTGAGTTGAGGCGGTGAGAGAACTGCAGTCAGATGCTTGGGGAGCCACTTCCTTAACAGCTCACATAACACTACCCATCTTGGGATGTGCAATACCAATTGATAGGCAAGTTTTTCCAGTCTTGGGAAATCATCTCCTTAGATTTCAAAAGCCTGGTGAAGTCAGACATGGCATCTTGAATGGAAAACTTTCAAAGAGAATCCAGATGCTGTAGAATTAAAATAGGAATTAGTCTTTGATCATTTCATCTGACAGAACAGCCACTTGCACCTTTGCGAGATGTTGGTTTAATGCTCAAACTGGGTCTTGGGCTACTCATGACTATTCAAGACCCCATGCCCTTTCCCTTTTCTAATACACAAAGGTTTCTATTTTATGTTATAGCATTTCTGGCCAAGTTCAAACTTGACCTTCTTCCTCCCTGATTTTCATCCTAACAGCTTCAGTTGGAAACACTATTACTTCTCTGTTTAAAATTATTCATATGATACCTCATGGAAAACTGCATTGCAAAATGAAATTCTGATCTTATATCTAGCTCAAGTAAGTTACTGGAAGTTTCAAACAAGGTATCGCCACCATGCTAGTATTGTATGTTAGATCTAGAGCTGGCTCACCTGAAATCAAGTTTGTACAGACATTCCTAGTTAACTTCTATTCCAAGAAGTGGCTGAGTTTCAGGAGGGCACAAGAAAATCTTGTGAATATCTTTTGAGCACTTGAAGATCTAGGTCTTATTTTTTTGCCTCCTCAGACCCTTTGGACAAGCTTTGAGGCCTCTCCTGGATTCCATCCAGATCCAGCCACCGGGCGGGAACACTTTCAGCAGACACAACGGACAAAGCTAACAGGAGTGGAGGGGTGTGCCCCACCTCACCAGGGCTTCCCCTTTTTAAACACAAATCTACCAGATTTCTATTTTATAATTTCACATCAGAATTAACTCAAAGAAAGCAACAAGATGGTTTTTTAGACTTTGTAGGTGGAGGATTTATCAGGTTGCATGTAAAATGCTACCAAAAAGGTTGTCATCATTTGATAGCATTATACTAATTTATTAAGGCTGTCTTGTCCAAGCACACTGATGCTTTCTAAGTAGCACCCAAGCTAGTGAAGGGGATTTAATTCTATGAAAACTTGAGGACCTGCCACAAAGTTGGGAATACCCACAGGGAAGCACTGAGTTATAAAGCCTAACCATCCCTTAGCAGACTACATCTTTTTTTCCCCACTGCCCATAATATGGAGCATCTACTGCATCCATGATGGGAAAAAACAGTGAGTTTTATAACCCTAGAGTGAGGGCCCACCAGTATTAAAGCCTTCTGAGTAAGTATTAATTTAATGTTGTGTTGTTTGCTCCATGCAGAAGTTGACCTAACCTGGTCAGAACATGTCTAGGAGCATGGTTCCAGGGGAGGAATGTCCTGACTGAATTAGCTGCTCACTTATCAGTGATGCTTTTTTGTTACAACCTTCTATGCAGTTGGGTGCGAGTGGGAGAGCATCTACTGCAGAGGCTCACCAGGAACAGACAGGAGGATACTCAAAAGGGGATACTCACAGATCATCATCCCCTTAAATGAGAAGGGAGAAAAACCGCAGTCGAGTAAGAACAAAATGCAATAAAACTTTTCCTTCTCCCCAAGCTCATCAGTGCAGGTACAAAACCCTTGTAACTTTTGCATGGGAGCTGATGAATCAGTGTTGCATGTGCATTAAGGCAAGAATAGCATGGCAGCTGCATAACAACATGTGGGCTGTGGGCTCAGCCTTCAGCATCTAATTACAGTCACAAAATAGGCAGTAAAAGTCCCAGCCTTGTCTGATATCACAATCCTTTACATGATAGTGGAATCAGAGAGGAGTCTGATTAAGTGCAGGCAGGGAGTAGATATCAGGTAAGCTGTCCAGAAGCAGCTCTCTAGTCTCCATGCAGATTTCCCCAAATTTAAAGGGGAAAAAAAGCAAAGCTGAAGCAGCTGTTTCTAAATCCTATTTTTTCCCTTTTTTTCCAGTGGGTGTCAAAGATATTCAGGGGCTATTGCTGGGAGTGAGCAAGGCTGAGCAGAGATCCAACAGTTGTGTCAGGACTTCATCCTCTGACTAAAGATTACTATAGCCTTTTACAAATCTTCTTAGGGGAAGGAGGTGATGGAGAGGAAGGAGATAAACCAGAGTACTGGTATCTGCTGTTTCTAGTTTAGGAGTGCTTTTTCCCTCCAGCAGTTGGAGTTAGGAAAGACAACGTGAGACGGACTTTTCCATGTGCCTTGTGCAAGGGAAGTCTTATGACCTGCCTCTCAATCTCTAATTGCACCAAGTGCACTGAAAACCTCCCAGGATATTAAAACAAGCGTGTCCTTTCTTTGCTAGGCTCCTTCTCCCCTTGACAACTATTCCAAAAAGATGTATATTAGGAACCTCTCTCTCTCAGCTTTATTCAGTAAGGCCTCCCAAGTAGCTCCCAAGAGTTTGAGGGTGGAAGAGAAGGATGACCTGGTTTCTTCCAGGTGTGTGCAATTCCCCATTGCCCTGGTGTAGCCCCTAGTGCACATGCAAAGAGTCAAATGCCTTCATTTGATTTGGCAGCATTTTACATCCTTTTTGCACAGCTGCAAGTAATTCTTCCAGGACTAGGGCAGTGGTCAGGGTAGCCCAGAATGTCTTTGATTATTTTATCTGCTTGTGCCATCGCAGACCTCTGCAGAAGCCTTTCACTGTAAGAGATTTGCCTCTAGGTTGGAGAAAACATAAGCAGTAGGAACCCAATGGCCTTAGGATCTGGCCTTGCTTTGTTACACAAATTTGTAGCCGGCAGAAAGTGCATAGTATGCAGAAACTGTTGTAAAGTAAGTGCTATCAGACCCCTTCTCTCTTCCTAATCCAGAGGCACTAATAGGCCTTTGCCTTCCACTAAGGAAGGTATAGCTCAGTTTTCATGTGCTGTGTATGTCCTGTCCTTCCTCATTCTGTTGTGTAACTCAGGACAAACCTGTAACCTAGCTTTGTATCTTTAGGGAGACAGTGGTCCTGAACCAGGTGTCTACTTGACTGCCCCTGCCAATTTCAGGACTTTTTACAACTTTTCTGGGAAGGAGGGGAGAAGATGAATGGCTTCTCCTTCTATGTTTTGGAATCTGCCCTTTTTCCCTAGAATCTCAGTACAGAAATAATGCTGCTATGTGAATTACTTGGCAAAATTTTACTCAACTATACTGTGTTGCAATAACAATGCACCTCAGATGGGGAATTCCCCAAAGGGTCATCTCTGTTTAAGACTTAACTCTGGGTTGCACAGCAAATGGACTCTATGAAAAAGAGTCCTCTGCTCTTAACAAATGCAGTTGAATAGTGAGTGCTCACATTCTGTATGCCTTTTAGAAACCCACCCCTTCAAAAGACGGTTATGCATAAGTTGCAGAAACATATACTGAGCATTCCACCCAACCACTCTTATTTATAGGTATATAAAATAGATCGAGATAAATATGTAGTGTATATAATGAAATGCTTCTGCTAGTTGACTGACAAAGGGACAGGGAAACTGAACTTGTTCTCTTGGAAAAGAACAGAATCCCTTTGCCCCAAATCCTAGTTCTGTCTTGTATTGCTGGGGCTGCCCCATGCCATTTTTAAAACATGAATTAATAATGTTGTTAGGCAGAAAGTGATGTTTGGTTTATTCTGTTTTTTTTCTATTACAATAAACAGAATTCCACCAGTGTTGTATATTTGTTCCTGTGTCTGCACAGTTGCCATATTAGAGGCCCTTCTGCTTCAGTCAGGTACCAGTGGTCTAGCCCCAGCAAGATGCAGACTGGAAGAATGCCCCAGGTTGTGCTGTTTCATATTACAGAATGAAGTGGTGGCTGCCTCACACTGCTTATGACTTGCAAGATCACAGTGTATGTGGAAGTACATTAGGGAGATTTCCTGGGGACTGAGTGCAGCTCTAAGGGGCCTGTTACTGTGCTGAACAATGGGTGAACTGAGTTAGGTGGTCTTCCCTCACTTGAGGATAAGATTCCTTCATACTGCTCCCTGCAGGTGGATGGTAAAAAATGAAACCTGATATCTCTTGGTAATGGAGGAGTACCACTTAGTTCAAATACAATGGATGACAGTAGTTTGGGGAGGGTGGAAGTCTTAAATTGGAAAGTCTATAAGCCCTTCTCAGTGCTCTTTGTGTTTCAACTACTACCCAAACACTATCGTGGGGAGGAGGGAAGATTCAACCAAATGGATGCTTAATGCCTGGCTTTCCCAGCAACTGCAAAGGAGAGATTGCATGAGGTACCCAGCTGCTCTTAATCTGTCCATTTCTGAACTCTGTCAACATGGCTTTCCTGAGAAATATTCCAGTCCAGTCGTAGTTAATCACCTCAACCATCTGAGTGTAAACAGGTTATTAAAGTTGGGATCTCTTTGCATGATCTTGTACCACATCTTTATCCAAGTGACAACCCAAGCTCCCAATCTCTTTTACTGCTATGAAGCTGGATTCTGTCACTAAATGTAGAGGGCAGAACATTTCAAATGGTGGTTGTTGCACTTGAACAGAGGGGTCAGGATTGCAGCCATGGTAGAGGGTACCTTGTTAACAGAGGTGGATTGTTGCATGGAAGGGCTGGTTTCATGTTGGCCATCAACAGTTGTCTTGGGGAAAGTAGGTGTCTCTACAGCCAAGTGTTAAAACTGGATACAGCTATTGCCTCTGAGCATAACGCCCACACACACACAGTTACCTCCTATTCTAGCTACAAAGTATTGGCCCATGCCTGGAGTCTTGAAACACTTCTTTTATGCCAGCAGCAGCTGCTTTGGATCTAAGTGACAGTAGAGGGAATGTATCACAGAATCTCTCCCATGCAGTCGGAACAGGTGGTTTGGGAAGATCTGCAAAGTGTTGAGTAACATCAAGATGGCAAACTGTATGCCCAGGGCAGCTGCATGCTTAAAGCAAACTGGCTGTTACTGAGCAGAGTCAAAGAGATGCCTGGGCTCCCTGTGAATCCTCCAAAAGAGGTGTCCAAACACCAGATGGGAGCAATAGTGGGGATACAGGTTTTGAAAAGCACAACATACTAAATGCATTGCTGGAGCAACTCAACAAACAGAGAAAAGGTGATAGTGTCTGCTTTTACAAGCTCAAGAAACAAGAAGCTTAGCAAAATTTCAACCAGACTGTTACAAGAAGCTGCCACCAGGTGGCACTGCTATTACATCCCTGGTTATGCAACTCATTTTCTGTAAAGCACCTTTGGCCTCATTACAGTACTGCATAATCAGCATCATTAATATTCACTGGGAGATGGTGCCTGAGGGTTGTTACCAAGGGCTCTGGTGGCCTAGGTATAGGATGTGTTTTTCAGTGACCTCTGAGGGGCAGGCATTTGCAAGCAGGACCCTTCACTAGCCTCCTCTGAGATGCCAAGGAATAAACTGGTTGAGTTGACCTATAAGGGCAGACTTTTCCTATTAAGCCAAGAACCCAAACAGAATTACAGGTCTTCACATATGCCAAAATGCCACTGAAGTCCTCCACTCTACCAAGCCATGTACTTTCCATTTGTTCCAGGTTTTTAGGATAAACTCTATGTGAAAACCAGTTCCTTATCCTTCTATCATTATGTAGAGGGAGAAAGCATAGCTGTTTGAAACATGGGCTTACCCTCCAAAGGGCTCAGCCAGCACCTGGTGGGCTGCATTCTTACCTAAACTATCTGCAAAGGCAGGCTGGAGGTCAGCCCTTCCCCCTGAAAGCAAAGAGTGCAGGGAGAGCTGGGAAATGGAAGGCAGGGAGGAACTGGGGAGCACGTCCCCAGCTCTTCTGATCCTGTAAGAAAGCTGGGGTTTCACATGGGTTGAAGTAGGTTTGTTCTTTCACCTTTATTTGTTGCCCTCCTCTCCTCAGGGCTCTGCCATTACATTTAGCTTGTCTGAACATCTCTGGTTGGGACAATACCAGCTAAATACCAACTCACTGTGAGGAAGCCACAAAATATTTACTGAGATGTATACGTGTTGTGCCTCAGAAGGGAGAAAGTGGAGACCAGGGGACTACCCAGCTGTAAGCAGACAGAGAACAGCTTGGCTTCACTACTACAGATGCTTCGACGTATGGGCAAGCGAGCCCTCCTCAACTTTCAGATGGGACAGGAAGTCAAAAACAAGAACATCTTTCAAACTGAGAGCATGATTTGGAACCAGGCAAATGAAGATGAAGGTCAGCGCTGCTTTAACTGTCTATACAAGGATTCAAAGATCAGAGCTTGAAACCAGTTCCTTCCAATCATTCTGCTCCACATAAACATACAACATTTTGTTCAGCCTGCAGCTTAACACTGCAACCGGACCCTAGGCTGGTGAGGCATTCTTATTCAAAATTCAGTGTGCCCTCACAATGAATTAACAGTGACATCTAAACAAATCAGTCCATGGGTAAAATAGGCTCTATAAAGACAAGTTTGTTTCTAGATTGGCTTCTCAAACTGCAAAATGCATACCTAGGATTATGAAGCCAATTTGGAGCTGATAGGAGAGAGGAAGGACTGCAAAAGCAGAAGAGAAAGGGAAAATATGAGTGAAGAAAAAGGAAGAAAAAAAGAACAAGTCTGTAGTGCCTCACAGGTTACTGGTGAGGGTACAGTATGGTTCTAGTAACGTAAAATGTTACTTTATTATTCATAACATCGAATCAGAGAGGTGCATTTAAATATTACAAACAACATGTGGTATGTAACCCAAAAAGCTTGAGAACCACCATTACCAGTAATCACCCAGCTGTGCTCCAGCCATCCTAGACACAGTTTGCCAATGGCCCCACACCCAGGGAGTTCATACACATCCAAGAGCTAAGTCCAGACTTCCTGCCTCTCTCATATCTGGGTGATGGCAGAAACAGTACAGAAGAAACCATATATACCACAGAGACACCAATTGTGAGGGAAAAGAGTTTGCAGTGCATATCCAGGAAGACCAGACCACAGCATTTTACTCCCCAGCATGTGGGGAGAGGAGTTATCCTGGTACCTGACTGTCCCCCAGTTTGCAGCCCATTTTTACCACTCAGACCAAATAGGAAAATCACCCTTCTGAGGAAAAAAAATCAAGAGATCAGAGATTAAAGGGCACAAAGATGCCAAGAGGATTCATAGACTCATATATTGTTAGGGGCTGGAAAGGACCTTGCTGATCATCAGGTCCAGCCCCACCACTCTAGGCAGGAAGACAACTGGGGTTAAGTGACCCCAGCGAGGTGACTGTCTCATCACAAGGATGGTGGAGGGGAACAGACTGAATGACCTGGAAGTCTCCCATTCTATGCTGATGGCTGGAGCTGCCAAACTGCCCCATGTCTGTGCCCTTGTGGCTAATTCCTGCCCAAACTCACCTTCTAGAACCTCCTTACAGGAACAGCTGCCATTGTCCAGGGCACGGTGAAGGAGACCCAAGCCCAAGCACATCCATGGCACAGCCCCTGAATTTGTACAAAGATGGTAGAGGGTGTGTTTGTTTTGCACGCTCACTCCTTGGGTACACAGCAGCAGTGGGACTGCAGCTCAGCTGTGCAGGACAGTTAATGAAGTGCACTTGAAAGCTCCTGGGATTGGGTCTTTCCTGACTGCTAATTGCCAAGATGCTGTGGCTTTTTGTGAAGGGGCCACAACAAAAGATTAGTCCCTGCTTTCAGAGAGCTAACAACAAGCTCCAAGGGGGTTAGGGCTGCACCCTCACCACAGTCAGCCACACTGGGCCATCAAGGAGATGGTTCAGGAAAGCCCTCTTCTCTCCCACAAAAGGTACACAGGCCACACAGGGTGTCCATCAAAAAGGACATTCCAGTTTTCTGCTACTCTGTCCTCTACTGATACGAAACCCGATGTCTTTATGTCCTCTATTCTTCTCTTCAAGAGAAAGGCATCAGGTTTCGTAGAAGACGGAGGACAACCGGACTGTCCTCTATGATGGCCACCCTAAGGCCATACCCAGGAAGTGTGCCCACCAGATAGCTTAACCCAGACATCCAGCCCCATGGCATATAACTGCTGTGAGTTCAGCATGCACAAATGTGAGGAATTTTGCCATCTGTGTTTTTGGGTCATGCCAGCCCCAGGAAAACAAGCTGTGTTCACATAGCAAGGAAGGAACACCCTCACAAGTATGCCAGGTGACCAGCTAACACGCTTTTGGAGTTCTCAAAACACCTGTATGGAAAGAGTTTAAGTAAAACATGCTTGCTAATGCAGATTAGCAGCTCTTTAGACAGCTCTTTTCCTTGTTTAGGCATGGCTTGAAGCAAAGCCAGGACCTACCACAGAGTGATCTGCTCAGGCATCTGCTGTTCCTGATAGAGTAGTTAGGGCAGAAGAGACACCTAGTCAAGTAGCTATTGTCTGTAAGGGGTAGGGCTGTAAGTGCACTGCTGTACCCTCCATTCTTCCAGTCCATGTGCTGTTTCCCCCACCCCCTGCTACACACACAAACCTTTCAAAGGCCAACACAGACACATCACTACCACACTTTCCAAACATTCTGAAGCACATACCTCCCATTTACTTCAGACCAAAGTTCAAAGTCCTGACCCTAATCTACAAGGCACTTCATGTCCTTGGACCTAGTTACCATATAGTCAATCCTGCCCTGCACAGTCTTCCATGTCAGGTATACTCCATGGGGATGACTCAGAAGAAAGAGGATGGTCTCATGGTTAAGAAATAGCCTGGGCTCTCAGGAAATCTGGGCTCAAATCCCCATTTTGCCACCAATTCCCCATGTTACCTTGGATTAATCACTTAAGCAAAGCGCATCTCAGCTTGAGAAGGGAACTTCCCTACCCCCCAGGGTGCTCTGAGGAACATGCATTAGCTGTTATGCATTGCTGGTTGTAGTCGTGTTGGTCTAAGGACATAGGCAGATAAGGTTCTTTGGGTAGATGTGATATCTTTTAATAGACCAACTAAATAGCTGGAAAAATTATTTGCAAACTTTCGAGCACAAACACTCTTCTTCAGGTGTATAGAGTCTGTTAGTGAACTGTGTGCTCTCCTGGGTAGAATAGAAGCCAACATGAAAAATGTAGGTCTGTGAAAATGCAAATGTGTGGGAGTGAGGATCAGAGAGGTGGATCTTACTTAACTGTTATGAGGTGCTCAGGTCCTAATGTGTCCTGTAGGATGGTCAGAACATTGCTGGTGGCAAGACCCAGGCTGTGTTTATCTGTCAAAGATCAGTCTGACCCCAGACACAAAGTTCTTCTAACACAGCTGCATTTCTTCAGTAAACCTTCCCCAGAAGTGATCTTGTGGAGCAAAAACTTGACACACAAAGTCACTCTCCTCTGCCCCCAGAGGCTGGAAGGGAAAAACAACTTTTGGCTAGGGGTTTTGTGTGGCTCAAATACCACAGAGCGCTGTTCCATCAAAGCTCAGGTAAGTTAAGACAAAGAAGTAGCTTCTTAACACTGACCACAATTTGCTTTCCTTAGGGATAGAAGTGTCTGGAAATAAAGTGCATGTCTGATATCATTGGGCTCATCGCAGCATTCCCAACAGATGCTCTCACCCAGCTGACACATGGAGCTCATCTTAACCAGAACCAGAATAAATTATAGACCAAGATTTCCCAGCCTCCACAATCATTGATAGATTCAGCTGCTCTTTGGAACAACTCTCAGTCCCAAGAGCATGCAACCAGACTGCACTTTAGGGGTAAGAATAAAACCTCCAAGGTTTCCACATGGGAGCTATCTGCTTAGGTGCTTCTCAGGAATGGCCCCAAAAGACACTGAAGTCTGGCTGAACACAACACATTTTAACACCGCAGGCTCTACGAACAACTGCTGAACTAAGCAGCTGCTGTATTTGTCTTACCAACAGTTGTGTTCAGACATGCAACACAGTCTAGGAAGGCAATGTGGTGAGGGATAGGGATTTATTATTTACTATTGCTTACAATACGAGAACTAAGGGCCATAAAATGAAACTAGTAGGTAGCAAGTTTAGAACTAACAAAAAGACATTCTTTATTACACACACAGTGCCATTAGTGTGGATCTCCTTGCCACCAGATTGTTGTGTATGCTGACAGTTTAGCCAGGTTCAAAAAGAGATTGGATGTATTCCTGGAGAAAAGGGTCAGCAGTTGCTATTGAGCACAGGAGTGAGGGGCACCATCCGAATCAGACCTTCCTAGGCCCTAAATGCTAGAGGCTGCAAGTGGGAGAGCAACAGTGGGGAAAAGACCCTGGTCATACCCTGTGTTGTGATCATTATGTTTGTTAAGTGGCCATGTTCACCAATCAGAAAAGTTATACAAAGTTATGTAACGGTTGCTAGGCAGACTATAGTTGCCTTTCTGCCATGAGTGTAAAAGATAGACAGCAGCTAGAACTTTCTACAAGGCGGGATCCAGCGTCAGTCAGTCAGTGCCATGGGCCTATCGAAAGGTGCCTCACACAATCACATCACCGCATGTCACCCAAGCTATAAAAGGAGCCCCCGCCTGATGGTTAGGGTCCCTTCTGCGTCCAACGGACTGGGAACGACTCGTGGCAGATTATTACGGACATGGCTCGGCCTCCGGAGTAGCTAACTGGAGGAGGACGCAGAGACCCGCCTGATCCCGGCGACCTGAAACCCCTGAGGCAACTCACCAGCCAGTTCCATCAGTCTCACGCACAATTAGGACGCGCAAGGCGTGGTGAGTGAGTTTAAGCTGCTGCACAGCTACGTTAACAGTTATCAATAAAGATCACCAAGCCTGTTCACTGTCTTCCTGACTCCTTGTGATCTGTGGTAAGACCGACCAAAAAAAGATCCTGTCACACCCTGGTCTTTCACTACCCACTCTCTGCCACTGTGTGACAGGCCTTTTTGATGTGCCTAGCGAATCATGGGCTTGAGCCCATCAAGGAAGAGCTTTTCACCTCCTTTAGTGGGGAGGCTACTGGAGATACATCAATTGAGTTCAGGGGACAACTAAAGAGAAAACAGGGACTGGAGTCATGTCACAGGTTCAAAACAAATGCTCCAAGGGGGGACACCGAGCAGAGCACACCAGCCAGTGCCCACTAGTCTTCAAACATCCTGGGAGCCAGTGGACACTGCATGCTGAAACTCTGCTCGGATACATGAATGGACAAGGGACAGGAAAGCAGCCCCCCAGTCCCCAGGAGGCATCCCAGCCAGTCTCCTTCCTGGTCAGATAAATTGCGAGCTTAGCCAGGGCCAGAAGGAAGTTCATTAGGAGCCTCCTGGCACTTGGTGGGGCCAGAAGACTGGACAAGACAGATAAATTTTCTGTCCAGTGAATGGCAGCTCTTAAGTTTTTAACATACAGTCAATCCTTGATGAGGCTGAAATTGGTTCCTTATTCCCAGTTCCTGTTTTTTTTCAAAAGTAAACTTTACACAATTAAAGGTTGCTGGTAAGGGATTTGATATGCTAAAGAGTTAGAATGTAATAAAAAATGCATATTTACTAATACAAACGTAAAATAAGATTATGTACCAAGTATATAGCCTTGAATAAAGAGCTGAGATTAGGCTGAGATTATGGGGAAAAAATCACCCCAAAACACACATCTCCATCCCTGGGGGATACTTTTGAATACGTCACCCCAAACCACATGTCTGCCACCGGGGTGCTTTCCCAAAGAAGACTGGGCAGAGCCTGCCCAATCTGAAGCTCGGTTTCTGCACTGCTGCCTGATCCCCATCACATGCTGCTGTCCACCCCCGGAAAAGTCATGACAGGTGCTTATCCAAAAATCCTCATATTGGCCTAGATTTTTGTCTAAGACTGCTGTATGTTTAATAAGGGGGAAAAACCAAGAAAAAACCTAGTGTAATGGTTAACATGGTTGAAACCTGAATCAAGAAGTCAAATAATACAATGATGTCCCAAGTCAGTGAAGTAGGCTCCATCCTCATATCCTCCATCCATTTTGGCAACAGGGTTTCCAAAAAATCATATGTCTACATACATGGGCCCCATGAGCCTGAAGTGGGTTCCTTCTTCCCAGTTCCTTTTTCAAAGCTCAGCCGTACGCAACTAAAGATTGTTAACAAGGAATTAGGCAACAGAGTTAGAATTGCACCAGAAATATAGATTTACTAATAACCAGGGATCCTGGTTTTCTCTGATTTAAAAAAAAATCCCCAATTTTTGGTTTAAAAACAGTAACCCCGAATCCACATTTTTCCGTGATCAAAATGAAACACAGTATATAAAATGACACACCACTAAATACCACAAATATATATAAACAACACATATATTAAAATGAAACACAATATGTGTGTGTGTATACATACACATATACATATATACCACTAATATACATAAACACCACTTATATATATATATATATATATATATATATAAAATGGTGTTTCATTTTGATCATGGAAAAATGTGGATTTGGGGTTACTTTTTTTAACCGAAAATTGGGGATTTTTTTTTTAAATCTGAGAAAACCAGGCTTCCCTGCTAATAATAACAATGTAAAAGATCCGGGCTGGGTGGCAGAGCCGTGATCTTATTCGACATTTGTAGTAGCAAATCTACACCTCCGGTAACGCCCCAGCTCTTTGACCTGCAAAGGAAAAAAATTGGGTTTGACCCTTTTTCATTTGCTTGCTTTGCTGCTTTATTATGCACAAAGAAGGCTTAAAAAA
>NW_017729022.1:59820216-59820886 GCF_001723915.1 Gavialis gangeticus
CACGAAGAGCCTGAACTCTTGTGGCAGAGGCGATAGCTTTCATTACACCAACTAGACAATTGCAAAAAAAAAAAAGTCTGTATTAGCAAGCTCCCGGCTGCAACCTATATTACTAACAGCCGGTCACTGCGGAAAGGGCTCGGGGAAAGGGACCAGGAGGCGCGGGGGAGAAGGATCCAGCTTCGGGCTCCTCCGTCCTTGGCTGCCCCAAGGCGGCAGCGGCGGCGGGAACAGGGTCGCTCAGCAGCGCGCTACGTGTTTCCCGGCCTGTGCCGGCACGGCCACGTGACGCGGCGCCGCTCCCGGATTGGGCAGCGCCGTAAGACGCCCCCGGCCGGCCCCGCCCCGCTGTGCAGTGCTCTGCCTGCCGGCCGGGCGGGGCAGGTGGAGGTGGCGGCGGCATGGCCGAGCCGGGCGGCGGGGACCGCGAGCGCATCCTCTGCCTCTTTGATGTGGACGGGACGCTCACGCCGGCTCGCCAGGTAGCGGGGCTGCACGCGGGGTGGGGGAGACCCCTGTGCCCGGCCTCTGCCGCGGGCCGGCCAGGGCAGGGGCATCGCGCTGGTGTCCGGCCGGGCTCTGCGCGGCTTCCTCGTGGGGGCTGGTCCTGCTTGGAGCAGGCTCGGGCTAGATGCCAGGGTTTGAATGCCACTTTGACTCTTGGGGGTCT
>NW_017729022.1:59825886-59849563 GCF_001723915.1 Gavialis gangeticus
ACGCGGGGGGGGGGAGACCCCTGTGCCCGGCCTCTGCCGCGGGCCGGCCAGGGCAGGGGCATCGCGCTGGTGTCCGGCCGGGCTCTGCGCGGCTTCCTCGTGGGGGCTGGTCCTGCTTGGAGCAGGCTCGGGCTAGATGCCAGGGTTTGAATGCCACTTTGACTCTTGGGGGTCTGCAAAAAATAAATAATAAATTGGGCTGCCCATCCCGATGCCATGATAAAATCTGAGACCCCCCCCCGGTTATGACTGATTTTTAAATCTTACAGGGGGGCTCTCGTGTGTTATAGGGCCCCGAGCTCCCCCGTTACTTGAACCCTGTTAGATGCCACCCTGAGGTCCCTGCCACCCCATTTTCTGTGTGCCCCTGTGATGGGGGAGGGCAGGAGCCAGGCAGGGCTGGACCCTGGCAGCTCCAACCGGGCCCCCACATGTGCTGCCCCCCATGTTGTAAGCTACCCAGAGAGGCTGTGGCATCTCCCTCTTTGGAGGTTTTGACACCACAGGCAGACCAAGCCTTGGCTGGGATGATGTAGTCGGCGCTGGTCCTGCTTGGGGCAGGGGGCTGGACTAGATGCCCTCCTGTGGTCCCTTCCAGCCCTCGTCTTCTAGGAGTCACCCCTGCACCACTCCAACCAGCCTAATCCAGGCCCCACTGTCCCCTGCTGCGTCTCCGTCCCAAGCTGGCTGGACCCAAAGGCGGCCAGATGCTGCTCCAGGCCCTGGCTCTCGCTGGGGCACCTGCTTCTGGGCGTAGAGGCATGTGGAGCAGCTGCCATCTCAAGCAGAGATCCCTCAGGGGTGCCAGCCCTGTGTGCCCACACGGCCTTGCACCACAGAAGCAGGAGGTTGGCTGCTGCAGTTCCCCTGTTTTTCTTTCAGCCCATTAGGGCAGTAGGTTGGGCTGTGTCAGGGTGGACGGCAGTCTTATGTGGAGTTTAGATGATGGTTGTATGGGATGGTTTGGATAGGGAAGATCCTGCCTCAGGCAGGTGTTGCACTAGGTAACCTTTGGAGGTCCCTTTCAGCCCTGCTCCTCTATGACTGCATGAACCGCTTCTCGCGCACAGCCTCAGAGGGACTCAAACCCACTTGCTAAGGGCACAAGTGAGGGAGGATGCTCTTGGGGATACCAAAGGGAGGAAATGAGGCCATGTCTTCTGTGATCTGCATGGTTTCCCATCCCCTCTTACTGCAGCCCAGAGGTTGGCACCCTTCAGGCACACCTGGAACCAGACTGGTGCCAGGTTTGCACTTGCATGGCTCTGAAGCTGGTACTGTCTGCATGTGCAATGGTCAAATGGACCCTTCTCTCTCCTGCATCCCAGTTGTTTTGTTTCTAAGGGCCTCAGCAAAGCAGGCCTCTGTTGAAGTAGAGAAGGGTTCCCTTTCTGTTGGCTGACAGCAGCATGAGAGTGTTATGCAATGGGCAGCCTGCAGCATCTGCTTGGCTTTCTAAGGAGGAAAGGGAAGCCTGCCCTTTGCTCACAGCCTTGTGAAAGCTGTCTGTGGTACTTGCTTAACCTGTTACCATAGTGCCTGAGGCTCGCCCTACTTAATATGTTGATCCAGAAAGTAGGGAAGTGCTGTGATGCCTATTTAATAGAGAGGGAACTGAGGGCACAGACGGAGTCACGGTCACCCAAGGAGTTTGTGTTCGAGAGGTGGTTTGAACTGTGGTCTCTTAAGTCTGAGGCTAGGGCCCTAGAGCACTGGGGGATGGAAGATGCTGGCATCTTGTGAGGGAGGAATGGGAGCCAGGCCATTGAATCCAGGTGGAGAGCCTGGAAGCACCCAGCTCTTCCAAAATAATCCTTCCTGCACCCCCACATCCTTTCATCCATGGCCCTTCCTAGATGTCTCACCCTTGCATCTACAGGCCAGCTGCTCACCACCCCACTGTGGATTGCATGTAGATCCACATATGCCCTGGCCTTGTATGTAGTCCTTCTGTGACTCAGTTCACCCATCTGTACATGCTGGCCCGGTCCATCCTTGAAGAACTGAATCGGCAAAGATCTGTGTGATCCCTTTCCCATGCTTGCAAATGCATTGTACTCGCAGCACACAAGTGTTCCCAGTGTTTCACTTGCATTTGGATTCGACTTGTGATATGCATAATAGGCACAAGAGCAGTGACCAGCACAGTGAAGTCCTGCTTCCTGGTGGAGACCTTCCCTTGCTACCTGCCAATGAATTGCACCACTATGCTTTTAGCTGGGCAAAATATGGCTCATTTCTTGACCTGTTTCAGTCTGACTTTGATTGATGCCAATGTGGATGGTCCCAAAAGAGGATCAGGCAGTCTTCTCCTTCCTGGGTCATAGCCCTTGGAGAATTCTCTGAATCCACTGCTTTGGGGAAGTCAGCTGGGAACTGTGAGCTACCAACCATGGCATAATGATGTAGAACAACACTAGCATGGAAACAATGCAAAACCACGAGAGGTTGGAGCATGGGTCAGAATGGAAACAGCGAAATGTTTGTGTTTAGACCGGCCTCATGCCACCAGTTCAGTTCTCTAGTGCAGACATGGCCTGGAGGGCACAATATAATGCAGCAGGATACTGACAGTGCTCTTGTTCCCCTCATTTAGCTGTAGCAAATTAAGATGTTCTTGGTGTTTTGGGGCACTGTGCCTGGTAGTGGCCAGAGAGGGTTGTTCATGCTGTTTTTAGATTAGATTAGACCAACGCTTTTATAGGATGGCTTAGTTAGGGATAATCCTGCCTTGAGCAGGGCATTAGATTAGATAACCTTCTGAGGTCCTTTTAGCCCAGTTTTCTATTCTTCCTTACCTGGGACAGGGGTCTTGTGAGGCTAGATACGTGTTTGTAAGGCTTGTTGGGAACTGCAGATGGAATGTGTTGCAGAAGGCAAAATATCAGCAAGCCATTTGTCTAGACCTTTGGAGGTAGTCAGTCTTGAGGTCATCCCCCATCCTGCAGCAAGTGATAAAGGAGAAAACAGGGCCCCAAGCATAAGCAACAAACAGGGAGGGGTGGGGAGGAGCAGAAGCCTGTTGCTGGGTGGAGTGCAGCATCCGAGCAACAGCAAAAGGTCTTTATCTTGCGGAGATGGAATGAAAAAAAACAGGCAAACAGGAAGGTGGAGGCCCTGGAGCAGAGTCCAGGCCTAAGATGCCCCTTACAGAGCACCTCTGCCTGCCTTGTTTGCTCTCAGAGAGGAGGGGTGGGCTGGAGAAGCCCTTTGGTCAGTAAGCGCTTGGTGGGACCTTTGCTGCTTCGCCTGTTAATGGGGTTAAGCAGTAATGAGCAGCTCTTCAGGACAGGGCAAGGGACAGGGAGCAAGAGCTCTTGGGAAGGCCTAATTTGATGATCTGTCCCAAGCTATGTTACCTGTTGACACAGCTTTGTTTGTTCCTAGGCTGGGCCACCCACTGGAGTACTGTGTTCAGTTTTGACCCCCCCACTACAGAAGGGATGTAGACAAATAGAAAAAGAGTCTAGCGGAGGGTGACAAAAGTGGTGAGGGGGCTGGGGACATGACTTATGAGGAGAAGCTGAGGGAATTGGGCTTATTTAGTCTAGAGCAGGGGTGGGCAATTATTTTGGGCAGAAGGCCGATTATTGAGTTTTGGCAAGCATTCGAGGGCCACATAACAGGCAGCCAGGGGCAGATAAATATTAATTTTCTAATTTTTTTAGGGGCCCTGCAAGCCAGATAGAATGGCCTGGCGGGCCACATCCGGCCCGCGGGCCACATTTTGCCCACCGCTGGTCTAGAGAAGAGAAGACAGGAGATTTGATAGCAGCCTTCAATTACCTGAAGGGGGGCTACAAAGAGGATGGAGCTGGACTGTTCTCAGCGGTGGCAGATGACAGAACGAGGAGCAATGGTCTCAAGTTGCAGCAAGGGAAGTTTAGGTTAGATATTAGGAAGAATTTTCTAACTAGGAGGGTGGTAAAACATGGAACAGGTTACCCAGAGAGGTGGTGGGATATCCATCCTTGGAGGTTTTTAAGACCCAGCTAGACAAAGCCTTGGCTGGGGTGATCTAGCTGGGGCTGGTCCTGCCTTGAGCAGGGGATTGAACTCAGAAGGTCATTTAAGTCCCTCCCACTCCTAATGTTCTATTATTCTATATTGTCTTGATGGGATCCAGCCTGTTTGTGTGGGGATCATTGAGAGGTGGGCATCTCCCACCCTTAGTGATCAACAGAAAACTAGCGAGGTGTTTGTGTGTGTGTCATATGGCACATCGAGTGACAGAATATTTCATAGATTTCATAGACATTAGGGCTGGAAGGGACCTCAGAAGATCATTGAGTCCAGCTCCCTGCCCAAAGGGCAGGAAGTCAGCTGGAGTCATAGGATCCCAGCAAGAAAAGCATCCAAATTTCTCTTGAAGGTGTTCAATGTAGGTGCTTGAACCATCTCTGATGGCAGGCTGTTCCTGACCTTAGGGGCTCAGACAGTAAAGAAATTCTTCCTTATGTCCATCCTGAAACGTTCTTGCAGGAGTTTATGACCATTCGACCTCGTCATCCCTTGGGGCACTCTGGTGAACAAATGTTCTCCCAGATCCTGGTGGTCACCCCTGATAAACTTATAGGTGGCCATCAGATCACCCCTGAGCCTGCGCTTTTCCAGGCTAAAGAGCCCCATGGCTCTCAGCCTGTTGTAGTAAGGTCTGTTTTCCTGACCTCTGGTCATGCGTGTGGCTCCTCACTGGGCTCTCTCAAGCTTCTCCACATCCTTTTTGAATTACGGAGCCCAAAACTAGACACAGTACTCCAGCTGCAGCCTCACCAAGGCCAAGTACATGGGGAGAATAACGTCCCGGGATTTGCTTGAGAAGCATCTATGGATGCAAGTCAGCGTTTAGGTCGCTTTAGTAGCTGCATTGCATTGAAGGCTCATGTTCATCTTGTGATCAATCCTGACCCCTAAGTCTTTCTTCCGCAGTCCTAGCCAGTGTAGCACTGCCGAGCCTATACAGATACTGCAGGTTTATCCTCCCAAGGTGGAGAACCTTGCATTTTTCAGTGTTAAACACCATTGGGCTCTCGTCCGCCCATTTGCTGAGCCTGTCCAGAACAGGACAGAATATGTCAGAACAGGGTGTTTCTCTGGCAAGACATAGAAGTACAAGATGCTCACCTTCCAGTGATCCTCCTCACACATGCATAGACAGAAGGAACTGTTTCCCTTCCCCCTCTACCAGTCCTGTTCTGTCTCTTTCATCCCCCTCATTTTTTTTCCTTCCCACTTTCCTCAGTCACCGCAAGTCTCTGTACTGCGTGGGATGGAAGATGACAGCACCTATCTGTCTTTCCCTAGGACTAGCTTTCATGTGCTTCTGTGGTGCTGCCTGGGCCTGGAGCAGCATTCATTCAAGCTGTCCCCATGTCTCCCTCAGAGGCCCCCCATGGGCTTACAGATTCACAGAAGTTTAGGGCTGGAAGGGACCTTGTGAGATCATCGGGTCCAGCCCCCCTGCTCTGGGCAGAAAAGACTGCTGGGGTCAAGTAACCCCAGCAAGGTGTGCGTCCAGTCTCTTTTTAAAGATCTCTAGAGTAGGTGCCTGCAAAATCCCCACTGGGAGACTATTCCAGCATCTGGTCACACGAATCGTAAAGAAGTTTTTCCTTGTATCCAGTCTGAAACTTTCTTCTAGGAGTTTATGACCATTGCTCCTGGTTTTCCCCTGGTGCTTTGGTGAATAGTTGTTCACCTAGCCCCTGATACTCTCCCTTGATATATTTGTAAGCTGCCACCAAATCCCACCATGTGAAGGCCTGGACTCTCAAATATCTGCTGGCCACTGTGTTCCCTTTCATGGGGGCTCACATGCAAGAAGGAGTAGATGAAATGGTGGATTGATCTGCAGTCATGCAGCCTTCCCCAGTTCCATGACATCCCATCCCAGGACAGATGGGGCTCCTATAGTAGGCTGGGAAATACCATCAAGAGTCAGTCTCTGGTGTCTGGAAAGGCCTGTCCTGTACACTGCAGCCTGTCCATTACTCTGAATTCTAACCCTCTGTCTCCATCCTGCTCTTCCAGAAAGTTGAGCCTGAGGTGGATAAGTTCCTGCAGGAGCTGCGTGGCAGAGTCAAGATTGGCGTAGTGGGCGGCTCTGACTACTCCAAGATAGCCGAACAGTTGGGGGAAGGGGACGAAGGTGAGAGCCTCCGCTTCGGCAGGTCCTGCAGAGGTGGGTGGGAATTGTGGGGTGGGGCTGTTGGAGGCTGGCGGGAGCAGCTGTTCTCCTTGGGTGAGAGGAGCCAGTTGAACTCGTCTTTGGTAAGTGCACATGGCTTTAAGGAGGCTTATGTTACCTCATCTCTAGACTGTAGTGCACACAGAGCTGGAGTGGGCAAGATGTACTTCACAGCAGTAGTCCCAGGTGTGGCACGGAGGCAGTGTAACAGTTCCCAGCTGCTCCAGAGAGAGCATGGACTACCAGTGCCAGCTTACACTGCTACTGTTGTTACTCATGGCACTGCACAGAAGGCTTGGCCCAGACCACCATTATTGCTAGAAGCCCAGAGCTCCTCCCCAAGGACCATCTCCCAGGCTCACTAGCATCAGGCGTAAAACTCTTGCCCCTTCACTGAGCAGGGGGTTGGGCAGCAAATATGCAGCTCCCCAAGCCAGAGCTGCTGCTCTCCCTGTTGGCAGGATAGCAGAACAGAGTGCAGTATTGTGCCTGTCACCTACTGTGATCTGGTGCATCTGTACCTAATGCACAGATACAGGGCTCTCTTGGGTCCTGTCTTTGTGCTGACCTTGTCTTGCCTCAAAACAACACTCTCACGCATGCAGCTCAAGGCAGGCAGCTTTCCAACCCAGAACTGGGGTAGCCACATCTGTTAGCATTGCTGGGTGACAGGACCAACTAGGCTGCTCCATGCCAGTTATCCTGCTGACAGCACCGCATGGGTACAACAACACTGCTTCCAATTTAAGAGGCAGCCTGCCAGAAGTAGCACAGCATGCCTAGGGATACTGTTCCAGGCCAGGGGGATTTACCCTGTAGACCATGTGTAAGAGCCCATGCTAATGAGTCTCAGTTTGTGCTTTATGCTGTCCTGGTCTGGCCTGGTCATGGCTGGGTAGAGACAGGGCTGCATGGCTGGAAGACTCCTTCTGCTTGCTCCCAGCCCTGCCTCATGGCAAAATATTCCAGCCTTCTTCAACTCACAAAGTCTCTCTGAGCACCCATTAGGGTTGCAGTTTTATGGGAATTCTGTCAAAGGGAAGGGGGTATGGGCTCAGACATTCTGCACCAAGGTTGAGCATGAGCGAAGGGCTGACATCTTAAGGCCCTGATCTGCTGTAGGAGGCTAGGCAGAGTTCTCAGCGGGGAAGGGAAGAGGCAGGAGGCATAGGACAGGTGACCTGTCCTCCCTCTTGCCTTCCTTTTCTCCCCTTCTCCAGCTTCAGAGTAAAATGTAGAGCCAAGTTCTTCCTTCTGGCTTGTTTGCAATGACAGGTCACCTGGTGATGTAACTCTCAGCTTCAGGGAGCATGAAATTACCTGCTGAGTTGGCAGGGGTCTGTTTACTGCAGCCAGGAGAAGCTGGAGTGAGATAATCAGCTAGGGTGCTTGGAGACATCCTGGGAAGAGGACTGGGGATATGGGGGTGAGAGGGAGGGAGGAAGCAAAAGGGAAAGTGAGCAGTCTGGTGTGGGGATAATGAGCATGTGTCTGGGAGGCTGCTGTTCCTAGGCTCTGATCTCAGCTCTGCCACTGACTTGTTCTGGGCCTCGGGCAGATCACTTCCTCTCACTGTGCCTCGGGTCTCCTCATCAAACTGGGTGTTTCTCAGGCATCTGGAGCACAGAGAGCCAGGGCAAAAGATTGTGGAGTAAAGGCTTGCGGGGAGGTAGGGGCTCTGATGCAGCCATCACTCAGCATTGCCACCTCTTGGAACACTGGGCCCCATTGTGCTGTTTTTCTTTCTCCCTCTGCCCCCCGCCCCCCTGCAGTCATCAAGAAATTTGATTACGTCTTTGCAGAGAATGGCACTGTGCAGTACAAGAATGGGCAGCTGGTCTCCAAGCAGGTGGGTCTTGGCCTCTCGATCTGCCTCTTCTCAAAGCCACTGGTTTGCTCTTTCCTTGTCCCTTCCAAGTTCCCTCCCCATCCGAACCCTTCCTCTGCTTTGTCTCCCCCAGTTCTGTCAGCCCCAGATGGAGCAGCTGTCTGACATCCTCCCAACATCTGACCACTCTGTGCACTCCCAATCATAATCAGACCTGTCTGACTTCCCTTGTCCCATTGTCCCCATCCTGGATGGATATTGTAGAACAGCCCATTCTGGGAAAGTGGTGTCCTCCAGCCCCTGTAGGGCTATCTGGTAGTAGCTTTGGCTTCACATTCCATCTAGGCTCTTCCTGATTTCCCCCCCTCCTTTCCCCACAGGCTATCCAGGACCACCTGGGGGAGGAGCTGCTGCAGGAACTAATCAACTTCTGTCTCAATTACATGGCACTTCTAAAGCTGCCTAAGAAACGGTAATGATCCCACTCAGCCCCATAGCTGCCTCTTTGCAGTTCAGATGCAATCTTTTACAGAAGGCTCCAGGCCCTGTGACTCTGGTTAGAATCTCAGTCCCCTGGGTTTGCTCTTGTATTAGCTTTGTATAGTGCCAGCACATCAGATATGTCCACAGGGCACAATGCAGAGCTCTGCAGAAATCTGTGAGCTAGCTCAGGTACGGGCTGTGATAGAGCTATGTTAGGGCAACTTTTTGCGTGAGCTGATCTACGCTGCTTTTCAGAGAAGCTCGTTATCCAGAGCATTGTGCTAACCTGGCTGGTCTGTTCCTGGTGGCTGAGCTGGCCCCATGAGATTAAGTGGGTGTCTCTGCTACAGCATTGCACCTTGCACTGTGCCAGCTGATACACCCTAGCCAAGATCAGAATCCCATTGTGCTGCCTGAGAAACAATCCAGAGGGGAAGTGCAAGGCTTGTCATCCCCTTTTTGCACATAGGAAATGGGTACAGAGATTAAGCCCAGATTTTTAATGGTGTTTTGGTGCTCAGCTGCCAACTGAGCCTAGATACCTGTGAAGACTTGGGCCCAAATTACTTACCCACAGTGTCTGGCAAAGCTAAGAGAAGAACCAGATCTCTTGCATCCCCCTCCAGTGTCTTAACTACAAAACTGGGCTTCCTTCCTGGAGCTGCCCCAGTGTAGTCCTTTGCTGTGCTGTGTTACCAAGTGTAGAGAGCTGGTTCCTCTTGGGTTCAGCATGATAAACACTTTCTACCCAAAATAGGGTGTAGCTGTCATTCTACCAGGCTCCCTGCAGGCACACTCCTGATGTAGCACCATTAACAGCTGCTCCCATGTGAATGCTGGATTTGCTGTCCTCCAACCCCCTGAGGTCCCTTCCAACCCTAATTTTCTATGATTCTGTGATTATGAAATGTGTTAAACCTGCCTCCTCCCACCTTAGAGGGACCTTCATTGAGTTCCGCAATGGGATGCTGAACATCTCACCCATTGGCCGGAGTTGCACCCCAGAGGAGCGAATTGAATTCTCTGAGCTAGACAAGGTAAATTGCCAGGCCTTGCTGTCCCCTCCTCTACTCTCACAGGGGACACGCGAGGTATTTTGGTCATGTCATGGTGTTTGCTTATCTTCTTCATCCCAACCTACGTTAGAGTCCCAAGCCTTGCACTCAGGTAGCCGGGCCAGCAACAGCCTTGAAGGCCTTGGGCTTGCCTATCTTGACTGTGAAAGTGAAGGCAGCAGTGTGGATGGGAACTCCCAAAGGAGTTCTTTTGGGGTGACACTGAAGAAGTGACCTGATCCACTGCCACTGATGAAAGTGGGCTGCTCACTGCTTACATGCAATCACACCTGGTACTGGAAAACCTTCCTCAGGAACTCTTTCCATTTTCTATGGCATTTCTTCAGCATAGTGGCTGGAGATGACTCCGACCAAAATGCTTGGACTTCTTAGCTCAAGCCCCATCCAGCCAACACCCTCTTCCATTTCCCCAGGCCAAACACAGCAGGAATCCATGGTTTTCCAGACCAAGAGGGGCCAGGATATGTGTCACTAAGGTGTGTGGAGAACACTGTGATTCTGGCAAGTGCCAGCTGTACCGGGCTATCCTTGAAGACTTCCTTTTCCCCAGGCCAAAGCCTGACGGGATTGGTCCAACAGGTGCAAGACATAGAGGCAGAGCTGGCGATATCAGTTCCTGGACTGGGCCCCCAAAGATGAGCAGCATTGCAATGAAAGGCATTGGCTCCCAGGCAGCTGTGCAGAAAGGGGCTCCAATCCAGTGTGACCAACAACTGACCCATGCTGCTCTGATCTAACATCCATTAGGCTGACTCTGAGGTGGGGTCACAGCAGCAGCATGGCACTGTTCCCAAGGGAAGGGAACTGTGTGAAGGGAAAAGTGAAGGCAGCATAACTGTGAGATCATCTAAGATCCTGCATAGCTCACACCGAATCCTGGGCCCCAGGTGCTCAGTGCAAGACACAAAGGAAAGCAGTTGTGCCATGCTGGTTGTTGGGACCTGAGAAGAACAGAGAAGCCTAGGGCTAGAGCTAGAGAGGCAGTGGCACAAGAGCCCCATTGAGGGCTAGTCATTCATAGCTTCCCCCTCCATTCCTCTGCAGAAAGAGCGGATCCGAGAGAAGTTTGTGGCAGCCTTGAAGACAGAGTTTGCGGGCAAAGGCCTGCGGTTCTCTCGAGGTAAGCAGAGGGCCCTGTGATTGCTGTGGCTGCCCATGCAGTGTGTGTTGTGTGAGAATCTCAGGTGGGCAGAAGCCCTGGCCATTTCTTACCTAGAGGTGACTGAGTGAATGTCAGGGGTGGGAGCCCAACCAAAACCCCTTGGAAGAGGACATGGGGTGGATTCCCCATGTGGATCCTTGGGTGGGGAGATCTTAAGCCTTGGGCTCCTATGTAACATGTAGAGAGAAACAGAAAATAGAGATGTGTAAGCAGTACCTATGAGTGGTGGATCTTTTTCTTGGGAGATCAGTCAGATGCACTGGCTTTTGTGCCACTGAATTTCAGTAGGTTTTCACTTAGCTCTGCTGTACCAATAGAAGTGCAGGAGAGGGAACAGAGATTGCTCTTGCTTCTGACACTAGCAGTTGGATTGTTCCAGCTGCAGAGCCAAATCCTTCCCTCTGGTTCACCTGTGCAGCCCCAGTGATGCCAGGGGCACAGGAGAGGGAAGGCCCCCAACTTGTTTCTTGGCTCCCCTGTTGCATTTGCAGGGTCGACTGTTAAGGAAACAGTCTCTTCTTCTCTGGTAAACCTGATCTGGAATCATTGCGTTGCTGTTTGTGTGCAGTGGTGCCTCCAAGTAGGACTGCATTCTCATGGCCAGACTCACAAGAGTGAAAGAGGCAGCAAGTGTCCTGGGGGGGAATTTGGCCAGGATGGAGGTGGAGGTGAATGTCGGGGAGGGTGAGGGATGGGGCTGCATTCTTTAAAATTACTCAGAGGTGAAGGTAGAAAGAATCAAAACATAAGGTGCCCATTAAAGAGCGCCTTTTAATGAAGAGCATAGCAGGTATGGGGGGTAGGACACTGTAGGGCAATGGGACACTTCCCTATTTAGCCACATAGTAATTCAGAATCCCAGTCCTTAGCCTGCCAGGAGCTTGTATCTCCTGGCAGCCTCTCCCAGCTGTGCCATCTTGGCATTGACACAGGCTGTTTGTCATAGCAAAGACAGACAAAGGCATCGCAGTCCTGTTCTCCACCCCAGCTGCACACTAGGCAAGCGCAGAACAATGGTTCTTTCTCCCAATGCTTTGGTGAGCTGCTTTCACAAGGCCACTCTTGTGACCCAGTGCACAAAGATGACAGGAGCTGTGAGCCCTCTGGTCCTCTGAAAAGAAAGCACAAGATGTTTCAAGCTGGGCACCTGAAAGCAGAGGTGCATAAAAACAGGGATTCCCCCACCTCCCCTTAAAGCAGAGCTGGAATTGATTTGTCTGAGGCTCTGAAGTGGTAGAACCCAGGAGCTTGGGTACCCAGTGCCGCTGGTCAGTGCTGAGACAGCACTCACTGTCCATGAGTAGAGCGCACCCTTCTCCCTTCATGGGACTTTTCTAGCCATATCTGTTGGTGTTGGGAGCTCCTGTTGCTGCCCAGCTCAGCCTGAAAGGGACAAAAGACCTTGGAATATGCTATCTTCCTTGCTCAGTGGTGGATCAGATTTACACATTCTCCTGGCACTGGGGTGGCCAGTTGGATTCCTGCACTGCTACAGGCATGGGTGACCTTGGCATTGGTCAAGTTGCTTCACCCTTCATCCATGTCCTCCATGGGTGCTTAGCTGTTGCCCTACTCAGCACAGTAGCACCTCACCCCAGGTGTCCTGTCACAGAGCCAAATCGTCAGCCCTAGGTTCTGTTTTCAGGCTTCCCCATGCATCGTACTGGCAGAACTCAGCACCCACAGGTGGGATCCGCTGGAACCAGCTGACTGGGGAGTCACCAAAACTAGCCACAAATGAAAGGAGAGGAGAAGGGCAGGGCCCAGCTGCTCAAGCAGCTGACTGGCCAGAGATCGGTGCCGTGCTTCTGGCCAGGCAGACCCCGCTCTCTACTAGGGATTATCAACCAGGAACTTTTCCCTGGAGCTAAGCAGCTCGTAGGTCATCTATGCCTGGTTTTCTCATCCGTGAAAAGCTGGAGAGTACATGGACCCCAGACTAGTCAATAGCCTAGTGGCTGGAGCACCCACAGGTGGTGTGGTTCTGAGTCCTTCAAATCACATAGAGTGGGGATTTGCACCTGAGATTCTGGTCCAAGCCCCTGTGGGCCTGTCTCAGAGCAGGGACTTGAACCCATGCTTCTCCTATTTTAGGTGAGCCCTTAATCTTAGCTGTTTAAATAGGATATTAATTGGACCACAGAGACAAACAGTGTCTGTAGCCTCCTGGTTAGGGCATTCCTCTGGGATATGGCAAATTGAAGTTCATGCCCATGCTTCAGGAGCTATTTATTTATTTATTTATTTGTACAAGGTGGGGCAGCTCCAACAGAAGAGATTAGGTATGCCCCACTCCAGCCTGCTCAAGAGCCTTGTGGCGGTGTCCTGAGAGTTGGGACACTTGGACTTAAATTCTACCCAGTCTGGAACAGGAAATCTGCATCTCCGACATCCCAGGGTCAGCGGCGTGCATACATACGTGTACACAGTTGTTCGTGCCTTTGTCCTGAGCAATTCTTAACCTGCTTACACTCAGCCCCTGGCACTTTTGTGCCTCTCTACCTATCCATAGTCTGCCTCAGCTCTCCCCCACCCTCCAGGCAGGATGTGTCAAGTAACAGGTGTTTGGCCTACTCTCAGGACTAGCCCCTGCTGATGAAGTACACCTTCCCCTGTCTAATTTGATAACCCCATGCTGAGGCCTCAGAGCAGTTTGCTTGCTGCAGGGCAGTGTCGGCATGTGGGGGCTCTGCACATGCCAACCAGCAGAAGCTCAGGAGTGGCTGAGCAGTGGTTTTAAGAGTCAGTGATGCCTAAAGACCGTGGGCTTAGGCAGCCAGAAAGTGCCTTTGAGGCTCAAGGCCTCAGCTCACCATCATAAGGTGGGAGTGCCAGTGCTACCCTTCCTCATGGGTATTAGGAGGATGTGTATATTGCAGACTGTGAGGCCCTCGGACACTGCAGGGATGGCGGGGATTGTTAAAAGCCTGCTAGAGCTTCTCATAGGTTCCCTGGTGACAAAGCTGACCTCACCACTCCTACACCCTGGGCTCCTGTGTTTTTGCTCATGTCCTTGGCTGAGATCAAGGGCGCCTTGCTGACGCCCTCACAGCCCATTGTCATGGAAACGGTAGCTGCCTGCCTTCATCCTAGCAGTGCATTAGAGCAGCGGTTGCCATGGCAGGGTAATGTCTTGCTGCCCTTCTGGGAAAGACTGGGTTCACGCAGCCAGGCCCTCTATGCTGCCCCAGCCTAGTGCCCAGCACCCTTCCCACCTACCTAACGATCTCTCTCCTGCTGGCAGGTGGCATGATCAGCTTTGATGTCTTCCCAGAGGGCTGGGACAAGCGCTACTGCCTTGACATCCTCGATGATGAGAGTTTTGACACCATCCACTTCTTTGGGAATGAGACAACCCCTGTGAGTACACCCTTCACACTGGCACCTGGAGTGGAGAGAGGGGAAGGGGCATTCAACTGTTCTCTGAAGGGAGGGACCTGTTCCCCTCATTCCCCAGCTCAGTGGTTCTCAACCTCATTAGAGTTAAAGTGCCCCTTGGAAAATGCCAGCTCTTCGTTTTCACTCTTTTTTTGACAGCAGAAAAATAGCACAGCAATGCTTCTGGTGCAGAGAACTCAGAAAGGCCACAACAGGTCAGAACGTCTTTTTCCCTATGGATTCCTATTTGAAATCTCTGGGTTTATTGTGGGACTCGCATGTAGGTGTTTGCTCACCTGTCAGTATTCGTATTGTACAACACATTTAAAAGGCTGTCGTGGCAGCCCAGGGTGCTGGGAAGCCCTGGCTGAGAATCACTGACCAGTTCCTATGGACCATTTCTCTGGTCTCTCTTGGTTTTGTTAGGCAATGCTGTCCTCTAGTGGTGAGAGAAGGGAGAGCTCTTGTGTACCAGAACATGCTGCTGCACCATGCCAGACTGCTATCCAGCCTACTTTACATGCTAAGCCTACAACCAAGGGACCAGTAGTGCTTGGGATTAGCAAGTGGTGTTCTTCCCACCAAGCCAGAGCTGTCTTCCTGCCACATCACAGTCCTCGAAGTTATTCTGAAGCTGAAGAGGCCACAGAACTAGGGAGATACAAACCTGAAACTCTGACCACATCAGCAGAGGCAGGAACATCTTCGCTGCCTCTGCAGGTGGTGCAAGGTGGTCCTTACCTGCTGCTGATGCGGCATTCATTGGTTTTGCTTGTCTTCTTTCATATATCAGCAGTCTCTTGTGCTCAGTTCAGGTTCCAAAAGACTCTTCACAAATGTAGGGGCAAGGTGTTAGTACTGGGGTCCTAGCCAAGCCCCAACTCAAGTTGCCACACTGAGCTGGCCTAGGTCTCTCTCCATCACTTCACTTCAAATTGGTTACAGTGCCCTTCTCCATCCCTTAATGTGAGCTGCAAAATCATGTGGTAGGTGCAGGATGCCAGGGACTGCAGGCACACTTCCAGCCTGATCCACAAGCAAAGTCAGTGCAGTAGGGATGTGGGTAGATGTTCACTTGCCCTAGTGTAACTTATATGAGCTTTGTATGCTAATGTAAGTACACTAGGATCAGGGTCTGATATGCAGCTGTTCCCAGGGTAGTAATAGGTGCTATTATAAACCTTTGCCACTCAGTGGCAGAGGAGTAAATAATAGCTTGTTTACATTTAGCAGACACTACTACCCCAGGATGGAAGCAGACAGATGATGCGTAAACAGAAGTGACTTATACCATTATAGTTTTACCTTGACTATTTCAGAGGAAATTCTGCACAGGATTGGGTGAAGTTACCCCAGCATAGGAGTTTGTGTCATCTGTACAATTTACAGAATTGTAATGCTTATTAGACGACTGGAAATATTTAATAAGTCCACACTTTTTGACACGTCAGGCTTACTCCCTACATGGGGTTTGGATTTGGTGTTCTTAACAACAACACTGGGACAAAGACTAGTTCAAATCACTTTCTTCCCATAGGGATTACTCAGACCACAATTTAAATTCCCTCTCTCATTGAGCCTGTCCACTGAGCTAGTAAAACCCTTGTAACCCATCCCCAGCAGGATCACAATCTGTGAACAGTGCGGTGTGTCTCAGGTGAGCACTGTTTGCCTATCACTGACTGTTTCAGTGACAGGTGGGTGACCCTTACAGAGTCTGAAGTTGTGTTGGGGTTGTACAGGACAAGGGAAGCTATATGCAGAGTGATGGCTACAACTCTTTCTTTTCTTTCCCCCTTCAGGGAGGGAATGATTATGAAATATATGATGACCCACGGACAGTGGGGCATAGCGTCCGGTCTCCCCAGGACACAGTCCAGAGATGCCGTGAGATCTTCTTTCCAGAAAGAGCCAATGAATGTTGACTCCTGTACCCCTTTGGATCTTCCCCAGTACCTGTCACCAACCTCCGAGATCCCACATTGTGAAAAGCACCTTCATTTGAGGACTCTGCTTGGGGTCCACTGAAAACTGCTTTCCAGAGCTGGTCATGAGGGAAGGTTTTAAAGTGTTGGGTGCAAGTGGGTGTGTGCAGGGGAAGGGGGAGGTATGTTAATCCTTCGCTACCTCCAATGATGGCTGGGGACTTGTGGGACCAGTTCTGCTTCCACCATCAAAAAGACTCTTCCAGGTAAGCACTCCATTCTTGGTGGGTGATGGTTTCCTGCCTTGTTGGTCTGTAGCCTGATGGGGACCAATCACTACAGGCACTCTTTTTTTTCTCTCTCTCTCAACATAGCTGCACATGGGAATACACTTCATAGGTTCATCCATAGACACTGAGTATGTGGGGTAGGGTGACCACGTGGCCATAGTTGGGCAGGACAGTTCTGAAATGGAAACATCAAGTCCTGGTCCTGGGCTACATGACTACAGGACAGCATTTGTCCTGGATTCCCAATATCGTGCAGGGATCCAAGTTTTCCGTTCACCATGGAAAAATGCAGGAAATGGCAGGTTTTCCCTTGCAGGCTGGCAGAGTTCCAGCCTGGAAGAGAATGCAGGAAGTGAGATGCAAGGGGCATCATGTGCATGTATGTGTGCACACACATGCACGTGGCCAGGAATACAGCCCCAGGCAGTGGTGGAGAGCAGCTCCCCCAAATGCTTGCAGGGAAGTCTCCAGGAGCCCTGCATTGGCCGCATCACCATGGCATGGTGCTTCCTACCCACCTGGCAGCAGCATGGGTGGTGGTGTGCAGTTTTGCCCCCAGGCAGGCAGGGGGGCATCATCATGGCAGCACAGCTGGCGCAGGACTCCTGAGGGGAGAGCACCAGGGCAGGGAACCCTGAGCCACAGCAGATAGCCTGCATCCTCCTCTGCCCACCCACAGGCTCCACAAAACTCTGCTCTGGCTGTGCTGCTGGGAGGGAGAATCATCTTAAGCACCCCAGGGCTGCCAGGAAAAATAAAAGTCAGTGCCTATGGGTTCATCCCATTAATCCCTGTTGCACCTCTAGCCTTGGGAAAAGGCCTGGGACCTGCCGAGATCAGGGGTTCTCAAACTGTTTCATTCTGTGGACCAATCCTTAAAAGTGACCTGGAAAGGATATTTTAAAATGAGTGTGCGCCCTTTTATCACATGCATTCTAAAGGCCAAGAATTGCTTCCTTTTTGTGTGGAAAGGATGTCCTGAGTTTTCACTTGGGTTTTTGTATGTGAGTGAAATGAGGAATGTGCAGTCTGGTCTTTTCTGGTTTTGCTGGAGAACTTCAGGTCTGCTTTTATTGGACTCTGAGCAACAGTAATAGACTGGGAAGCAGAAGTTTTAGCAGAGCCATGCTTCATCCAAATGGTAATTAGGCATTGGAGTGAAGTAGGGGTTAAAAACAAAAAAATGTTTTTAGCAGTCTGTGGCCTGCAGTGCTCTGCCAGCAGAACAGAGAGCTCCCATACCCAGAGCTTCTCTGCCAGCAGAGTTATTCCACCCCTGCTGAAGAAAGTAGGGCTATTACTGCCCCTGGTAGCTGGCAGAAGGTGTGTGCAGACAATCCCATGCCTTCTGCCAGCTGCTATTGTCCTACGAGTAACTGGTACCTTCCCAGGCTGCACTCTGCGCTCTGGCTGAGTATAGACCTGGCCTGACTGCTCCCTTCTTTCCCAGTTGCTCAATGGATTTCTCTTAGGTTTTCATCCTTTCACTTTCTCCACCCCTTTGGCACCTGCCAGTGCAGACAAGAGCTGGATTTCTATTGGAATATTAAAAAAACCTTTCCAACTTTCTTTATCCACCTTAACAGGGGTGAGACAAGTATCCTCCCTCTTTTCCTGGTCACTTCTAAAGAGGCAGATGCAGTTGCACAAATGCAGCTGTCTCCTGGTTTTTGCCCTCCAAGAGACCAGGACTTCACTTCCAGCAGGACCAAATCCCCCAGCGTCTCCTGGCCCTACATCATCTCTGATTTTTGTCCTTTTGTTTCTTATCCTTTATCTTGGGTAACTTTTTGTGCATCAGGAAGCCTGACCCCTGTTATATGTGTATTGAGGTACAGTGGCTGAAGAAAGTCAGGGATTCATTTGGAGGAAGGTTCTCTGTTATATCCTTCCTACTGATGTAGTGTTTGAAGCTCTGTGGTAAACAGAGAGCTAGGAGCTTTGAGTTCAAGACACCCAAAAAAACCCTATGGGTTTTGAGCATCTCCAGCTTTGGATGCGGTAGACAGATGCTCCTCCGTCCATGTCTTTCATGCCATTGCCCTCCAGAACTGCTGCTGCGTCCTTCACCAGCCCCCTTTATTTTTCCCAGTCCATTTTCTGTCTTGTCTTTCTTCTGGGTTCTTGCTTTCCTTCATTGTCTGTGTTTTTTGCTTTCTCACTGTGGGTCTCCTTGTCCGGTGTAACAGATGGCTCTTTGCCTCCTGCTAGTGGCTGGACCACTTACAGAGGTTCCGGAGCGTGCTTCTGGCAGACACTAGAGACTCATGCTTTTAGGTTCAGGGGTTCATTTCCTCCTTGGAAATGAGGACCAACCCCACCTTGGAGTTCACTTGCTTTGTGGCTCCCTCCCAACTCCATTTCACTCCACAGCAGGCTGTGGGAACCCGGAGTCGTGCTGAGTGTCCACGACTCATTTTGAAGTCAGTGATCTGTATGTGCTCTGTGTGTGTGTTTTGAGGGCTGTGGGAGCAGGCCTCTGTCTGGTCCACAGAGGAGAGGAGTCCATGACCGCTCTACGGGGCTGGTGGTGCACCTCCAGACAGCAAAGTAGTCATTATGGCTCTGGTTTTAAATCAGTCTTCACTTGGATCGTGCAAGCTCCCTTCAAGCCATCAGCCCAGATGCCAGAGCTGGGAAGACCCCACTAGCAGCTTCCTCAACAGCAAAGTTCAAGCTTGTTTCTCAGGGTTCAACCCTTCTTTCCTCCCAAAACACTGCCTGCCTGGGCAGGGGTACGGCATGGTTCTTAGAGGGGGATTGGCTTATACTGACTGGCTTGATCTGTACCAATGTCAAAAGCTGCCTCTGATTTTTGGGTATGCAACCTGAGACCCAAGAACATCAGAAAGGTCATACGAGATCAGAGCAAAAGCCCTCCTAGGCCTCGGTCCTGTTTCCAACAGTGACACATAATGGGCACTTTAAAGGAAGCACCCCCAACCTCCGAGTCCTGACACTATGCCTTGCTGAAGCCTTTACTGCCCTCTTTGCACACAGCTAGTAATGCCACCCTCCTCCCCCATTGTGACGCTCCCTCCCACCTGATAGTGTCACCCCTGTAATGTCACTGCACTACGGGAGCAGGAGCAGCCATTGGTGAGGAGAGCATATTGTGTGCTGAGACATGTGGGCCTGTGGGAACAGTTGTGGAGACGATTGCCACAAGGTGTCTTTGTTTTCACCTGGTCTTAAGGCTGCACCTGAAACTGCTGTATGGTCTCACTGTGACAGAAGAGGTGCTGAGGCCTGTGCAAACTGAGCCTTCTCCCTCCGCCCCTGCCACCTTGCAACTGGAAAATGTGAAATGGGGAATGTGCCACCTCTGTTACGCCACCAACTAGTTGCAGCCATCTGCCCCACCCCACCTGGAGACAAGAGGCTTCTCCCTGCACTGCCTGGAGCTGGCCTCAGGTCTGATTGAGCATGAGCACTTGTGGGGTTTATCACTGTATGACCGTGTGTGTATGTAAAAGTGAAAGGACATGTGTCATTGACTGTGTAGCCTGTGGCTCTGTCTGTTGCTGTGTGAAAGAAAAGAAGTTCCCCTGTGACTGATGCTAGCTGTTAAATAAAGCAATTTTATTTTAAAATGCTATTAAAGGTATGGAATGAAGTCATGGAGGGCAGTGTGCTGTGTATCTCTGGATTCGAATACTTACTGAGCCATACAGGGAAGGAGTGGGAAGACACCGCTCCCATTGCATATGTGCTGCTGGAAAGATGTGACAGATCAGAGAATAGCTGTGCAAAGCCTGGGTGATTTCTCAGCTGGGGAGTCTGCCCATTTAGAGATGGGCAGCAGTGGAGGGAGTGGGAGGCCCTGGATGGCCTGTTCTATGTGGCTGATTGGAGCCTAGGTGCCCCCTCATCTGCTGGATGGCTGAGAGGTACACAGAGCATGTGATAAGTATGCAGTCAGCCCTCTGCTCAGGCACCCCTGTCCTTCCATCCCTGCAGCAGCCTGTGGTGGAGGACTGAGATCTTCAGGCTTCAGGTAAGGCTTATCCGAGTAGAACCAGAGCCTGCTCCTGAGTGGCATGTCCTAATGGGAGCTGGGAAGGGCATGAGGAGAATTCAGCATCTCTCCAGCACTAGAGGGAAGCAGTTTGGTGCAGCATTTTCCTTTGAGATGGCTACAAGAGCAACAGACATAATGGGGCTCTGGCTATTACGGTCCTTTTTACCAAAACAAAAGCTGCTTCACAGGCTATGAATTGGCTGCTGCTCAGCAGAGCTCAATTGCCTGCAGACCAGATCATGGCTGTACTACTTCTGGTGTAGAAGCTGCATGGGGTGTCTCAGCACTGCGCTGCCTTGTGTTGCACAGGCCTGCCCATAGATATTATGGGAAGTCTCACAGCACTGCTAGGAAGTGAGCTAGGACTGTTCTTCTCTGCTAGTAGAAACAACTGCTAAAGGTGATCACGCTGCAAGAAATCCTTGCAGCAAGTTGTCTTTATCACCTTGCAGCACATAAGGCCCTGGAGCTCTTGCTGATATTCCTATAGGTGCTTTCTAAGCCTGTTCCAAAAAATCATAGGACAGTACTGCCCATCCATACCCTGGGATATTGCTCTACACTCCCCAGCAGAAGCAATGGATTGCAGTCTTTGGGGCAGAGACTTACCTTTCCTTCTGTGTTCATACAGCATCTCCTACAAAAGGGTTCTGGTTCATGACTAGGATTCCTGGACAGTAGTAGAGCAGTGAATGCAAGGAAGCTGTCATACTACCCTTCTGGACACTCGCTTCTTATGGTGCAGAAGACTATGCAAAGGCTCAAGGCAATACAAAGTAAGCTCCTCATAGTCTGAGGTTTATGGCTCAATCCTCTATTTGCTCTTTAGGTCTTGTAAGTAAAGGACTGTCCTGCTGGATGTAGCTAGTGTCTGGAAACACCAAGCCTGCCTCCCCAGAAAAGATCACCCCCACCATCACTACCTCTGTCCAGGAACTCTTTCTTCCTGAAGGATTGTGGGAGCTGTCCTGCACTTGTCTTGTCAAAATCACGCCCAGCAGAGGGGCATGACAAAAAGCAGCAGGAGGAAAAAAAAAAACAGCTGTGTAGGACTCATGGGAAAGTCACTTTTAATGGTTTATTGCCAGTGTTACAAAGGTTTGACACAAGGTCAGACAGGCAGGAACCACACCAGAGGTTTCAAAACACAAACACTTCTAGTTTTTAGGTTATTTCCAAAAGAATCAGAAAGTCTGTCTTGGCCATGCTGACTGCACGTTCCAGGGAGACACCTGGGAGGGGCAGCTGCCTCTGACCTGTGGGTGCTGTGCTCTGCAGGCAGTGGCTAGAGTGCAGATGTGCACCCACTGACATTCACTCTGTGCACAAAACAGCCATGAGGAGTCCCAGGGGCTAGTCCAGAACTCAGGACAGGCCCCATAGACTGTAAGGAGGAAGGAGTAACTCCTTGTGGACCCTGATGTGTTTGTCTTCAGGGTTTTAGGGCATGTGATGGCATGGATGAGCTGGTTAAAATATCCCTTCCTCTTTCAGCCATTCTTGCCCTCTATGACATTTCTCTCACGTGCATGTGCATGCCTACACACACTCACAGTGTATAAGAGCAATCCCACATCCTCTCCAGAGGCTGTCATTCCCTTAAATTAATCCTTCAGACAGGACAAATCCCACTCACAGCAAAGCCAGTAGGAGTTCTCCCACTGACTTCAGTGGCAAAGCCACATCTTACTAACAGCCTCCAGCCTTGGAACAGCATGGCTTCAGGAGTAGAACAGCAAGGTTGTGGCTCCCTGGAAACTCACAGGGCTCCTCATGTTGCTCACTGGGGTGTAGCTGGCAGAACAGCACATGGTAGAGCCTGAACCCACTCACAAAAGGCAAGGTGCTGGCACACCAAGCTTGCTGGGCCTATGTCCCCAGGAGGGCTCTCCATCCTGCATTTATCTGAGCCAGTCTCCAGGGTATCTAGGCACTAAATAGGCATCCTTACAGCTTCCAGGTAGTCTTGACAGGATAGCATAGCCCCCCCATCACCACCAGTTCATGGCTGAGCCCATGTTCCAGTGGTAACAAGAGAGGCCAGAGGGGAAAACACTGCCCTATTTTTTAAAAATCAGACACACCACAGTTTTCTGCCCCTCCCTTTTCACAGGCCCAGGCCAAGCCCATGCTCTCACCGTCAGTCTAGAGTGCACAGCCCCTCGGCCCCCAAAGAGAGGGCAGCATGCCACTCAGCAAACTCGACCTAGCTCCCAACACCCATGAGTGTTGCTTTGTGTGAACAGCTTCCACACAGTGCCAGCTGCCTAACCTTTAGGACACCATCAGGGGGCTTAGGAGATGAAACCACAGTTTTGCAATCTTCAAAGGCTTCTTTCATGCAGTCAGTGTCAACACAGAGCTGCAGATCCTGGCTAGACCCCTGGCAGCCTAGAATGTGCCCACCAATGCCATGAAAAATCATGCCAGCCATACTCTGCATAGAACCACTCCCTGCCCTTTGCAAGTTGCTTTGGGAGTCCACTGGGTCAAGACATTTTAGAGAAGACCAAAAATAAAGTTTGTGCTTTAAAAGTGACCCTGTCTACACCGAGGGGATAGGGAGGTGCCTGCATAGACCCACACAACATAGCTGGAGGAAGCAGTGAATAAGGAGGCACAGCTAAGCAATTAAACTCTTACCATGAATTGCATGGCCAGCTACACTACTACCCTAGACTACATACTGCTGCCTACACCCCCCTCCATCTCCCTCACTCCCCACCCCACAGCAAGCTACATAGACACATACAAAAGGGGATCCTCAAGGGAATCTGGGCTGACAGAGGGGAAGGGGGAGGAAGCCGTTGCCCAAAATTCAGGCCAGCTCTGTCTCAGAAAAAGTGCTCGCCACATCTAGTAGCACAGCAGAAGTGCAGTGAGAGAGTCAGCCCCAGGTCTCTGGCCACGCAGCAACACAGGGCACTAGTTGCTAGTCAATCCTGTGCTTGGCAAAGAAGGATTGTGCAGCAGATGGGAAGGAATGGAGGAAACAAGGCCTCGCAGGTCATGCTCCATTGCAGAGTCCATGGTGCTGCTATGTGGGTGTTGGCAATTCCTTTGTCAACCATACAGCCCAGCCCAGCCCAGGACTAGCACAGGCCTCCCCACCCTGTGACAAGAGCGTGACCTGTGCATGCAGCACATCATGCTACCATAGCAACTACAGCAATTAGGTCATGGAAATCCATGAGGTCAGAGGGATGGAGAGCAAGTTGCCACAACAACTAGACACTCAGACAGGAGTGAACCAGGGGGGCAGGGGGGGGGGGGTGGAAGGGGGGGCAGGGGGCCTAGAAGGACCCATTTGGGGCCGGAGGGAACTAA
>NW_017729022.1:59849818-59885657 GCF_001723915.1 Gavialis gangeticus
AGATTAAAGCTGCTTTAAGAAAATTAATGTTTATCCTAAAGCAGGAAAGATACTGAGCTTGTAGCTCATTAGCACTGGCAGTGGAAGATTAAAAGATGGCATTTGAGCTAGTATTTGGTGAATCTGCAGGACTGGAGCAGGAATCATACTGATGTGCTCCCCAGTGCTGATGTACAGGCCTGTTCTAGCGTTCCTCCCAATGCTGCCTGGGTTGGTTCTTTTTCGTTCTCTTCCCCCCTCCCCTCAAAACAAGCAAAACCTCACAGAAACCTGCACGGCGCTGTTGACCTGTGATCCTTTGAAAGGTGCCTGAGTAAGACTAAAACCAAACAGCACTTCCAGGGGTTTGTGCACAGTGTTTTACCAAAGGGCAGGGAGAGGCTAAGGGAAAGAGATTTCATGACCCCATTGAGGAAATGAAGGCACAGAGATTCAGGCCAACATTTTCAAAAGAGCACACACCAAGATACCTAGGACCTGATTTTTAGTGGATCTGAGCGCCCAAATTGCCAGGTAAATCAGGGGGGCCAATGTGACCTCCAAAACCTGAGGCACCAAAGAACAGTCAGAGATCTCTTCAGTTGTTATCTAGGGGACCTACTCAACACTGTTCTGTGAGTCTGTGCAGGATACAGTCCAAGTCTCCTGGCTCCCAGACCCCTGCTCTTGGCAGTGAGAGGCTATAAAACTGCTTTAAAAATGAGCATGAAAACTGGGGATTCCTTCCCTATTAATGAGCTACAGCCTATCTCCGTGACATGCGGTAGAAGAGAGGGTGGTGGCAGGGGTGTAAACTGCAAAGTGATACAATCCACTGTCCCCTACCCCCACATACACACATATACACAGAGCCACATGGTATCTCCTGACTCTGCCTAGCTCTGCAGACAGAGGTGAGGTCCACCTGGGGGGGGTGGCATGCCCAGAGCCCATGGGGCATGGCTGTCCACTCAGCAGCAGTGCTGAGTGCATGGGAAGGCCATGTCAAATGACTTGGAGGAAGTGAGGTGCCCCACATTTTTCCACTCCCCCCCGCACCCTCCCTGCCCACACACCTGTCTTCAGGAACGGGGATAAAACCAGTTTGTGTCAAAGGTTTTGGTGTGATGACTGCAGGACTCCATACAAGCTGATTCATCAGGCACCTGACTAGACCTCTTATGCATACACCATGATCCAGAGGATCAATGGTTGCCTACCTTCAGGGGCAATCCCAGACCTCACAGATGTAGCTGTCAATCAAAGTGCTTGTTCAAGATCATTTGGGGCTGGAACTGCCTCTCATAGGAAGAGTGCCTCCAGACATAGTCATGCCATCCCTTTTCTCCCCTCAGCCCCTTCTTCAGTTCACAAGGGAGTCGGTGTGGGGAGCTGGACCTTGGGCTTTCCTGGCACCTGACATCAGGAAGGGGATGGAGAATTTGGAGCTAACTGAGGAAATCAGGCTTTGGGCAGGGTGGGGAGTCCACACTGGGTCTGGATAGTGTGGGCAGTGCGATAAAGAAAGAACTGTTGCCAGCCCCTGCTGTGTGCACCTTCTCCTCCCTGCCACCAAAGTAAAAAAGGAGTCTTCTGTGTGCATCCCTGATCAGAGACCGTAAGAGCTCGCGCTACATAAGAGAAAGTGGAATCCACCCTATCAGCAGCTCTGCCTTCCCCTCCCCCTCGAACAACACAATTACAAACAAAAATGTAATCTTATAAAAGACACAGAATGTATACATCTACATGCCACTTGGCAGACAAGAAACGTGATCCCGGCCCATCCTCCTCTGCTCCAGCTGTGCCAGACTGTCTCCCACACACCCAGGCACACACCTCCAACCCTGCCTGCAGGCCGAGCCAGCCCATAAACCCCACAAGAACCTAGGAGCCAATGATTTGGCCAGACCATGTCTCATGCTTTGTGTGGGGGGCCAGGTTGGTGAGCACCACTTCCACAGCCTGAAACTTCTGGTTCTTGGGCGGAATGGGGCAGATTTTGTATGTGACCTCATCTCCTTCCATTGGAACGTACTCCCCCTCAATGCTGAAAGAGATAAAGAAAGAGACAGGACAGATCATTAGGGGTACAACTATGATCAAGTGCTAGTGAGGTCCCCAGCCACAACATAGGATGCTCTCAAGGGGTCCCTGTGCGAGCCCTGCTATCAGCAACATATAGTGGGCACCGTCCTTTCCGTAGAACTGTGCAGGACTTCTCCTCCCACCACCCAGCTACAAGATGACAGCATGAGGGGCTGTTGCCAGAGCCCAAGTCCCACTATCTGGGGTCCTTTAAGGGAAAGGGGAGGGAGCCAAACTCCTGCCTGTGAGACAAAGCTTTCAAAAAGGCTTGTTATATGCAATGGAGTTGGCTTTTATTGAGACTATACTTGCTTTTCTTCCCAAACAAAGAGCTGGCACAGAGGGAGGAGTGTGTGGCAGTCTGCTGAGCCCTGATCAGAAAGTTGACTGTTCGTTGCATTTTCCCATCCCAGCCTTTCCAGTGCCAGATTAGTACCATTTGGAGCTAATTTGTTTATATTCACCACTGAGCCTTGAGGGAAAGAGCACCCAGAGTCCATGGACATCCACTGGGATTTGGTCCCTACTTCTGTTAGTGAATATGTTTGCTATGGTGGAACACTGCATTGGCCACACTAGAGGAGGCTTTATCCACAGAGGCGCAGTATGGTCAGCAAGCTAAGTAGTTTTCACCCTTTTTTCATTTGTGGACCCCTAAAAAATTTCAAATGGAGGGCAGACTTTTTTGAATTGTAAGTGTGGGTATTCACATACTTTTGCTTCATCACAGTCATCTTTTGAGGACCCCTCAGACAGTCTGCAGACTATGAGGTCCACAGATAGCAGGCTGAAAACCTGTGGGCTAAGTGCATATATTGTAGCTCCAGCCTGGATAAACCATCTCCAGAAAAGGAATGGAAGGCATAAAAGAAGGGAGCCTGCCCCAGGGATTTTATTCAGGCCTCTGCCTCCATAATAAACCTGATAAACCCTTTCACCCCAGTTTATGCCAGTTATCAGGGCAAGAGAAGGTGATAAGAAACTGATCTGAGACTCTGCCCCTCCTTCCTTACCACCCCAAACACCCATTCTCATCTCTTATGGGCCACCAAAGAGCCATCAAATGAGAACCATTTCTGGCCATTACCATCCTGGGGTTAAATGACACTTATCATATTTGAGTTAAAGGTCCATCCCATTTTATCTCCCAAATCCTTGAGCCAGCAGTGCGTGAAAGTCTGCATATTCCATTTCCCATGAGACTCACTCAGACACATGTACGAATATGTCCTCTGTGCCATTCTCTGGGGTGATGAAACCATGGCCCTGGGAGCGTGAGAACTGCTTACAGACACCCTTGAAGACAGGACCAGCTGAGGCACGAGCCGTCCTACAGAAGGAAAGAGGAGGCAGGAAAGAGATTAAATACTCTCATATTTGACTCCACAAGAGGCATCATTTGACAGTATCACTTAAGGGATATACTTGTAGCAATACAGGAGGAGGAAGAGGAAAAGGCTGAGTCAAAACCAGATCATCTGATAAAGACAAAAGCTCTGTCCCCACCAAGGGAGCAGGCAGGAGAAGGGCTAAGGGCTCCTCCATGGTAGGGGTAGGCAACTTGTGGCACAGGCAGTCTTAGTTTGCAACACATGGCAGATCAGAGAGGGAGCAGGGAGCAAAGCAGTAGATAGAGCAAGGAGCAGAAAAAAGAGCAGCAAATCAGCCATGGGAAGGGGATCGGAGTGGCACTTGGAGAGGATGCGGGGATTACCCTGCGGCATGACTGCCAAAAACCTTGGCCCCACTCTGTTAGACCAGCAATACTCATGATGGGCAGATTCAAATCCATGTTCAAAAATTCCTTAGCTCCACAAAGTATTTCCTTCCTCCTACCATCCTACCTGGTCCCTTCCATTTCTTTCAAAGAGGCAGTTGTTTCCATTTGAAAATGAATGGCAGGTACGTTAACTCCCAGACATCTCATTGCTATCCCCCGAATCTACAATTATGCTTCAAAGGAAATAGTGAAGTAACAGAAGCAGGACTCTGGGATGCATTTGAAACCTATAGGAGTGCTCCCCCCACCCACAACTGAACAGAAATGGGAGCTGCTCCTGAGGGCTTGTCTCCTCTGCTAAAAAATAGCTGTGTTTTTACTTTAACTAACATTCATGGACTATCCTTTGGTAAGAACATGGTGAAGACCAGACACTTTAATTTTACCATGAGGTAAACTAGCTGGATTCAGGCCTATGCCCTGACCTTGACCTCTTCTTGTGATAAAACTAAAGTGCCTGTTCTTTGCAATGTATTTATCTTGGCATAGCTCATGCATCACAGTGATCCTAAGGTAAAAATGGACTTTTCAGCAGTGAATACAAAATCATGACCACTGGTGAGCAGGACAGCAGGGAGGTCCAAGCTCTACCACTAGCGAGCTGCTTAAGATTGATCCATCAGTGGGTACTCAGAAGTTATGGTGCTGTTTCAGTGGGGCTTCTTCTAGGGATTTCTACCTGGGTTGCAGCTGCCTCAAAGAAGCTGAGTGTATGGTTATGTCCCCCGGGCACAACACGGGGAGCTCAGGCTGCCAGACGGGTCTGATGTAGCAGGAGAAGAGATGACACAAATTATAGGCTGTGCAAACTATATATGAATTGCATGCCACAATTTAAAGTGTTTGGATAACCTATAATGAATGATGTAAGCAGGAATCGTTTATGTATTGCTATACTGTAAGAGCACACTTATGCAAAGACCCACTGACCTCACTTTCCCAGAAGCCTCTACTGTTATTTGCAATGTAGGAACAAGGAAACGGGAGGGCTGGCTGAACTTCTGATCCGTGTTAATGTATGTCTGTTAAGTGCCCTGAGACAACAGGTGTCATCCTGGTTAGGAATGTCCAGGCAATGGTGGGCCAGGTACATGGCGGAGATAAAGGAGCTGCCCTGTCCAAGAACCTAAGCTTTCTCAGAAAGTTAAGTCTTGTCTGATACCGAAGGATAAAATTGGACTGGTTCTCAGAGATCTAGGGAGCAAAGGAGTTTCCTGAAACGTCTAGCTTTTTTCCTAGCAAACACCTCCTTTACAAGAGGTAGACCCTCGGACATAGACTGAACAATGAAGGAAAACAGCTTTCTAACGTATCACTACAGTGCTTTGTAACTGCAGAGGTATTTGGAAAGAAAGTTAGGTAAGAAATAGATACCATTCCTATACTCCTTTCCTTTTCCTAAAATGCTGAACTTCTGGTGCTGTGCTCATAAACTCTGTAAAGTCCATTTGGGTCAACTATGAACTGTCTCCTAATCATTTAACTCGGTGGGGGGGCTGGAGGGGAGACGAGACACTCAACCTTTTTGGCAGGTGTGCCCTGAATTAGCCCTGCGCCCTCCCTGATGCCACTCTACTGCCCAATCTGCTGCTCTTTCTGCTCCCTACTTTGTTCTCTCTGTCCAATCTCTTGCTCTGCTTTCTTCTTCCTGCCTGATCTGCTGCTGTGCTGCCTGTCCTTGTCCTGGTCTGCCACACGTCACACAGAGGCTACCCCTGTACCAGAGACCATTAACATGTACAAACGCAACATGTGCCCTGACAGGCGAGAGGTTGAGTGCCAGTTTACACATAAGGTGTTTCTCCATCCACGCCCACAGTGCACATGCAAAACTCCACGTGTGGAGAGCCCATGGCACCAATGCTTTGCTGTGATCACAGAAGAGCAGCAGATGAAATCTCTCTCCCATTTTCCACCACAACAGAACAGTTCACAGGGCTTATGCTTGAGTCTAACACACAGCAACCCCCATCCCTCAGTAACATGAGGCAGCTACTTACGCAGAGTATGTTCTGGTTCTCTTGGTGGGGAGAGGGCTGGGCAAGTCCCGAAGGAGGAGATTGCCCCGCTCCCAGATCCGGCTTCCCTCCCGTTGAAATGGAAAAGTAGGCCAAACAGGCGACTTTGGCGAGTGGAGTGGTGGCACTGTTGATGGGGTGGTGGAGTCAGATGACATGGTGTGGTTGAGAGGCTTCTCCGACTCGTGGAGGGAAGAGGTGATGACAGGAAACAGAGAAGACAGACACTCAAAGTCTTTCAGCTCTTACTTCAACCTACAGAAGAAAAAGAAGAGAGGGATAACGTACAGGGTGCGACTGCAAGGCAAAAAGGGCTATCCTCTTCTTCTGCAAGTGCATCCTATAGTCTAGACCAAATAGGACCAGGATAGGACAGGGATTGGAAGGGGAGAAACTGGGGGAAAACTAGATGCCGCAATAGTGATGTCGGCAAAGTGGTAGGAAGTGGGACAGGAGAGGTCCCAAAGGCCCAGCATAGTGTAGCAGCATGGAAGCTCATTCTGAAATGAGAGATGGAAAAATCAATGTCCTGACCACTGGTTCTCAGAAAAGATCTCTTGTGGTAGCTGATAAAAGGACTCATGCTGTCAAGCAAGTGGACCTCATCCAAGAATTGATGGTAGAAAGAGTTCCAAAAACTGTTCCTATGACTCAGCTGCATTGATGTTGCTGCCATCTTAAATGATCTGTTATCTCCTAGTCCTTTTAGTGCTGATAGAGCAGTTTGAGTGACACAGCCCTTGGTATCTCTGCTTGAAGGAACCTCCAGATTCTTTTTGTGTAGGGGACAGAGAGGAATATTGCCCTTGCTCATTGCAGCTAGGAGAAATTAACCCTACTGCTCCCATTGAGATTAACAAAAGTTGTGCAGCTAAATCTCATGAGTTTCCAAAACCTCATGCTATGGAGCCTTGCTTACAGTAACTCCCAGGTGTTAGAGAAATGGGGTGGGATTTTCAGACCCAACTATGTGATTTAGGCTAGTTCTACACTAGAAGCTTTTGCCGTTATAGTAGTGATGTTCAGGGGAGTAGTTTATTGTGACATTTTAATATCAGCAAAGGCCTTAGAGCTATAAAAGAGCTTATATCAGATCTGTTTATTTCACTTGCTGAGCAAGTATAAGCTGTACTGGCAAGAGATAACTCTTTCAAACCTTTTCCAATATAAGCTTTCCTAAAGGGCTACAACTCTCATTGACCTTCAGTAGGCACTGAGATTATGCAGGCACTTAAAATGGTTGGGATTTTCAAGTCCCATAAATGGTTGCAAGAGGTTAAAATTTTGTAGATTATAATTACTAGTTGGTAATTCTTGTGGAAAAGCTCAATATCTGTGAAGAGCATATGCAGTCTCTCCCCTACTTACAAGAATTCCTGCTAATAGCACTTGTGATCTCCGGCTGGAGTTGTGTTTCTATATTTTTTATTTTATACAGAGAAAGAGAGACAGAATAAGTTATAAGGCACAGGGGATTGTCTTTGTTATATGCCTTTAGACTAGAGCATCTAGCACAATTAGGCTTTTTAAAAGCAAGGCATAGGCAATTTTGTGGGTAAAGTAAGTATTCAAGTCAGGACAGAATCTAAAGATCAGTCAGAAGCTAAAAGAAGAGGATCTGAGGCAAAAATCAAGCCATAGTCCAAGGTCCAGGGACAGTGTCAGACACCAGTTGCCAGTGAATCTAGGATACTGGAGCAGGAACAGAAACTATGGGAGAACAGAGGACATAGAAAAGTCTGTTAAAACAGTGCAGGAAAGAGGTGGAGATGACAATTAAGTCCACGTCCAAGCTGGTTTGTTAGAGAAAGGAGAAATCCAAGATAGCAGGCTGAAATGGAGACATCTATTCAGTAATTAGCTTTCACTTCCCTTTGGCTGATTTTGATTTGGCCCATTATACAGGTCTGGATGTTTATATGTAAAAATAACCTTACACAGGGGGCTGGAGAGAGTGGGGGAGGATTCATTTCTTCCCAGAGGTGAAACCTTTCTTTATGCCAGTTTGACACTGTCATGTGTATTACTGTAGCTCCCACAGGTCCCAGCAGGGACTGGGGTCCCCTGCACCAGGCACCACACTTATTAACATCATTAAGGAATTCCTTCCTCCCCACCACGGCAAGGCAGGTCCACACAGGCACCATCTGCTCCCTCTCTCCATGCAGCCTCAGACTCACCCTCGGCTCCCTGCATTGCTGCACTGCCCTGCCCCTGAGGCAGGAAGCAGCAGCTGGTGGATGGCGGGGAACCCAGAGACCAGGGCTGCTATTGCAGCCAGAGCAGTGGGGGAAGGAGCAGTGGCTGGGTGCGAGCCCGGGGCCACCAGTTGGGCAGCCCTGTAATAAAGGAGCCCCTTGAATGTGTCTAAGGAACCAGTGGATGCCACCAGGTGAAACTCCAGTCAGAGATATGCATGGACAAGGGAAAGGCCGACAGGTTGCAGTTGCCCAGTTTCCCCCAGTCAGCATCTCCTTCCTGGTCTGTTAGAAAGACACCTTGGGCCAGGTGACTAATTCAGAAACTGAGCTCAGATCTCCCCAAACCCCAACCCAATGCCTGAACCTCCAGGTAAATCTTCCTCTTCTACTAGTTACCTACTCAGACACCTCCCACTTAGAGAAAGGCTTGAGGAAAGGGACATTCCTACAGATCCAGCAATAGAAACTAAATGTTTTTTTTTGCATTGGAATTTACATTGTATAAGAGACAAACAGGCCACAGAATGACTTTTCTCCAGAACCTCCTTGCTAATTGGGCACCATAACATGTTCAACAAGATGAAGATGCATTTCAACTTTTAAAGGAAATCACTGGGGCTGACTGCTTTTTCCCAGGTGGTGCTCATCCCAGGACCCTGCACACCAGAGCAGATGTGAGTTTTACAAACTGGCTCAACACCCACCAGAGGCTTCCTTTTGGAAGCACAGCACTGAAACTTTCCAGAAGTTATACAGCCCCCCTTCCTCACATAAGAGAATCAGTCAGCCCTTCTCCCTCCCTTTCTTTCATGGAGGTTTCAGAGTAGGTGGCCCAGAGCTCCTCTCCCTGGAGTTGTCATGGGTGTCCTCCCAAATTCACATATGCAATACCGCCAATCCCAAACATTCAAAAAATCAGGAGTCAGGCCCTCAGGAAAAAACACAAGATTGGCAAAACAATCCTAGGATTATGCTTTAAAAAAATAATTAGGATTCTTTTTATGGTGTTTGCCTTGTAGTGACTGAGCCTTTCAGGGCCATATTCTTAGGCTTGGACTGGCCACGACTAGGGTGAACTTGTTTTATGTCGCAAAGATGGGAATTTAAGATGGATGCCAAATATTGCAAAACTCACAATTACATTGCAAGAAAGCTGCAGTGCTGCTGTGTGGCCTAGATCAGATGTTGCTTTTACACTCAAAATGGGAAATCCAGTACAACTATGGACAATCTGCCCTCACTTCAATCACAAATAGAGCTATTATCAGAGTGAGATCTAGTTGCTTATTCCGTTTGAAACCACCAAATGAATGCAATCCCAAATGTTCGAGGGCTTCTTTTTACTATTTGTACGGAAGCCCTGGGTATGATGGTGCAAGAGAAATTGAGAGAGACTTTTTCCTTGTTGATTTCTTTCCTGTTGGGTAATTTGGTGGCTTCTGTTTGAGGGCTGGACAGCCTTGCTCCTGTGAGAGCAAGAGTAGCAGCTCTGGATACATCATTGGGGGGAGGGGGGCAGAAATTGTTCTGTTTGTAAACTGTGTTCATTTTAATGCATCAGAAATCCACCACTCTTCCTCAAGAGTAGGAGTCTTCTGTTTTCCCTTCTCCACCCAGCATGATCCATTAGTACGCAGGACCTGGGTGGATGAGTTTGGGAAATCAGGCCCTGAAAAAATAGCCTAGTTTGATACCACCCCTCCCCAGCCCCACTCCCTCCCAGCACCATTTGCAATGAAAGCAACCACCTCCTGCCAGGCTATTTTAATATCCCAGGAAATCCTGAGATGTTCAATTTATTGCCAAACTTGTCCCTGCCTCCCAAGGAAGAGTCTCCTCGGTGCACAGATGAAAAGGGGGTCACCTTGGCCCCAAAAATAGAAAGTACCAAGGACACCATCAATATTTTCTAGATCAGTCCAAGCATCAGGAGGCAAAGCAGCAGAGAGAGGAACAGATCCCTGCACCCCTCCTGCCTCATTTGTTTTCTCTGCAAGTGTGTCTCTCTCTCAACCCAAAGCACCGCCAGAATGCATCCTGGCTCTGCCCCAGCTGAAGTTTGCCTCTGTGCCTGAACCACTGCCCACCCCAGCCATAGCAATGATCACTTCTGATCCCCAGAAAACTCCTACTAAGCTTCCACCGATCCAAAGTGCTAAGGCTGTGTTGCTGCTAACAGACAGCAGAGCTTCTCCCTTAGCTCAAGCACAGGGGCTCTGCATTTGAGAGCAGGATGCTCAATGCTCTCTTCCCCCACTGCCCACAGAGCTCGGAGAAGCCATGCTGGGCAGCAGGGGGACCAGTGTACCATCTCAAGCAGCCACAAATTTGCTATTCTGCCCCTTCTCCCATCTGCTACAAAATTAGCCTTATTCCTATCTACTTCTACTCCCTTCTCACAGTAACTAGTCAGGGATCCTCTTTTGCCATGAAAAGTGATATTGTGTGGACAAACAAGCACTAAAGGAGTCTGGGTCCTCCAGTGAACTGACTACCAGAACTGGGTAAGCATGATGGTCTGGGCCACCTACACAGCACTTACCGATACTGGGTGATAGTATTGAGGTGGTTACGATGGAAACTGCTTGCTCACAGAACGCCTTTCTGTACCACTTCTGCTGACAAGTCCAATAGCACGTACCCACCAGATGAGGGACAATGGAGAGTATTTAACCTTAGCAACTGTATTTCGACAGGATGATTAGTATGCTACGGAGGTTGACTGGAGCTGGGAAAAGCTGCTTCCTTCAGCTTGTTTGCAGGGGGCTGGTTAAGTGGAAGTTTACCAGAGGCAAAACAAAGAAGCTTGGTGCTGGGAGGGGAGCATATAAGCAAAGGAAGCCTCACAGGAAGCTTTAGACAGAAGAGGTGAACAGATTTAGCTTCATTTTGGGACAGGAAATCTAGGTTAGCTACAGGCCCAGCTACAGCCCCAGAGTACCCACAGTTCTGACAGGGTGCGTTTGAGCTGGACTGTGGGTTTGTACCTCAAGGGTGTGACCCATCCCAGGGACAGTGCCTGGGCTCTGTTCAGACTCACAATGGGCCCGCAGGATTGGGACCCAAGACAATGGCCTGGAAAGTGTCTAAATGGGGAAACCCAACCACATCTGTGAACATAATTACTTGCAGCAATGCTCTGTAGATTGCAACACATCCCTCTGACTCCCCGTCAGGCACAGGGGCCTGCCTCCCTCTTCATTCTTCCAGAAATGAAGTACTTGTCCTTTCCACCCTGCAGCCAAAGGACACGTTAGATAGGAGCCCCAAGAACACACTGGTTCTGAAATTTGACTCAGGCCTGGGTAATCACTGCTGGGTTTGGACCCATGGTCTGACTAAGACAGTGAGTATATAGATGCATGCCTAGGGTCCCAGCTCCTGGAGTCATGTGATGACATCAGAAGATCAGCTGTCATTTAAGAAGCATCTATCCTGTGAATACTACTGGCTTGAAAACATAATCCCAAGTGTACTGATGTTAGAGTCTACAGACAGCCTGAAACCATAGCTCCAGGGGTGGATCTAGGGGAGGTGCAGTGGTGCAATCACCCTCCCCAACCCTCGCCCTGCCCCTTTGAGTCCTGCTGTACCCAAAGTTTAAAACCAACTGCCTGCCTGGCAGGGGCAGCATTTTTAGCCAGGTAGCAGCGAAGGAGTCACTTGACTTCAGGGCTCATTAGCATCTTCCTGATTGCTTCTAAACTCTTCATTCCACAGGCGTTAACAACACTCTCTCCTTTTTTAATGGTTTGATGTTCAGCTAATCCAGCTAGCCTTTATTCTGCAATCCTGCTGTCTGTGAGCTGCTTCTGGTAATGTAGCTCATATTTCAAACCCCTGTGGACTGTTTTTAACTGTAGCTAAAAACATTAACTCAGGTACTGACATAATGTTACGTGAAGCATTGGTTGCATGGTCAAGATGTTCAAGGTGGCTAGATTTTGCTTTATAAATCTCAGAAAGAGATGTCCATCTAATTCGAATGAAATGCAGGACTAATGAAACATCCTTTGGGGGTTTTTTTGCCTAGTTGGTTGTGTTTTTTATACTTCATATATAACACAGCAAATTAATGCTCATGCCAATGAAGTTATATTTGTTTTTGCTCCCATCTTAAACTGAAGCAGAGATGCCTTCTGAGTAGTTCTATTTTTCCGCCCAAAGAAGAAAATCTCCAATAAAAATATTGTTACCAGACCAACGTGGAGTACCCATAAGTGCATGGGGAGAAGGGAAGCAACCAGAACAGGAAGAGCACCTGCTCTGGCTGAGAATAGCAACCTGTGCTGCAGAGCTTTCCACTCTGGGGTCTCTTGTGGCAATTTTCCTAAGTCACTTTGTTCCTGTTCTTGTGCCTTGGCACGCTTGGGATCAGCACCTCACAAGGATTGGGAGGAGGTGTATTGACAGAGGTGTGTAGACAGCACTGGGCCCAGTGCAGAAGGAGATGCAGCCCCTGGAGGGTTGCAGCCCATGCAGTGCTGGAGGGTCTTGGCAGAGCTATGCAGGGGGAAGGCACCAGTATTATCAGTCTACAGAAAGGCATTATTTGCCTGGCCTTCATTAAATCCACCTGCCTGCTCTTCTTATCAACCATTTTAGATACTTCTGAACTGGTTTGGCCCTTCTGAAGTGCTGCAGAGCAGCATGTGATCAGCTTTCAGGAAGAAGTGAATGTGTGACCTCATACCTCTGCTGGGAGCCGACAGGCATTTGGGGGTGCTACACTCTTGTCAATGCACTATAATGCATCATGATCCAGGGTGCTCCAAACCTCTCCCCACTCCCTCATCTAAAAAGCAGCGTATGAAACCTTTCATTGTGTGCCCAGAATTAATGCCATCCAGCCCTGGAGGGTGGCAGTGCTGCCTGCCCTGATGATCTTATTGTGAGGCTCATGCTACAAGGAGTTTTACTCAGAGCCCCAGATGCTAAGAAGTCTCTGCCTGAGAAGCTCTGCTCTCATTTAGGAAAAAGTTGGCAGGCTTCCTGGTCATGGACAAAGGCTGGGAAATGTGAGGCAAGTGTATCTTAAAAGCTCAGAAACTAGGTGGCAAATAAAGAAAATAAATCAGTGTTTATTATTGAAAAAAAAAAGATACAGACACACTTTTTTTCAAGCCAGTGTCCTCTTTTTTGAATCCTTAGGCTGAGCCATGCTGGAGAAAAGCTAAAGACCAGGTAAAACATGGGCATGGCAGTGCTGGCATCCCTCCCTACACAGACCAGGCCTTGCTCCCAATCTGAAGGAAGCCCCTTGAGTGGGATGAAAGCATAGTCCCTAGGCCTGTTTTGGGTGCTAATAATTTCTATAGCCCCTTTTTTCAAATAGGCAAGAATGGAGCCAGTGGTACTGATGCCTTCCTATGTTGCGAACACCTGTCTTCTAGGAAGCAATCTGGCACCAAGTCCACTACAACCTATGGACCGCAAAACAGTCAAGCAAGTCAACTGCTCTGAATCACTGCCAAGTCTGTTCTTACCTGAACTAATAGCCTTGATGTGGTAGGCTTTGTTTCAGAGCAACTCCCTGAGCCACCCACTCCAGAAGGGCAAGGCACGATTTTCTCTAGAGGCAGAGGTGGCTGTGTCATGGACAGGGAGTGTTCAGAAGAAAGTGGCAGTGGCCCAAGAAAGCACTTTCCTTCCCACCCCTAAACACCCACAGGAAGCCATGTGCAGACAGCCAGTGCAGCAGTCGAGACAAACTCCCTCCCTGTCTTCCCCGACACGCTGCTGCATTTGTACAGACAACTCCCAGTCCCCTCCCTACAACCTCAGCTCTCAGGTGCACTTTTATGTTGCAATGAACTAAGTCTGGAAGCAGGTGCAGGGTCTCTAGTATCCAACATCACCTACCGCCCCTTGTCAGGAATTCCTGAGGCTCTGATCCACAGAGATATTTAGGTGCCCAACACCCACCAATTTTAGTTGTGCAAGAAGCAACCCCAGGAGAAGGAGGAAGAGGAGGGGGTTGTCTGAGTAAATCAAGGAGCTTCTCATTTCTCCAAAACCTCCCACAATAAGTGAGATGTCAGAAATAAACTAACAGCTTCTCTCTAACCCTCGTTCTACATTCCAGCCATGTCCTTGTGATGCCATCCTCCTAGACTCACAAACATCCCTCCAGAGCCAGGAAGAGGTTGGGGGAGGGAGGGGGAGCAAGAAAAAGCAGGCTGGCCTTCCCCCAGGATTTACAGAGATTTCCAAGAAGCAGCAGGACTGTCACAGCCAGATAATGAGACAGCAATAGACTGTAACACCTGGCTGGAGTCGTCTGACCTCGGTCCTCTTTCCTGCCAGGGGCAGGGGGTTGGATACGATGATCCACTGGGTCCCTTCCAACTCTATAATCTATGAATCTATGAAAAAAACAAAAACACACAGGGCTTAGGAAACTCACTCCAGCATATCTGGCTGGCCTGGGAAGAATGGCAGCACTCTCCCATTTTGGCTGTGTCTCTGCCCCCATGTGACCCAAAGTCTAGGTTTGCCTTACAAAGAGCCTGCCCACTGGTGCCAAAGCACCCATATGCTAACCACGCCATCCCCAGGAGGTCTGTCGACAGGCTTCTCTACCAGCTTTGTCCCTAGACTTAAGACGACACCTTCCCCTTCTTTCTCGACCTGTATCAGGTTTCCAGTTGCAAATCTGAGCCCTTTACCAGCAACAGTTTCTCACCTTCTCTACCTGTCAGGCTCCTGCTAGGTCCAGGTAGGGGCTGCCAGGTCTGTTTGCCTCCCTGCAGCAGTGGTGCCTCTCTCCTGTCTGATCCTGTGGCCTAGGGTGGACCCTCCTCCCTTCTGTGTCTGCACCCGCCTTGGTTCCTGCATGCAGCACGGAGGAAGGCTCTGGCAGAGGGACAGCTTCCTATCTCTGTGAAACACCCAGTGTGCTGAAAAACAACACAGAAGGCTGAAGGAGAGGAATCCATGCCAACACCACACACGCACCACTGCTTATGATGCAGGCAGGAATCACAGCCACCTAACCTGGGAGGAGGCAGGAGGCTCAGAGAGCAGGCCAGCATGGGAGATGTGACCAACACTGATATCCACTCGCCCCCAGTCCCAGGTTCTTACACATGATGTAAAGCCAAGGCCCTGATCACTAAAAGGCCCTAGGATATGTCTCTGAAGGAGGGCTGCTCACGAGTGTCCTGGCTACAGTCCAAATTAAACCATTGTGTTCTTTTGGCCTATCCCAATCTCCTGTTTCTAATTTTCACACATCGCTCCCCCTCCCAAGACAGAGTCAAATTGTCACATGCCTTGACCCCACCCATCCTTCCCCTGGCCTCCCTGTCAGAGGAAGAAATCTTCATGCTTATTTAATCCTTTGTCTCCAAAGCCCTGTAAAATGCACCTGACCAAGAGGTGGCTGCAGTTCAGTGGTGATACCACGATACCCAAACATTCAGCTGGACACACCTTGGGGAGTACTGTAGCATCATCCCCCTGACCCATTTTTGCCAAGTTTGCTTAGACACCAGCATTTGGCTCACCACTCAGAGCTCTTCCTCTCCCCGGTCATCCTTTTGTTGCCTCTAACCCACCCTGCAGGAAGTGATACTATGATATACTATCACAACCACTTCTATAGTTGCAGAAAGCAATGGTGGAACTAAGCTGCAGCAAAAGGAGAAGTGTTACTGGGGAGGACAGAGAGAAAGAGATAAAAAGCGAATTGCAAAGATTCAAACCTCTGACATAGCAGAGGAAGAAACAGAGGACATTCCTGGCACAAGGAAGGGTGCTTTCGATTAGCCACTCCTACCTGTTACTGGCACCCCTTTCATTTGCCAAAGAGCCCATGAAGCTACATCACGCTCCACTTGAATCACTGCTTTGTCACTTTGGGATTCTTCAGTTGTCCCGTGGGGCTGTAAGGCAGAGGCATAGTGATCCAGGCTCTTCCACGTGAGCTCCTTGTTCAGATGTTTAGGCTAGAGGAACATCTTGTGAGAACAGGGGAAAGGAAGGTTAAAAAAAAAAAGAGAAGAGAGAGAAAGATGTTCACAGGAAGAGTCCCTCAGGAGCCTGGTAGGATGTAACACAGCACTTGGCAGCACCACGGGGCTTTCCATCTTCAAAGCACTCTAGAAATAGGGCTTTGTTAATCCCTCAAGATCAAACTGTCCCACAATAAGAAGCCCATAAGCCTGCTAGCACATCAGCATTAACAGGGGACCGAGAGTATGTGGAAGAGTGGAGCCAGAGGGTCCCTCCCCTGTGCGGTGTTCATAATCCATGCAGCCAAGAACTATACTGACATCCTGTCTGATTTACACCTTCTCGGGAACCCAGTTTTTATCCCCAGTAGATTATGCCTCTGCCTGATGACGCATGATTTGAGAGCTCAGCCGTAAGGAGAATTTTACTGAAGAATTCATCCCTCTCCACAGCTCAAACCTAAGTTTTCTGCTCTGTGGGCCATTAGGGGCTAGGAGAGCTATGGGAAAGGGATAAAGACACCTGCAGGTGGGTTGTCTTAGCCTAATATTGCTTTGCACTCTGTGGTCAGTCGCACTTCATTGGGGTCCGTCTTGGCATCCACGGACCCTTGAATCCCTGTTGTCCTAGAGGCACCTGCTCTGGTCGCTTGCCAGCAGTCAAAGAGCAACTTTGATGGGCTCCAAAGAGCATCACCTAGTCTGGCCTTTCCACAAGCAAAGCCTGTAACACTGGAGGTCCTCTGGAGGAGAGCATGTGCCTTGTGGGGAAAAGAGCAGGGATGGTCATGTTACATCTTATCTACAAGAACTAATGAATTTCACCACACACACCTAAATCCACACACCGATCCCATGAGACCAGTTCAATTCAGTGTTTGAGTTCATTTGGGTGCCTTAATCAGCACTAGAGTACCTCCAGAGAGCAGCCATAACCCCAAGAAGAACACGGGCAGAGAAGAGGCCCTGTCATCATCACCCCCGTGCAAAGGAACAAAGCGCCTGTCCTGAAATAAAACCATGCCTGGTCCATACCCTCATTCCACAGGCCTTCAAAGGTCTTAGGACATGGGACAATCTGCTTAAAGTGTTGGGCGGCACTCATTGTACCACACGGCACTATGGTTTTTTACACCGACTGTGACTTGATTCAAATCCCTGCAGCAAACAAAGGGACCAAGGAAATTAAACTTCTAGCAAAGATGGGCTGGGTACAAGAGCTGCAAGCTATCAGCCCCTCCTCTTCCCAGGAAAGAAGTTGAGGGGCTCTGAGAAAGCCTATTTCATGCCTTCCTCCCTCTGCCAGGATTCCCCTTCAGAGACAAGCAATAACATTTTGAGAGATTAAGATCCATATCAAGCAAGGTGGAGGAGGAGGCTATGGAGCAGTGCAAGGCACTTTTAATCTATTCCCCACAAGGTACCACACAGCTAGTTATGCAGGTCTCTGACTATCAATACCAAGAGCTACCAGTATTTCCTTCACAGGCCCTCTAAGTCTTTATAGGCCTTGGCAACACATACATAGAGTGAAAAGAAATCCAGGTCACTCATGGTACAGCAAAATGTGAACCAGCCCAGCCCTATGAAATGGAGTTGAAACAGTTTTCTTCCAATTTAGCTGCATTCCCCATTGCTGGCAGGCTCTTGGCCTTTCCCTTTGGAGCAGAACAGAAGCTCTATGGCTTTGCTTGGACGGTAGGAGTGGCTGAAGGCTGGGTGTGAAGAGGTCCCATGGAGCTCTTTTTAATGGGTGGGTCAGGAGACAGTGTTCTCAATTGAACAGCAAATTCCTTCCCCACTTTCTTTTTTTTTTTTCAAGAAAGTGCTACAGTAGCATGCCAGAACCCTGTAGTAATACAGCAGCATCAGTGGCAGCTAGCTTAGATGCTTTCTATTTTTGTTGTTGCTTTAAAAGAGAACATTCTCAAGCTTAGCTGACAGTAGAAAGTATTCCATGGAAGAATATGCAAAACCCAGTCCAATTACTGAAGACAGGCTGCAGACACGTCAGCTTTCATCCAGAGATCCAAGTGCCCCATTCATCAAGATGAGGCGAAGGATCTACAATTTATCAAACAAAATCCCTCCCCGACTCTCTTTAAAAACAAAACAAACAAACAAAACCAAACCACATTTATTTTGGAGCTGGCTGCGACCTCATTTAGCTGCACAAGGTCTCCAAATATGGGAAGTATGCCTCTAAAGAGACAAAAGTCCCATTTTCCCTTTTCCCCACCTCCTCTTGTTACAGTAGTCAGAGGAAATCCATCAGATGTCATTCAGCCAGGCTGCACTATATATATCTGGTTTGCTTAATCTTCCCTGGTGAACCAGTCCTCAATCCCCTTAATCACCTTTGTTGCTCCTCTTTATATTCCCTCCAATTTGTCAAAACCTTTCAGGCAAGGAGGTGCCCAGGATGCTTCAGGCAAGGTGGCACCAAACGTGCTTAAGAGAAGACGTCTTACATTCTTGATGCCTCTGCACAGCCAGCCCCAAATTGCACTGACTTTAATTAGCTGTCATATCCCCTTGCAAATTTCTGGCAATTACACTGTCTACACTCTCACTTTCGTCTGCTTCAACAATTCTGCTTCCCAAGCGGCTTCCTTCCATTGACTGACTGCATTTCACATTGTTTCTGCCTCTGCTACATTTTCCAGTGGAATCACACCTAGTTATTTTGTCCCGTTTCTCTCACTTCGGTAGGTCCTGAGTGATTACGACACCTCTGGATTTAAACTGCGTAAACTCCCTTGATGTGCTCTTCACCTCTCTTCCAAATCATTAATAAAGATGGGAGATTTTAAGGAGTGGATTTCGGCAACACCCTGCTGGAAACCTCGCTCTCATCTCTCCCCAGCTACTGCATCAAAGCAAAAATAGAGCAAAACTAGAGGCCACTGGCTCTATTCCCCTCACCCTGGAACCCCCGCCTTTGGCAACAGCATGGCCATAAAAAAGTGAAAGCAGTTCTCAGGCCCATTGCTGGTCTTGAAAAGGCAAGTCCAAGCCCCCTAAAAACCCAAACTGTCTAAATGCAGGCAAATCTCATTCTCGATAAATATATAGAACTAGACACAGAGGATGAGTTTGTCCTGGGAGTATTATACCAAATTACATTGTCACAGTTTTTCTGGTATTCATACCTTGAAGGACAATGAACACCCCATTGCGAGCCCTGGTACCCAAACATGCCACTCCCAAGGAACAGATTAATTACTCCAATGGTTTGTAACCAGTTCGGCAAATGTAGCAGTTAAATAAAGAGGTTACCATAAACACAGCACCTGCAGTGGCTCACAGACTATACTCACTCTTTCTTTCATTCTCCATGCTCAGAGGAGGATCACAGCTCTGGTGTCTGGCAGGCTTTTATAAATTCTGTCTCTATCCAGTGCTAATGAAAGCCTCTTATCCCTACCTGGTTTGGTTGCAGGGTCAGATAATTAAGAGTTAAATGACATCCAAAACTGTTTCATTTACAGATCCCAGGGGTTAAATACCTCCTTTCTGAGGCACACTGCAATAAAATAAATAAACCATTTTGGGGAGTAGGGGCTTAAAGCTGCCCTCCCCACAAGTCTGAGGAGCTCTGGTTGGGCAGCCACATATACAAACAGCACAATTAGGGGCAAAATGTCACCTTTGTAGCTCGCTTATAAAAGCCATCTCAGTTACTGCTCCTGGATTTTGGGGGTGGAAGGTGAGGGAGAGAACAAACATGCCACCAGACCTAAGGGGTTGGGGTTGGACAGAGAGGCCATCATTGAGGCTTGCTTAACCGTTTAAAAATAGATGCAGAATAATAAAATATAAATACACAAAATCAGAATACCGGCTGTTCCAAAACCACAGGCTAATGTCTTCACCCACCCTCTTCCTTCCTCCTTTGTAGATTCAACTTGCTGTTTGCAAAAATTGATAATTCAGTCAGTCCAAAAGAAAAAAAGCCATGTAAGCATCACTAACACCCCCATTACTTAATAAGAGAGGTTTTACAAAGCAGGCATGCCTCCTTCCCACCCTCCAAAAAGGATAGAGCAGACAGATGTGTCCCAGCTGATCTGAGCTTTCAGTGGTAAAGCTGAAGCTCTTTGCCCACAGCAAAATCATGTACACACACATACACAATACCACTGCTTATGCCAGTATGTTTTTTTCCCTTTCTTTTAGGTTGGTGGGGAAGAAATAGAGCAGAGGAATTAATTCACAGTTAATTTTACACCTTCCCCTCAAAAAAAAAGTCAGCAAATGAGCCAATGTACATTCATGCCTCTAACTACAATATTCCCAGCAATACTAAACGGGGCATTTCACGTCTCTGCCTTCCCTGGCAATTACCAGCTCCCCTCTAGCTGCATTGTGCCAAGCATCAGTGCTTAGGGTGAATGGAGGTTCCTCTGTTACCTGATGGAGAGCAGCAGTCCTCTTGCTTGGACAGCCTAGCTCTGGGTTTGTCCTCAGCACCCCCCTTCTTTCCGAGCTGGGCTGCCCGCTGCCTCCTGATGAATTTAAAATATTTGGCGTGTCTGATGTGCACCCTGAGCTTCACACACACACACACATACACTCCTTCCTCCTGACGTCAGGATGGTGGGGAGGGGGAAGGCAGAGGGGGGCAGATGGGAGGGATTATGATGATAACTTCTACTCCAGACTTAAAGAGACATGCCTTTTGGGGGGAGAACTGGGCCGCAGCTCTCAACAAATCCACAATCGGGGGGGAGGGGGGTGTGCGTGTGTGTGCATGTGTGCGTGTGCACACGTAAGCCGAGGGAGGGGGAGTGAGGGAGGTGATGTTACATGACATGGCAGTGGATGCTTTGCAGGCTGCAGGGAAAAGAGACTGATAACCAGGAACAGGCTGACCCAGGCATTGAGAAGGAGGGGAACTGGGATTCACGAAGTGAAAATAATTTCTCTAATTGAACTGGCAAGTGGAAATAGGCTGGCTTTCCCTTGTTTCTGGTCATTCCTTTCCCTTTTGTCCCCCACAGTGGAGATAAGTAACCTCTCCCCACTCAGGGTCCTTTGCCCACCAGCTCCTATCATATCCCCTCTCCAACACTTGTGGAAGGCCACGAAAGGGTCTCCCTGCTGGATGCAGTCTTTTTAACAAACATGGGAGCAGGGATTCCCTCCTGACCCAGCAGGCCTGTGACTTGAGGAGCTGGGGGAAGAGCATCTGGTTGTGCTGGCACCTGGCAAGCACAGAGCCTGCTACTCAGAAGAGCAAAGCCAGTTTGGGGGCTAACTGAGAGGGAGTCCCCAGCCCTCAGAAGGGGGATGCTGACTCTCGTGAGGCTGCAAACACATGCTGTGCAGTTTGGGGGCCTGCTTGACCCCTCAGCCTCAGGATGACCTCATGGACAGAGCTTGCCCTTTCATTCTCAGCGGGCAAATAACTGTACCCATCACTCTCTGACATGGACTGAGTACCAGAGACACAAATAGCTGGTTCTTCCAAGCTGGATTACTGCAAGCATGGCTACCTGGGGCTGGCCACGCAAGGGACACCCAGCATTGCATGGTTCAGCAGATCTTCTAGGCAGAACTATGCACCATCAGTCCTTGCTGCTTGCCAGGGCCAGCCTTATGGGTGGTTGATGTGAGCAACCACTCAGGGCTCTGTAATCAAGGGGGTGCCACACAGGCACACACATATGTGAGCAGCCCGCATGCACAGCAGCGCTCTCCCCCTGCTCCACCCCAGCTGATCCTCACCCCAGGCAGGAGGAGCAGTGCTGTGCCCAGCCCAGCCCTCTTCCTCCAGCTACTGTGCAAGGGGAGCTGGGTAGGGCATGTGCTGCTGGAGCAGTGCCCACTCCAGTCCAGCTGACTTGTTCCTGCATAGCAGCAGCAGTGCCTGAAACTTTTGCTAATTCTGATACATACTGAAACTCAAAGAAAGGGCACCAAAATACAAGTTCACCCAGGGTGCCATTTTCCCTAAGGCTGGCCCTGCTGCTTGCCATTTGAATTCCAGGTGCTTTTAAAGCTCACTGTTCCACCTAGCTCAGGGACCCTCTCTTTCTGCCCTGTGTCAATCTTGCCGTACTCAAGACAGCCAGCCCAGCCGAGTTGCAGCTCCTTGGAGCTTGGCTTGAGGCAGTCCCAGTAAAGGGCCTATAATGATGGAAATACTCCTGTAGGAAATCACACCAAGCCCATGTGGGGCAGCATCTTTGTTATGTAGGGCTCGTACAGAAGTCCCATGCTGTGGCATTATCATAGGCTCTTTTAAAAATATCCATGACTTTGGGCCCTTTTTCTTCCAGGCAGGTGGGTGTGATAGTAACAACTGAGCCAAGCTCACTGACAACACTAAGAACTGCCAACTTCAAATGTGGGTTGGATGGAAGGCCAAGAGGTAGCAGAACTATAATGGTCATTAGGGTTAGTGGTTTGTCTGAATCATAATCTCCATGATACCTCTAGGGGTTTTGAGGGGAAAGGCCCAGAGTTCCTGGAGCTGGGTAGGAAGCATCTGTGCAGTGCTGCTGCTCCTGCCAGATCTGTTAACAAGGCAGCTGGGTTGCTCTCGAGTCTGCTTGCACCACTGCTACTACAGGGCTGTCCCAGCAGAAACTGAGTCACAAGCTTGAAATGCTCTGCAGCTCTTACTGAAATACCATGCCAATGGCTTAAAAAATGTTCACTGCAAAAATCAGACTACAGTATTCTGATGCTAGACAGACAGCTACCAGCTTCAGATATTTCTGAACTATACATATGTGATGCTTATCTTTTTTCCAAGATTGTAGCTCTTAATTTAATTTACGATGATAGATAACACGCCCTATTCATCCCCTCTCAGCATACTGTAAGGCACGCCTGCCTGACTGTATCTGAGTCAGTGCCGAGCCTGATACAAGGACTAGCAAGATGGACAGGGCACCTGTACAAAGGGTATTCTCTGGGTCATGATGCCTTCTCAGTCTGCGTGTCTGTGAGATAGCTGTAGTGTCCCCAGTGTGCCACTCTAGTAACTGGAAACAGATAGACCATAACACTACCTCAGTCAAACCAACTCCCATCCTAACACATTTCCTGCACAGGGTCCAAGAAAGAGACCAGAGTGTGCCATCTCTGGACCTGCTGACAACTCTCCTTACCTGATGAGGTTTCCCTAGGGCAGGGGTGGGCAATGATTTGAGCTGGAGGGCCACTTAGGGAGTTTTGGTGAGCTATTGTGGGCTGGGTCAGCACCCTCCTCCCCACACCTGCTGGGCTGGGTCAGAACCACCCCCATCTTCCCCTCAACAGCTCACCAAAACTCTCTAAGTGTTCTTCCAGCCTGCGATCCTGATCCATGGTCCCTTGGCCCTGCCCAGCCCAAGTGTGAGAGGCAGCCCATGGCATGTGAGACTGGTCCTGTCACCCCCAAGGGTAGCCAAACTCTGCTTCCTGGCAGCCCCGGTGGCAGCAACTCTTTCCAGCTGCTACCGCTAGTGTCTCAACCACCGCTGTAACTGGTTCTGCTGCCCAAGCACCCCGGCCCATCTGCCTTGCACCCACCACCGGGGGGCCAGACAGAGTAGGTGGGTGGGGGCTCCAAGGAGATTGGCCCAGGACCCCTGTGGGCAGGGCGTGCTCAGCCAAGTGGATGGGATGGGACTGAGATCACAGGGTGGTGACAGCATGGGGTCAGGGCCTGAGGCAGAGGTGCAATCCACTCCCAGCACAGCCCCACACTGTCACTGTCCCACCATCCAGGCACCATGCTGCTTCCCACACATAGCACAATCCCATCCTCCCAGGTGAGCATGCCATGCCTGTGGGTGTCCTGGGACAGTTTCCATGGACACCCTGCCTGCCTGGTCTATCTGGCACCCTTGGTGGTGGCTGCAGGGCAAATGGGTCGGGGTGTCTGGGCAGTGGATCCAGGTCTGATAAAATCAGAGACACTAGCATTAGCAGCAAGAAGGAGCTGTGCTCAGTGCTGCTGGGAAGCAGTCTGGCTGCCACACTGCCCCAGCCCCTCTGCTTCCCCAGGGGCAGCAGGACCTGCTGTGCCATTTCCCAGGCTGCTCCCTGTGCCTGGGCCAGGCAGGACTGAGGGACCCACCATGGACTGGATAAAAACCCTTGGTGGGCCAGATCTGTCCCATGGGCTGTGCTTTGCTCACCTATGCCCTAAGGGCAGAGCCAGATGGTTTAATGTCTCTTTGACTCAGTCCACTATTGCCAGCCTTGGCCATTTTCAAGGGACTTAAGCTACACTGTAGATGTATGACCAAAGCAGAAGATTCCAAGTCCTGTTTCTGAACAACAGCAAAATTACTTTTGTAGCTGTTACAACTAGCCTTGTCAGTAGAGCAAAGCAAGCAATTAACATGTCCAGTGACACCAGGAGTGAGATCAAATTAAACAGAGCAAAAGGCCTTATTATGAGAAGCTTTAAAAGAAATAATCCAAATGTAGTTTAAGGTTAAGAATGGTAGTGATTGATGTAACCAAATGTATTAGATATAGCTTTGCTATAATAGATAAGCTTCTGTTAGGTTTCTCAGACAAACTTTAAAAACAAAAGCAGCCTTGTCTGTGAAGATCCTAAACCAAAGTAAAAAAAAAAATGCAGAACAGTGGCAAGCAACATTTCAAGATGGTGAAGGAAAGAGATAAGAAATCCTTCCTACCAAAAATTATAATTTTCACAGAGACATAAATCCCAGCTAACTAGCATCTTCCAAGACCAAAAAAACCCTGGTTCTTCTTGGTTCCCAAAGTCCCACTAGAGCAACGAATTTAAATAAACCAATCAGAGAGTGCTTGTTAAGTAATCCATGTTTAAATATGAGGTATGGCCTGGAGGTAAAATAGAAGAACCCGGCCAATCCAAGAAGGCCTCCATGTCATTCTCCTCCTTCCTGAATTTATCTTTGTGGGATAGATAAGAATCTATACTGGGCTGTCATGGGTAGCCAGGTAAGTACTAGGATAAGTGTTTATTCTTGTGCTTCAAGTTGGACCAATAAAAGTTTAGGTTGTAGACTTGCCTCTTTCCCCATTTTTCAGTAGTGGACCTACAAAATACCTGCAATCCAAGTACTAAACAGAAAGTATAAGAAGCTTGCAGAACAGGGAAGAATTCAGTCCACAGGGTTTAAACTAGTAGTTTTCCAGTCAATCTTGATGTTGAACACCAGTCTCTAGAAAAACATTCATGTGCTATTTTTGTAACAAGTTATCATAGGCTTAAGTCTGAGTCACAAAAAGCAGTGGGCAGAGGAAGGACCTAGCCACTTTGTGGGTTAACTATGTTTCTGGGGCTTGAGCAGGGTAGACTAGGATCACACTTAGGCACCTAGGCCGCTTGTACACGTGACAGGGGTTTAGTTCTCCCTAAACTGAAATGGTGAGTTTTTGTGTCGATTAAAAACCCACCATTTCAATTTAGGGCTTCTGTCACTGTGACAGAACAGTGACAGTCTGCCATCAGCTCACTTCCCCCACCCAACCGCTGGCCATGGGCAGGCTCCAGCAGAAAAAAATAAAGCAGTGAGAGGCCCAATCCATTTCCCTGCCCCCACCAAGCTTCCCTGCCTCTCCCATGGCTGGGGGGCAAGCTTCCAGCAGGCCCTGAGCTGCAGGGAGAGGCAGTCCTTCCCTCCGTGGTGGTGGTGCACCCCAGGCGGCACCCACCTGCTAGCACCCTGCCCAGGTGGTTCAGGGGAGCCGCTTTTTTTTCTTGGCAGAACCTGCCCACACAAGCTACTGCTGGGTTGCACAGCCCATGAGCTGTGGGGGGGAGGGGCGGTCCTTCCTTCCGTGATGGCAGTGCCCCCCGAGGCTGCCTGGGTAAGGTGCTAGTGGGCAGGTACTGTCCCAGCTCGCAGGCAGCACCCGGCCCAATCCAACGGTGCATAGGGCACAGGAAGCTCGGGCTTGGTGGGCTTCCAGAGCCCCGTACATTGTCCCTGCCCCATTCCCACTGCCTGGGACCGGCCAGGAACAGGCTAGCTTGCCCCTGGGGCAGTGTGGGAAGGCAGCAGGAGGGCAGCTGGGTGTGATGGCAACTGGAGAACGTGGCGGGGACAGTACACAGGGTGCTGAAAGACCGCCAAGCCCAAGCTTCCCTGAACATGCCTGGGCTTCCAGATCCCTGTGCACTGTCCCTACCACCTTCTCCAGATGTATCACTGCAATTTGTTAGGTAACAAACTAAAATACATTGGATGTATTTTACTTTACTATGTAACAAAGTAATTTAAAGTGAAATACTCCGAGGCACATGTACATTGTGACAAAATTCAAATTAAATATGCCACTGTGGGTGTAAACGGTGATGCCATTAAAACAGTGCAAACGGGCAACTAAACTGCTTTGAAGGCCAGTTTTGTCACTTGTACAAGTGCCCCTATATCCACTTCAAAGCCTAACAGGTGAAATAGGATCTGCCCCTGTGATTCTATAATCTTTTTTCTACTAGCGCTTGTGCTGCCTTAAGTATACATGGAACTGTATTGTATATGGCCTGTGTTGAAGAATTAACAACTTCCTTGGTGACTCTAAGAAGTGTGCCCTCATAATAGTAGATGGGGGGAGTAGCAGATACGCTGGAGGGTATCACTAGGATTCATAATGACCTAGACAAATTGGAGGATTGGGCTAAAAGGAATCTCATGGGGTTCAACAAGGACAAGAGCAAAGTCCTGCACTTAAGACAGAACAATCTCATGTACCACTACAGGCTGGGGGCTGACTGGTTGGGCAGCAGAAAAGGACCTGGGGGTTACAGTGGACAATGAGCTGAATATGAGCCAGCATGGTGTATCCTTGTTGTCAAGATGGCTAACGGCATACTGGGCTACGTTGGTAGGTTAATTGCCAGTAGGTCAAGAGAAGTGATTATTTCCCTCTATTCAGCACTGGTGAGGCCACATCTGGAGTAGTGTGTTCAGTTTTGGGACCCTCACTAAAGAAAGGATGTGGACAAATTGGAGAGGATCCAGTGGAGGGCAATGAAAATGGTTCAGGGGCTGGGGGACCTGACTTATGACTGAGTAAAAACTGAGGGAACTGGGCTTATTTAGTCTAGAGAAGAGGAGACTGAAAGGGGACTTAATAGCAGCCTTCAACTACCTGAAGGGGGATTCGAAAGAGGGTGGAGGCAGATTGTTCTCAGTGGTGGCAGATGACAGAACAAGGAGCAATGGTCTCAGGTTGCAGCAAGGGAAGTTTAGGTTAGATATTGGGAAGAGTTTTCTCACTAGGAGGGTAATAAAACACTGGAACAGGTTACCCAGAGAGGTTGTGGAAGCTCCATCCTTGGACGTTTTCAAAACCCAAGCAGACAAAGCTTTGGCTGGGTTGATCTAGTTGGGGCTGGTCCTACTTTGAGCAGGGGGTTGGACTAGATGACCTCCTGAGGCCCCTGCCAGCTCTGACTTTCTATGATTCTATGATAACAGTATGAGCTCAGAAGTGTGCTAGGATACAAGTTTAATAGGAATGAGGAAATCAGAGCCTGAATGCTCTACTGGACAGCTAGCAGACTAGAAGTGTTTAAAGGAAGAAGTGTAGGGAGCTTGACATATGTTGACTGGAAAGCTGTTTCAGGCATGTGGGACAGTGAAAATGGCAGAAAGTCTAGCGTGTGCAAAAAAGGCAAAAAGCAATGAGAGGAGGAAAGCTTTGACTGAATATAAAGACTGGGCATGGGAGTTTGAAGGTGAGAGCAGGGTTGGAAGCCAGGGCACTTTTAGGGTGAGCTTTGAACATGAGAAGATACTTATACTTTGTGTAACACCCCCACACATACTGGGTGTATACTGTGTTTTCTTATGTGAGTTCTTTTTTTATGTGGGCAAGATGGCCCCTGTGTTTTGACCATGTGCTCAGCACATGGCAAACTGGGGGAAATATGTAAAACTCTCTGGCCTCAATGGCAGGGGCAGCAGAGGGTTCCTCAGACTGACTGGTTGGGACAGGAGTTGGACAAGGCAAGGGTGATGTCATGCAAAGTGTCTGGGAACTCCTCTCTCCTCCTTTTCTTTTTTGATGTTTTAAGGGATTAATACTGGGAGAAAAAGTATTGGTTCCTTGGGGTTGCTGGACAGGATTTAGGCCTGGCATCTTAAACATAATTGGAACCTGGATGTCTCTAATCCTGCCAGTTTTGGGCTGGCTGCAACCACTAATCAACCTGGTTTCTTTGGAGTTTTCCTGCAGTTTTTGTTTCAGCTGGCCATATAATCCAGCTCAGAAATGTGGGGTGCATGCATGCTGTCTGGAGCCGCAGTCACTCCCCACACACATACACAGCTTCTCCATGGGAGTAAAGAGTGTCACATCACTATCCCTCCGAGAGCACCGAGGGGCCCCTTGCACTGCTGAAGGACCCATGCTCTCAAGCAGCTTGGCACAGCGCAACCTCTGGACTATGTTGTGTAGTTAGTAGTGCTTTACTTTGCAATTGATGTGTTTTCCTGTTTTCTGGATTAAATCTGGTTTTTGGTTACACAGCTTGCAAGGGGGCAGGGCAGGGGTTGTTTATGCAGGACACCCTAGTAATTTATTTTTCCCAGATTTCTGAGTGGGGGCTTGAGCCACAGGTATAAAATTGTGAAGTACCCTAAAATGTGAGCCCAGCCCTTGTGCTGCGTATGGCAGAAAGGTTACATTTAGGTGTGCACCAGTAGAGAATTTGGGGCAGATATGATGACTGATTTTTAAGGAGCCATATTGGCTGATATTGATCCAATTCCAATATGCAGCCAGGCAGCTTAGAGACCAGCGTCAGATTGGTAAATCTGGTGTGGAAGAAGGGGTGGGGAAGGGGCATGGAAGAGGCAGATCAAGGCCCCCATAGAGAGGGAGGGAGTGGGGCTGGGGTAGGCACTGGTCAGCTGGGGTGGGGTGGGGCACAGGACAACCGTGAGCAGTTCATTTTGGGGCTGTGGGGTGGGAGTGGCTCCTGCCCTGCACACACCCTGGCAGGCATGGAGCATACCCCCCTGGATCTGCGTGCAGGGAGGGGGCAGGCTGCTCCTGCAGACTGGGGCCAGGACTATGCTGGGCTCTTCCAATTGTGGGGCTGGGCCAGGCTGTGGGTGGACAGTGGTGATGCTGTGCGGGGACGGTGGGGGGGCTACAGGCACTCCAAAATTCACCGTAGCCCCCCTGTAGCCTCCCTCCCAGCACCACTGCCACACACCCCAAGCACAGCCTGACCCAGACCCCCCAGTTGGGAAAAGCCCGGCACAGCCCCTGACCCCAGCCCACAGGGACAGCCTGCCCCACTCCACCCTGCATGCAGATCTGGGGGCACACCCCCCACCCCATGCCTCCTAGGGTGCATATGGCAGTGGGAACTGCCCGGATAAGCCGCTCGCAGCTCTGTCCCGTGCCCATCCCACACTGGCTGGGCAGCACCTGCCCATGCCCCAATCCTTCCCTCACTGCAGAGGCCTCAATCTGCTCCCCACGCCTCTTCCCTTCCCCCACCCTTCCCTTACAACAGACTTAGTAGCCTATACTGCTCTTTAAGCTGCCAGGCTGTGCTCCTGGCCGCATGCATGCTGCAGCTGCGTAGGTACATGGGCCATTTATCGGCCACATTATCAGCCACATCAGGCAAAAAAAGCCGATTTCCGATATTGTCAATTTTCCCTAGATGCCAATTTGATATGCGACCAGTGTATTGGTGCACCTCTAGTTACATTTGCATAATGGATCAAACGCACACAACCTTAGGTGTTCAGAAATCCTGAGTCAGACCCCAAAAGAGTTGTGCTATTTGCTTAACAATCCTGATATGTTTTAAAGAGAACCCCAGATATATTATATTTATTTGCCTTGTGGTTCCTGATCCATTAGGTTGCATTTTCCTCTGTTTCTGGGCTTTATTCAGCAACCAGAAAAGCAAGATTGTACTTTTTCTTAACAATATCTAACTCTTGATGCCAGAAGATGGGATTTAAAAAAAACACCAAATATTGCAAGAATCACAATCAAATTGTAAGAGCTGGAAACACTGTAATGTATACATATGTGTGCGCGTATGTGCCCATATGGATCTGCAGATGTGCAGGGCATCAAGACCAACAGGATTTAGGGTGCCTATGCTGTTATTACATTGAGGGAAGAGTAATTCATGTCTAGCTCTGTACAAATTCGATAGCAGAGTCATTTACTTAGAAAATCAATACCTTAACAGTATTTAGACATTGGGCAAAATGAGGCTGGAGAAGCCTCTGTGTGGTATGCTTTAGGAACAGTACATCCTGTATCTTGAACTAGATTGTACTACATGACCCTTGAGGTCTCTTCCAAGCCTGTCATACAATGATGCTGTGCAAGATCTGCCGCATTATCATTTGCCTCCAATATACTTCAGCCTTATATAGAAGGGCAATCCATAGAGGACAAGACCAGAGTTCAGTTTCCATATCCCTATATTATTGGCTAAGGTACCAATCTATCACTTATTAATAACAGTGATGGTATTTTTTGGGGTGGCCACTGAGGGTGGAGACATAAATTATGTTTGTCCTGTGATTGGCTTCTGGAAAGTGCTCTACAGCTGTGTCACGACACATGCATGGCTGCAAAGTGCTTTTAAAGTGGCCAGTCATGGGGCAAATTAACCTTCATCGAATGAGGGATCAAATGAAGAGGTTGCATTTGTGTTCCCTAGGATTAATCTGTGGCATGATCAGGGCTGAGTTGATGCAGCCCAGGCCTACTCCCAGGGATTTCTGCAGGAAGGGAGTGGGGAGCAAACTATGGTCTGGGGTTTGCCTGGCCTGAGCTGGAAGGGGAGTGGGTGGATTGGAGCCTCCCCACCTCATGGGTCTCCCCCATCCAGCTCAGGTCAGGCAAATCCCAGCTAGCAGCTTGCTTCCCCTCTCCCTTCTCTTTCTGCAGACGCCCCCAGAGCTGAAAGGGGAGGACTGGGGGAGAGAGGCAGCTCCTTGGCTACAGACAGGCTCCTTGGGCTCTTGCAGCAGGCTCAATCTCCTCCACACCCCAACAGGTGAATGTCTGTTGGGTCGGGGTGGGTGGGAGGCAGGCATTCTAACTCAAGGCGCTTTATGTGAAGTGCCATGAGTTAGAGCAGGGGCCTGCGTGTCTGTCCTGCCCTGAGACACATCTACCTATTTTATACAGGACATCAAACAGATGTTACACACTGGCAATGTTTGTTTATTACCAACATGGCCTGGATTAGATCCAGAAGTGATAGGTTTGGTAGCCTCTAATTCGGAGTAACTCAGTCCTAAATCACTTTCTATCTCAGTCTCCTACATATCCTCATCTTACCCTTCTCCTCTCCTCTCCACCCCCACCTGCACTGAACTGTTTTGTTTCTTATACAAAACTCCCCAGAATGATCTTCCCTCTATGTCATCCCAGTTACTATTTCTTTGTCCTTCTGCTACGGTGGGACCATGAGTAAGAATGTGGTAGATGTGGAAAGGAGCCACTTTCTTGAAGAAAATATTGATGGAGCACCGCTACCAAATGCTTGTGCGAGGTGTGAAACCAGGACTAGAACAGCCGGGGTGCTACAGGTTACATGAAAAGTGCTCAAGGAAAGCTATATAGTGTCAAGATTAGAATAGACTAATCCTCCTCACAGGGTTGGAACGGTAGCAGCATTAATTGTTGCAACTGTGTGGGACTGGAACAAACATAATAAGGGGTGCTACAGATGAGCCTTGAGATGCATTAACCAAACTATGAGGAGCTCAGGACTGGAATAGCAGGAGATGCTTAGTATTGAACTACTGAAGTACTCTGCTGGTGGAAGCTTGCCAACATGGCCCCACTACGATTATTTCTAGCTACAGTGCTAGCCTATGATTGCATCCATCCCTCCATCAGAAAAACAAACCCAAAACATGCCAAGCACATAAGCTTATAAAGAAAAAGAAACAAGGATAGGAATAATACAAGAGATGCCATCATGCCCACCACAAAACTCATAACTAAAGAAATATATTTTGTTAATAAGGGCAAAAAACATAATTAACTTTGCTCCCCAAGACAGTACAGTTTCTAATAACTCAGTATCAACTCATTACTGTCTTGGTGCTTGCCAGTGGAAGGAATTAGTATTTGCATCAAAGTGATTGTGCTGACAGTGCGGTTTTGACTGCCAGTCACTGAGCTGTTTGGTTTTTCCTTAAAGCTTTTTGTATATACTTCAAACGTTTTCTTTTCATATTTTTGTCAAGTTTCAGGCATTAGCAAAAACCCTTGTCTTTCACATGTTCTAAGATGCTCAGTTTGCTGCAGTATCCTTCCACTATTGTCAAATTATGGAGTAGAAACTTTAGGGTCAAATTCTCAGCTGGCATTAATTGTCACAACTCCATCTATGCCTGTTAATACATTATTTAGTAGCCGGTCCTGTTTCAAGCCATTTTATTGTGGGAAAAAATCTTCCGTACATGATTTAAATACAAATAGATGCGGCTTCCGTAGCCCCCCATCTCCTCCCCTCCCCCTGAGTTTGTGAACAGCTTGAAACAACAGCTCTCAAAGAGATGTGGACTGTTATCTCCACACTAATGTTAGCCAGCCTAACAACGATCACTTTTACTTAGTTTAGTGCATCATTTTAGCAGAAATCTTCAGCTAATGCACTTGCTAATCATCTGTGGATAAAATGGCAGACACTAGGCAGGGGAGAATGGGGAGGCAGGTGACTTAGTTTTTGGAGCTGGGGAACTTGTAGCCTTTCCAGTGTTTCAAGTCAACAGTGTGAAACACCTTCAGTGTTTCAAGTCACAAAGAGAAGAGGAAAAAGAGATTCAGCCTTTTCCCAATATGAAATTCCTCCCACTGCCTCTTGTGCATAAAGTACAAACTGACTCTCACACCTTTTCAGGTACCAAATTTCCACTGCTGCTTTCATAACACCTCTACCCTGAGAACTACTCTACAAAACACCTCTACCCTGAGAACCACTCTACAAAACACTGGGGCGCATGAACATTTGGCACAGTGTAAATACAATAAGCTGAATATAATGGTGCAAATTAAGTTAAATCAGCTGTAATTAAATGGCTCAAAGTCTTAAAAGAGTGGAGACTTCACTGTGGATGCCTCCTGATAATCAGGGTGAAGAGAAGCCCAGAGCTGCCTGAGAAGTCCAGATGGACAGAGGCCCCAAGAGGGACAAGAGCAGTCAGCAGGTATTTGGTGTTGAGCAAGGGGAGGTGACTGATTGGGCAGGACTCCTCAACTGTTTGGGGCATTTAAAAAAATCAAGTTGAGTCTTGAAGCTGGGGCTAATAAAATGCTTTTATGTGTCTGAGAATGAAGGGACAAGTGAACTGTATCAAATGTGCCCAGTGGCTCTCTAACCGAATGGTCTGGAGTGGCTAGGTAAAAGGTGCCCTAGGCAAGAGCGAGTGAGGAAGCAGCTGAGGATTGCATCCCCGAGCATGATGGGGAAAAGGACTTCCTGGCATTCTCCATACCACCGATTCTTCTCTGAAGAACTGAGATGTTGCAGAGCCTCCTTTGAGGTGGCATGAAGAACTGAGATGACAATGCTGAGGTAGCTTCAGGGCAGTGAACAGAGCTGAGATGACAGTGTATAGGCAGCTTAGAGTATCATGACAGTGTATCGTATCATATGAGCAGCATCTTAGTTGAGGGACTTCAACAAGGATCTACCCAGCACCAGAGTTGTGATCCTTCAGTTGGGATGGATACCAAAGTCTTCAGAACTGCATTCCCTTTATCAACAAGAGATGTACCTGCTCAGATTTTGGACTTTTCCAAGCCTGGACAGGGCACAGTGAGTGGAGTACAAAAAGGGCAAGAGAGCAGTGGTTATCTCACCAGCTACTGACAGCTATGGGAGGAGGGCTGGATTCCTATAACTGAGGTACTTGGAGGTGGTAGCTTCACTTGATAGTATTGCTGCATTCACTTGGCTTCTCCAAATATATATCATACTTCCCTCCCCCTCCCCGCCATAACAGCTGTATTTGTGTTAAAACCTCAGTCATTCCTCACAAGTGAGGAACTACTGTTCATCCTGAGCACAACTTTGTTTTCCAGGGGGTGTTTTTTCGGAGGGAAGGGAGGGAGGAAGAAATGAGGCCTAAGGCTAGTGGTGTTTGTGAGTAAAAATCCTTACATAATTGAATCTCCTTCTTTTACTGCCAAGCTGCATGTGGCAGAAGGACTACAATAGCAAAATAAATCATAAAGAGGGGCAGTGCGCTGTTCCTATGATTCACTTTCACATTTAATTCATTTAAAACCTTGACACCATCTGAAACTGCCAGAGAATTCATCTCCACAGACAGCAAAGGAGGGGAAAGCCTTTGGAGCTGACAGATGACCGGCAGCCGGAGAGAAGCACGTCACATCTCACATGCAGGGCGATTAACCTGAGGGAACTCCACATTTCTAACACTAATCTGGCTCTTTAGGAAGAGAGCCACAAGCAAGAGATGCTGCAACTGCAGCTCACATCCAAGCTGTGTGCAGGCAGTTTGACAGCCCCAAGTCTCCACCCAACACTTTCCTCTTGGCACTGCCAGTCACACAGATGGCAATGCATTCTGGCAGTCACTGCAGTAATTGCCAAGCAATGTCTATGTCTTTCTCCTGTGGGTCAGGATGTTTTTAAGTCTTTTTAGAGGCACTGGGTGTTGGTTACAGCCAAGGCTGGGGACTTCATCTGGGGTGTCAGTGCTCCTTCTGGGAGCAAAGCCAGAGGTTCCTGGCCAGAGGGTCTTGCCCCTCCACTCAGGATCAGACCAGTCACTGTATTGGGGTTGGGAAGGAATTTTACCTCATGAGCAAATTGGTTTGGACTGTGGGGGTTTTGCCTTCCTCTGTAGCAGGGTGTGTGGCCCTTTACCTGGGATGTCTAGAACATGTAATAACATTTCACAGAAACAGGACATCGGCTGCTGTGTCAGGTTAGGGCGTTAGGTCTGTGTTGCATCAGGGTTGATGACAGTCTTGCGTACAGTTTAGATTATGGTTTCTATGGGATGGTGCAGATAGGGATGATCCTACCTCAGGTAGGGGGTTGGATTAGTGTTCAACCTTTTTTCATTTGCAGATCCCTAAAAAATGTTGAATGGAGGTGCAGACCCCTTTGAAGTATTGATATTCACATACTTTTGATTGATCATACTTAAATTCACGGATGCCTTAGCCACAGTCAGTGGACCCCCAGGGGTCTACAGACCACAGGCTGAAAACCACTGGCCTAGATGATGCCTGGAGGTCCCTTCCAGCCCTACTTTTTCTGACTCCCCACCTGCCCTTGGATCTCTTTCATCCTTTTAAGACCAGTGGCTCCTGACCTTTGTTAAACACAAGGTAACCTTTCCTTAGACTGGAGGCAGCCTTGGGGAGATGCTATTTCCGGCCTTTCACTTGTTTTTCCGACTTTGGAAAAACAGTAGTGCAAGTGCGCTGGTGCCAAGCCCACAGCAAGCAGGAGGGTCTGGACCCTCTGGACTCTTGTTGGAAATCTGGGGGGCTTATGGCTTGGGTGCCTGGTGTCCGCAGCCCTCACTACAGGTCATGCTGTCTGCACCCCTCTGACAGGGCCTGAGCGCGCCTGCGCGTCTGTCCAGCGCCGGGCGCGGGGGCGCTGCACAGTGCAGCCTCTGGTCTCCATGGTGACAACAGAACGCGGACCCCGGGCGCGGCGCGAAATGGAGGGCGGGGAGGACCCGGGGGCGGGGCCTACGCGAGGGAGGAGGGAGCTTCCAACATTCACTTGGTCATATGACCTAGCCTCTACGTGTCAATCAATCCCCATAGGCCCTTCCCCGGAGGGTGATTGGCTCCCCCACCGGAAGTAACTGAGGAGCCCGGGAG
>NW_017729022.1:59885699-59903201 GCF_001723915.1 Gavialis gangeticus
AGGCCCTTCCCCGGAGGGTGATTGGCTCCCCCACCGGAAGTAACTGAGGAGACCGGGAGAGCTACTTGCTGCAGCTCCGCGCGTGCTGCTGGTAAGATGCACAGCAAGAGGCTCAGGCTTGCGGTCCCGCTGCGTCCCGTCGTGCACCGCGGCACCAGAGAGGCCGCTCCTGGCCTCTCTCTGTGGCTGAGCGTGGGGTTGCTCTGTCCCGGCTGCTTCGCGCCGGTCTCCCCTCTCTCCCCAGCATGGGGCCGGGTGCGTGTGAGGGGCGGGGCTTCTCCCTACCCCTGAGCTGCGGCAGGGGGCGCGCGGCGCCTGCCGCGAGCACGGTGGGCCCCGCCCTGTGCGTCAGTTGTGACGTAGGCTTGGGTTGTTCCCCCGTCTGCTCCTCCCCCATCTGCTGCTCTGGTCTGTGCCCCTTGTCCGAGCTGCTGCTCTGCTTTCTGATCCCTGTCATATGCTCATTGCCCAATCCTCTGCTCTCTGCTAGATCCACTGCTCTGCTTTCTGCCCTACCTGACGCTGTGCTGCCGGGCGGACACTCCTTCCCGATGTGCTGTGCGCCCCACGCAGAGGCTGCGCCTGCCACATATTGTGTGCACACGTTGCCCCTCTCCTCCCCTCCCCACCTTAGCGCATACCACTTATTTCCTCCTCATGAATAGTACTCGTGCCCGTGGCCTGTGCGGTTTCCTACCCAGGACACCCAAATCCATGTTGTCAGCAGGCAGTGCCAGATCTGGATGTAGCAGCCAGTGCTGCAGTATACCCTTGCTTAGGAAGACAGAAAAGGGTGCAGTGAGCTGCCACCGTGATTCGGGCTTGTAGAAGTTGATCTCAGTAAGGGTGGTGCCCCCCCTCCTTACCTGTCATCCTGTTACCCGTGTTGTAGGGGATGTTACGAGGCCCATTGCGAGGCCCTACCTGCACATAAAGAAAAGATGATTTCTGCCCAATGAGCTCATCTTGATAAAGGACTGAGCTTGAGTCTTGAAAATAAGCATGTCCTCTGGGTACTAAAAGAAAGCTACTGTTTGAGGTGTCTCGGGCAGGGCCTCCTGCCAAGTGATTCTTGGGAGATGGTCCTGCTTTGTAGTTGAGCCGCTTGAGTTTATATGCTGACTTGACAGGGTTTTGATACTCCAAGAGGGTAAAGGGTTTACAGTGCAGGGGCTGGATGTGTTTCCAGATCCTCCCCCCACCCATTTTGAGGTGTGAAATGATCCTAGGCATCCTCTAATCAGAAAGAGTCTTTCCAGTCTCATTGGTCTTCATGGTCTGTCCCCAGGGACACTTGCTGCCTGCCACCATGTTTGTCCTAGTGGAGATGACTGATACAGTGCGGATTCCTCCCTGGCAGTTTGAAAGAAAACTCAATGACTCCATCGCAGAGGAGCTGAACAAGAAGTTAGCCAATAAGGTAAAGCTTTGAGTATAGGATGGATGACCCAGAGTTCCTGGCAGCCATGGATGACTATTAGAAATAAAGTTTCAGCATGACTTTAGACATGAAGATCTTCACAGAGACTGAAGTGCTTGAGGCACCATAAACAAAGGGGCACCAGTTTAAGATCTCAACGGATTGGAAAGCTGCAAGTGCAAGGTGCATTGACAAGTGCAAGGTGCTACACCTCGGGAAGAATAATAAAAAATACAAAATGGGTGATACCTGGCTGGATGGACGCACTGTGGCAAAGGATCTGGGAGTCTTGGTAGAATACAGACTCAGTATGAGTGTGCAGTGTGAAACAGCTGCACATAAAGGAAATTTGGTTTTGGGACACATTAATAGAAGTATTAGGTGTAAGACACGGGAGGTGATAGTATCTCTGTCCTTAGCACTGGTTAGGCCTTGCCTAGTGTATTATATACAGTTTTGGGTTCCACGTTTTAAAAAGAATGTGGAGAAGTTAAAGAGGGACCAGAGGTAAGAGACAAGAATGATAAAGGGCTTGGAAGACCAATCATACGAGGAAAGGCTGAAGGAGCTAGGCACATTCAGCTTGTAGAAGAGGTGCTTAAGAGGGGATGTAATACCAGTCTACAAATACTTGAGAGGCTGCATAAAGAAAAGGGAAAACACCTTTTCTCTCATGCAGAGATGAGAACACAGACCAGTGGCTTGAAGTTGCAGCAAAGTAGGTTTAAGCTGGATATCTGGAAAAATACCACTGTTAGAACAGTGAGACAGTGGAATAGACACCTAGGGAGGTTGTGGACTCTCCACTAGAGCTGTTCAAGAACTTGGACAGACGCTAGTTGGGAATGATCTTGGCATAGCTATGCCTATGTTCTGTTATGGGTATTTCCTGTGCTGGCTTTGCAGGTTGCCACATGAGACTGAGACAGAATTCTCTCCCTCCCTCCCCCTCTCCTCCCCTGCTGTGTGTCAGGGTTTTTCAGGATTTTGTTTATTTGTTTTTTAAGTCTTCTTCAGAGGCATTGGGTGTTGCATGCAGCCAGGGCTCGGGATTTTGACTGAGGCATGCCAGCACTCCTGCTCTGAGTTAAAGTGAAAGATTCCTGGCTAGAGGGTCTTGCCCCTCTGCTCGTGGTCAGACCAATTGCCATATTTGGGGTCAGAAGGGAATTTAACCTTATGATCAGTTTGGTACAGACTGTGAGGGTTTTTGCCTTCCTATTCTATAGCAGGGGGCATGGCCCTCTTCCTGGAATCTCTTGAGCATGTATTAACTATCTTTACAGAAGCAGAAAGTTGGCTGCTGTGGTCCTGCACTTTATCTGTGGCAGGTTAGGGTGTTGTATCTTGTGCTGTGTCAGGGTTGACTGTAATTTTGCTAAGAGGTTAGACAGTGGATTGTATGGGGTGGTTTGGAGAGGGATGATCCTGCCCCAGGCACGAGGTTGGACTAGATGATCTCTGAAGGTCCCTTCCAGCCCTGCTTGTCTATGATTCTGTGGCTCTGATCTTATTTAATATATTCTTCAATGATATAGAACAAACTGGTGAGGAATTCTTATATAATAAAGGGCTTAGTCTGTCTGTCTGTCTGTCCGTGACACTCTTGGAGCACTCCAATTGGTTAGTGAAACAACCGTTCAAAGTCCGGAGCACTGCTATGACAGAGGGGGTGGAGTTGGGGGGAACTCTGCCACCTCCGAGGAGTAGGGCCTGGGGCAGGGAGGTGAAGCGAGGCTAGTGGCGTTGGAGTCGGTGGTGGTGCGGGGTGCTGGCAGAGGGGGATGGAAGGGGACAAACTTCTCTCCCCCCATTCTGGGAGGTGGCAGCAGTGTGGGGTGGTGGCACTCTGTTCCTGTCCCTCTTGTCATTCTTGATGGGCAGTTGGCTAGTAAAGACTATATTAATAATATTTGGAGGTAATACTAAACTAACGGAACTGAATGCCAGGTGGGACCGAGAAACAATAAAAGAAACTGAGAGCGATTGACATTCTGAGTATGAAACAGGAATGTGAAATTCAGCCTGGGAAGATGCAAACTAATACCTCTTGAAAGAGAAATTAAGACAAAGGTGACAACTAGAAAGCAATAAGGCTTTAAAAGAATGAGGGGCAGTAGTATCTACTTCTCTCTGCAGTGGGTACTTGAAATGTGATATGGCAGCAAAAATCAACGAGATGGTGTAGTATATAAAAGGCATCATGTTATAGGACTGGGAGATCATAAGCTATCTCTGCATTACAGCTGGGACAGTGCCTGAGCTATAGCATTCAGTTCTAGCAAGGTCGAAAACCCAGAGTGCAATTAGTATGTGGAAGGGAATTCAAAGGAGAGCAAAAATATTGATCAGGGGCTGGAGAGAGCAGTATATGTGGAAAGATTATTAAAGACTAGACATCTCTGTCTTGGCGACTGCTGATTTGGATGCTGGCTGCAAGTGTCTGCAATCTGTTAGGTTCTTTTTGGGCAGGGGTATCAAACGTACAGCCTGTGGACCAGATCTGCCTACAAAGCTCCATCATCCAGCTCCTTGTGTTTGCCTGGGTCTGAGGAGACCCACACTGGGCATGGTACGTGCCAGACCAATCTCATGGGCAAGGCCTGGGATGTGCCCCACATAGGAACTGGGATCTCCATGCTGTGCAGTGCAGATCCCAGATCGGCAAGAGTGGTATCCACCCCATGGGTGTCCACCACTGTGCCACATGCAGTGCCCACTGTGGGACACGTGCTGCCCATGGCACCTGCCCCAGCAGCTCTGAAATCTGCAGCAGCTCCAGCGTGGATCCCAGACTGGCTGAAGGAGGCGCTCTGTGTGGTTTGGTTCTCAGAGCAGGTGCTGTGTGTGGCACAGTTCAATCAGGCAGGCACCACACACAGCATAGTGCCCACCCTGGCTGGTCTGGGATCTGTGCTATGTGCCTGTGGCCAGACTGTTTTGCCCATGACCTGGATCTCAGACCAGCTGGAGCAGGCACCAGATCTGGTCTGCAGGGGGAGCATGGAGAGGATGGGGATCCATGAGCCCAATCCAGTTTATGGACTGGATCCTGATACTCTTTCAGTCTGTGGGACTTGATGAGTTTAACACCCCTGTTATAGGAGAAATGGCAGAAGGACCATTGCTGGGGATATTTAAAAATGATCTGGAAAACCAGGAGAACCGTTTTCCATTGGTGGGAATGAATAGAAAAGCTGTGACTTACTACTGCCTGTAATAAGGAGACTTCAAGCTCAAAGGGTGTATCAGTAACAATACTTTCATGGTTCTCAAAGAACTACTGTTATAATCCAGCTATGCCCCCTCTCATCCAAGTATGATCAGTTTGTGTATAATGTCAGGTACTCCCTGATACAAGGCAAAGAAGGCCTGTCTTAATTTCTGCTAATAATCTTCATGAGTTGTCAATGAAGGAAGGCCCTTCCAGAAAGGGTTTCAAGGGCATGACTGTACAACAAGACAATAATCTAGCCTTTGGAAGAGCTAGGTTTGGCAATGGTACTAACCCCCCACCCCTCCCCTGGGGATGGTGCTTGTTATCTGAACCACTTATGGGGCTCCCTCTTCCCGTGTTATCACTCTTGGCAGCCCTCTCAGAGATCTCAGGTTGCAGTGATGCTGTCTTTAGAGCACATCAAAACCCCCCACAGAGGTGTCCCTGTAAAGTAACGTATGTGTATTTATGTTCCCCCTAAGAGAACTGAAGCCTTCTCCTTCATGGTGCCCTTGTCAGTCTCAGAGGCATGAATTCAACAAGCACTCTCCCTTGTGACAGCTCTGCTGGATATCCATCTACACTAGCTTCATTTTCAAAGTGGGGTTGAGACAAAGTGAGATGTGTGTGTGGCAGAGAGATTTAAAGAGATTAACCCTTTTAGACAGCTGGAATTTATTGCTTTTTGGCTTTTTCTCTGGGCAGGTTGTATACAACGTTGGCCTCTGCATCTGTCTGTATGACATCACCAAGCTGGAGGATTCTTACATATTCCCTGGAGATGGTGCATCACACACCAAAGGTCTGCTGCTGTTTTTCTTAGTGTGATTTTCTGGGTTAAGTGTGTCTGCTTATCATTAAGAGGACAGCTAAAGGAATTAATCAGGTTTCACAGCCCTGTCTGCCCCTGTAGGGGTGCCAAAAGAAACAGTACTCTACCTGCCCTGTCAAAGGCTGATGTTTTACCTGTACCCAATGCAGCTTTAAATTGCCAGGCCCATTCAAATACTCCAGCAGACCTTTCCTCTAAACTGGCAGCACTATTGCTTTGGAGCAAAGTTGGTACAGACCAAGATGAATTCAATTAAATTGATGTTTTCTGCTTGTTTTATTCATTTTAAGTTAGCAGGCTTAATCTTGGCTTTTATTTATACTTTTTACTGATGGGTAATTATTAAAATGTATTGAGAAATACCTCCTTTGCACATAATTTGGCACTCTTGCTAACCAGGAAGGTATGCAATGTCTATGCACAATTATTTAAGCCAGGGTGGTCCACAGGAAGCAGAAGTGCCACAGGCAGCCTCTGTTTGTGGCATACAGCAGATTAGGGAAGGGGTTGGCAGCACAGTGGTAGACAGGGCAGGGAGCAGAAAGCAGAGGAGGAGGATCAGTGGCTCTCGGGGAGGTTCTGGTGCTAATTTCTGGGACACCTACCAAAAAGGTTGGCCCCTGCTGATTTAAGCAGTTATGTAGTCTATTGTGTATTGATTTGGTTTCACAGCTTTTGTATTTTCCAGAAAAAATGCATGTTGATGCATTTTTGGTAGGTTGTTATTTATTCATAGCCTCCAAGATGCATTTGGATGGAAGTTATAATTCAGTTAAATGCATGCCAGCAGCATCTTAAAATGTTTATTTGTTAAAGAAGCTCTCTTAATTGTGCTAGAAACAAACTTACTTCTGTGTTACCCAAACGTGTTTTGCACTTAAAACTGATTTATTGAACAAGAGAAAGATTGTCTGCAGTGAGGAAATTGCACTGATTGTTTCAAGGCCGATGGTTTAACCAGATTCAGAAGGGGATCAAACAGATCCATGCAGCATTATCCATTGGGGGTATTAAACATGGTAGGGATGTGACCTCCAAATTAAGTTTCCCTAGACCTCATAATGCCAGAAGCTATTGGAGAGGAGAGGCAGGGGACAGCTCAGTCTAAGCAGGCTCTGAATATATAAATTTTCCCTTACCATCCACTCCTTGCCACAGTGTGAGAGAGGTTATTGGGCTAGATAGCTCTGTGGTCTGGCCCAATGCGAGTTATTTTTGATTGCCCCATCCATTAAGGTTTTAGTCTTAGTAGATCTTGCCCTTTCACTACTAGCTTTAATCCTAGATTTTTTAAAGAGGAAAAAAGTTTTTTGTGCTCTTTCAAATCCCAGTTGTTATTTCCCCCCCCAACCTTTAATGAACAAGTTATGGAATTAAAATGAAAAAAATACTTTCCTTATATCTGCAGAAATCTCTGCTGTGTCAAAACTGTTAGTGTTATGCTGTAACAAACTCTGGATGCAGTTGTTTAGTCAGGGACTTCTTCCAGTTTTGTGGTTTGACCTTTTTTTTTTTTAATTTCAGCACTGAATATGTACTGGTTAATGCTGTTGTTTAATATTTGGAATAGACTGTAATCAATTGGGCCTTATAACAGGGGCTTGTCATAACATGCATTTTAAATGGATTTATTTTTAAAAACGAATCTAAGTATTTACTTTTACTTTGACAATGTTGATAAACATTAGAAATGACTGATTTTTCTTTTTGTTTTTTCCCCACCCTGCTGGGGCTTGGTAGAGATTACATTAGGCAGAAATCTAGGGGTGGGCATCTGGCTTCCCTCTTCCTCAGGGCATGGTTCAGATGGACAGCAGTAAGACCACGTTAGTGGCAAGTATCATTCTGAGTGGAAGTATCACTCTACCTGGTGTTCAGTAACCACATTCGTTTTCCCTTAGCTCAGCCTTCCTTTCAACAGCTGAGTTTTGAGAACTTAATCTTGCATGCTGGAATGGAAAGAGGAGCACAGGAGACTGCTGAGCACCTGCTGCCTTGAGGGCTTGCCCATGTCTTGGACGTGCTGCCCCCACAACGGTGTCAGCACAGTCATGGCAGCAGAGCCCCCTGCCAGAAATGTGCAGTGTGGTGGCAGAAGAAGATTTTTCCTGGAAAGCAGAAAACTAGGCTGGCAAAAGTATTCCTCTGTTGGTGTTGTTGCATCTGGACACTGGTTTGCCTGCACGGTAACGTCAGCTGGGGAGGGGGGATCTTTTCCACGCTCCTAGCCATTGAGTCATAGAATTGTAGAGTTCTCTTATGTTTATATGATAAACACAAAGTACTCTTAAATGTATCCAGCCTCTTGAAAACCTCCAGTGAATGAGGTTTCCATTCTTCAAAACCCCTTGAAAGCAGCTCTGGAATGGCTTCTCAAAGGACAAGCCTCTGGCTCAAGACTCTGCTGCATTTTGTCCCTGGTGATCTGTAGCACTCCTGCCTCAGAGAGCTGTTTCCTTTTGGTCAGCTCCTGGGAAGAGGAGCTCCTGGGAAAAGGGTGGGGCAGAGTGCCGATGTCCCAAACAGCATAGCAGACTACTTATGGCCAAGCAAATGGTCTTTACTGTGCCAGTTCTGTTCCCTTTTTTTCTTCGTCAGACTCCACTTTGTCCCCCCTGGGAATCCCCTTTCTCTGCTCCCCTAGCTCTCTCTTTCTGTGGTGCAAACAGCTGTCTTTGCAACAAAACAGCTACAGAATTATAGTATTACCTCCAAGGATGTATTTCTCAATAAATTTTAATAATTACCAGTCAGTAAAAAGTACAGTGAAAGCCAAGATTAAACCTGCTAATTTAAAATTAATAAAACAAGCAGGAAACATCAATTTAATTTAATCCATCTTGGTCAGTACCAAGTTCTCTCCAAAGCAATAGTGCTGCCAGTCTTCAGGCCCTGCTGCTAGGCCCAGACTGCCATCTTTCCCTGGGGTGAGAAGGCCATCTAGTTGTCCTTCTTACTGAACTACTTAAGCAACTATTTACATCAGCACATACACTGAGCCCCCCCCAGTGTTCCCCGCTAGAACTCAGCCCATTTAGTTTCTTGCATCATAGAAGATATCTAATGCAAGTCTACTTTACTGCAATGTAAAGCCATCGCTTTGTGTCTTGCACTTTGTGGCAAGAGAATATACAGTTATTCTCCTCCTTTATGGCAGCCTTTCAAATATTTGAAGATTTCTGTGTCTCCCATTAATCACCTTTTCTCCAAGAACATGCCTGGTTCTTTTAACCTTTCCTCATATTGCTTGCCCTTTACCATTTTCACCACCCATCTCTGGACATTTGTCCAGCTTCTCCATGTCCTTCTTAAAATATGGAACCCAACACTTGCACAGTCCCCTAGACAGACCTAACCAGCATTGAGTAAAAAGGCACTTTCACCTTCCATGTCTTGTACCTAATACTCCTGTTGATGCAGGCCAAAATTGCATTTACATTTTTTTTGCAACTGCATCACATCACTGACTCATTGAGTGTCTGATCCACCAAAAATCCTAGATGCTTCTTAGTAATATTACCACCCAGTCATTTTTCTTCCATGTTGTATTTATGCTTTGGATGATTCTTTCCGAGGTATAGCATCTTGCATTTGTCTATGCTGTCTCTAGCCCAGCTTTCCAGTGCATCAGAATCCTTCTAAATATTACTTGTACCTTCTAAATTGTTTGCAGTCTTTCTCAGTTTTCTATTGTCTGTAAATCAGGATGCACACTATTATGGCATCCAAATTATTAATAAACATGATAAATACCACCAGACCAAGGCAGACCTGTGTGGAACCCCATTCAAAATCTCCTGCTGTTCTGACATTGATCCACATATAATAACTCTTTGTTTGTGGTTATTAAGCCAGTTATGTATCAGCCTTACATTAATCAACCTTACACTTTATCAACTGAGAAGCACAGTGGAAGATCCTTGTGAAGTTTGTCACCAAAATTTGTCACCATTCTTTGCCTACTCCATGATGGTATGTGAGCAGTGGTTCTCAGTAATGGATCCATCACAGATCCTTTTGAGGTTAAGATGAGAGTTAAGCAAAGCTGTGTCATGACTCCAACACGCCTCTCAGCACTACATCTGACCACCAATGAGTTTGTAGTGAGAGTGGAGCTAACCTACTGAATAGATGGTAAGCTGTTTAATCTCGGCTGACTCCGAGCCAAAACCAAGACCACCCTGACCTCAGTCATCAAGCTCCCTCCAGTACACTGATGATGCTGTAGTTTCTGCTCACTTGGAAGCAGACCTTCAGGCAATCATCAGCCTCTTTACTGAGGCATACAAGAAAAGGGACTGATTCTTAACATTCAGAAGACTATGGTCCTCCAGCACCACCAAGCTCTTAATGAACAGTCCCCGGCTCTGGTATGCAGATTCATGGGAGACTCTGAAGAATGTTGAGTATTTCCTGTACCTTGGAAGCCATCTCTTGCAGAAAGCTGAAATCAGTTAAGAAGTTCAACATCACCTCAAATGTGCAAGCGAAGCCTTTGGATGCCTGAGGAAATGGTTGTTTGAAGATCACAGCATCAGATCCAAAACAAAGCTTAAGACAACTGTTTAGTTGTGGTCCCTATCTTACTGTACAGAGCTGAAATGTGGACAATGTGCAAGAGACACCTCAAGTTGCTGGAGAAGTACCATCAATGCTGCTTGTGGTCGAGCCTTTGAATCTGGTGGGAAGATAGATGATCCAACATTAGCATCCTCTCACAAGCAAACACCACAAGCATTGAGGCAATGTTCATTTGACATCAACTTTGCTGAGCCAGCCACGTCATCTGAATGTCCAACTCCAGACTCCTGTTTTATTCTCCCAGCTTAGTCAAGGCATACACTCAAGAGGAGGGGAGAGAAAGTGCTTCAAGGATGTCCTCAGCGCCAACTTGAAAAAATGCAACATCAGCTTGTGGGAAACTTGCCCAGGACCACCCCAAATGGAGGAAGAGTCTGCTGTAAAGATCTCTGTACTTTGAAACCTTACAATGACAACAGGAGATAGAAAAGTGGGAGTGGCCGAAATTGCGTATCATAGACCGAATCAGGAATCCAGAGCTACCCATGGAGACACGTGTTCGACTTGCAGCAGAGTCTGTGGAGCCCAGGTTGGCCTTGGCAGCCATCTTCAGACCCACAGATAAGACAATCATCCTTGACTGCAAGGGCTTGCTGGAGATATCACTTACATTAATCTTAAGTCATGTGGGACTTTATCAAAAGCCTTACTAAAGTCCAAGTACACTATAGCTAGTGCTTTCCCTTCATCCACTCAGCCAGTTACTTTGTCAAAGAAGATCAAGTTGGATGTTCTGATTTGCTTTAACAAATCCATGCTAGCTGCTAATAATAAGCTTTTCTTCATCCAAATATTTACAAATCTACTTCTTTATAACTTGCTCCAGTAACTTCCTGGGTATTGAAGTCAGGCCGAGCCATCCGTTGAGGACCTTCTGTAACGTTCTGAAGCATTTTTGCATATTCCGGAAACTCCTTGAACTGCAAGTCAATGCTCACTTTCTGCCCTGGATAATTCAGTTCAGGCACATAAAGGTCCGTATTCTAACTCATTCTTCCCAGTGGTTGAATGTAAAACTAGCTACATAGCAGTATTCATTGAAAACATATTTAGATCTGAAGTTTGTTACTTTGTATTATTTTTGAAAATGTCCTACATAAACCTAATTGATACTCATTTCAAAATGTCACTTATACAGCCTTAATGAAGTAGAGATGCTGTTTCCTAAGTAGGCCAACCTTGGACATTTTTTTTTAAAGCCAAAACACCTGTGGTTGTTTGGCTTTTTAAAAATAGAGGTTAAAACCACAGTGGTCGGAAGTGTGCTCCTTCTGAGATCCCTTCTGCCAGTTCTTTCAGCGCCTTGGTATAAAGATTTCCCAGACCCTGCTGACAAATTCATTTAAACTAATCAAAAGCTCTCTTATGCTCCCTTTAGTTACTGTGACTCTCGGTCTTTTCCCTTTGTCTGTGTTATTTTTGTTAGCTGCCCAGTTGCAGCTTAGCTTTCCTTTGTGAGGGCTGAGGCACAGTAGCTGGTGAGCAACCTTGCCTTGTGAGTTTTCTGTCTGTTCACTCAGATTGTTTAGCAGGGGACCTGCAGCTTCTTTGGTGACAGACTTCTTTACAGAGCCCCCTTTGGTCCTTAACTTTCCTTGTTATGTCTAACTCCATTTGTATCTCTGCTTCCGTGATTTTGTCCCTGCAAGTTCTTGCTCTTTTTTGGTATGCCTCCTTAGTGACTTGCCCTTCCTTCCATGTAGTATCTTAGTTCTGCTAACCTCACGCTTTCCTTGTCTTTAGAATCATGAATTCTCTCATATCATGGTTTTCCATTGCCTTCATGTTCTTGATGAATTCTGTCCTAATTGTACTTTGGATCTCAGCTTCTCCAGTGTCTTCCTGTGCTGGAAAAATGCTTTTAATAAGTATTATAGGTAATATTTTTTAAATTGACTTAAGTAAAAGTATTTATATTAGAGTGAACTTGAGTAACATTAAGTGTAGTTCTGTGTTTGCACCTCAGTGGCACTTGTGTTTTAGTGGCAAAATACATTATTGCTTCTGCTGTAGTAGTGCAGACTACTACAGGGCCCATTGTAATAAGTAGTGTTTAGAAAGAAATAGTTTCTTCTTTGAGAACTTAATACAAGACACAGCAAGTAGATGTTGTCTAGTGAGAGTAACTGTAATGAATCCATACAATTACATGAACCATTTTAAGTCCACAGCATATTGATTGCAAATAACTTTAAAGTATTGTTTGTTCATGCTCTTGACCTAGTTGGTATCTGGAATTAAAAGTGCTAAAGCATCTTAGAGAGAATGTGTACATGACAGGTGGTTGTTTTTTTTAAATTGGCTATCAAAGGGAGCAAGGCATCAATGATCTTTGTTTCATTCCAGTGCATTTTCGGTACGTGGTGTTCCATCCTTTTCTGGACGAGATTCTGATCGGGAATATTAAAAGCTGTAGTCAGGATGGAGTTCATGGTAAACTGCAACTTCTGACATCGGGGGCATCATAGCTGTCAGGCACTGAGTTAATTCAGAACTGTAAACAATGAGATTGATTTTGTTGGGCTATGAATTTTGGAATCCTGAATCACTTCCTAATTTGGCTTGGCTCAATAGAGGCTAAATGCCATCTGATGGGAACCTGCAGTTATCTGATTTCACTGCGAGTTTCAGCTTGGCCTTAGGGTTTTGCCCAGACCCTTTATTTGGTTGCCTATTTGATTGTCTTAGAAGAATTTGATAACTGATATTTATAGATGGGTGAGCACATTGCAAGCTAGGACATGGGTTTACTTTGCTATCTGGATTTCAGACAATTGGGCTTTTATAACTCCCTTGTTTTAAAAGGGGCATTATCCACTTACTTTACATATTGGTGCAAAGTCTCTTGCCTACCATAAATTGTATTTAAAACCTCAGATCACTTTGTGCATCTGAAGAGTTAGTGGAAAATAATTTTTGTTTATATTGTAGATTTGACAGCACTTCAGAGACCCACACCAGTAGCAGGGAGAAATTCCCCTAAAAATAGGAAGTTGAATTTATAGAGATGTAAATTTACTGGGAAAGTTGGGGTAGGCTACAATAACTGCTATTGTTTTGCTGTAAAAAAAACAAAATAGAAAAAATGAATCTTGAGTTGATGCTGTGTCTTGCATTTAATGTGCTCCATCACTCGTGACAGAATAATTTCATTTTTAATCTGTTTCTTCATTTTGCAGTTTCTCTTGGGTTCTTTGATGATATCATCATCCCTCCAGAGTCTCTGCAGCAGCCTACTAAATTGTATCCTCTGACCAACAGTGACTCATGTAGAATAAAGGAGGAAAGTGACTGCAGTAGTTCCAGTCCCTCACATCCCATACTGTTTTATGAAGACTTTGACAACAGTACCTAATGTCATGCCAGGTGGTGGGCATGTGAGATCAACTGCTAGAAAACTAACTCCCTATGGGGTCACAGCCAGTAGGACTCTGCCACTTGCTAGAAGTGAATAGTAAAGTCTCTCTAGCAGCTGGATTCTAACTCCATCTTAAATTGTCTCCAGTCTTGTGTGTCCCCCACTCCACGTGAAGCACCTAAACAGGGGCAGGACTCTGGGAGTGTTCTTTTTTGATCCAATTTCAAGTGACCAGTTTATGCTTTGAAGTGTGAGCACTGTGTGCCCTTGAGATAAAAGGCCCAGAGACTTGGAATTTGTATAGACAGTACTGAAAGTAATGTGGTGCACTTTAAGAAATAGCTGTAAAATGGTGAATCCCAAGATTCAAACTAAGGGTTGTAAGAGAGTTTGGTCACATCACAGTGAGATCAGACCACTGTGTTCTCACAATCACTGTTTACTGCCTTGACTGTTGACCTAACCAGTGATGAAGCAGAACAGGTGTGGGTATGGGAATATGAGACAGAAGAAGGAGCACATGACCTGTACATGGACATTGGGGAGGAGATCCGCTTCCGGGTAGTGGATGAGACCTTTGTTGACACATCCCCTACAGGCCCAAGCTCTGCAGATACCTCCACTTCAGGTGCCACAGAAGAAGTCCAGAAGAAGGAGGCACCCTACACTCTTGTGGTAACTAAGCGTAAATCATATAGCACCATAGCCCTGCTTGGTATTTACAGAGTGCCCCTTTCCCAGGGAGCTTATGGCCTTCAGTTGGACATATGGCAGGGAGAATGACAAACTGGAAGTCACTGATAAAGTGAGCTTGGTCACCTGTGCATTTGGTGTGTTTCTTCAGTGTAGTAGGCTTCAGCTGGGGTGGAGCTCAGACCTTGAAGGCTGATTCCCAAGTAGGGCACTCAGAGGAAGGGTAAGAGATCTGGAGCAAGGACCTGATGCCCATAATTGGAGAATGATGTACACCTAGTGTTGCATGGTACCAAATGACTCGTCCCCAGAAGAGCTTGTGATCTAAAGGGCTGAATGAGGGCAACACAGGATGCATAAGGAAGGCAAAATGCTCAACTACTTTTGATGCTTCCTGAAACTGGCTCGTCAGTGATGAAATGTGTTGGCCATGGGTGCAGGAAGTGAGGCAGAGACTCTTTGAAGAAACATGTCCACCAAGCATTAGAAATGAGGTTGGAACACAAAAGTTCAGTGTGAGCATGGCTCTGACTGGGAGATGACTCCAGTAGACAACTCAAGGGGGAGGTGGGCAGGGGAGAAGGTGGCTGTATCTGAATTTTTCCCCAACTAATCCAGATGGGTGAAGTGTTCAATCCTGGCCAATCATGAATGCTAATTTCTCATTATGTCTCTTGACAGGGATCAATCAGTGAGCCAGGACTTGGCCTTCTCTCATGGTGGACAAACAGTTAACAGACAGAACCTGCCCTGCAGGGATTCCAGAGGATGGATGGTTTAGAGCACAGGAGCCAGTTAATGTTCTCTATCTATGTCCTGCTTTAGACCAGGGCTTGCTTCTCTAGATTTTTTCCTTTGACCAGACTGACACTTTTCAAGAAATACCTCAATCAGAACTGCAGAAGTTAAGTTATATACTGGAAATGGCTGACCTGTAATGAAAGCCCAGCAGCAACTAACTCAGTTGGAGCATGGACCTCTTAAGAAGAGAAGGCAGAACTAGATCCGGGTGCCTTTGCTCTCCTGATGTGAGAGAGGAGCTTGCGTTTAGCAAAGTGGGCAAGGAGAGGCCCATGCATGGTTGGAGTGCCTGGAAGAAGTGTCCTAACTCTCTCCTGCTTCTTTGGAAGCTGGACTCTGGGAGGGTTGGAAGTGTTGCATGCACAACCATGGTAAAAAAAATCCAGTGAGGTGTTGCTGTTGGTTTGGTAGCAGGAGAAGAAATGGCAAAATGTGGGAAAAGGGAGGAGCTGGTCTTTCATAGACTTTGTAATCTCTGCTGTGTGTGGGAGGAAGGCAGTGGTAACTGCAAGAAGGGGAGTCCAGGCCATGCATGGGGAAGTCAGCCCTCCAGGGGATTTGGACTCTGTCACAAGTCAAAGCTGGTATGGGGGCAGCTGAACAGGAAGCAGCTGAACAGGAAGCAGCTTGGCTGTTATGTCTAAGCTCTTGAAAGCGATTGGCTGCTGCTGAGAGCTGAAATGCTATAATGCAGTGGGTGGCCTGTATTTTTATTTATATTGAGTAGGCTTAACTCTACTGGAGTCTGCCTGAATTGATCACTTAATTGTCAATCGGAGCAGATCCATGTGGCTGTTGATAAGGTTGTAATTCCAATTGCTTCTGTGGGTGGGCTGGTATTGATACCAGAAATGAATAAACAGTGATGATGACTGCACATAACCCATCCTGCTTTACTAGAGACTGAACTTCCTTTCCAGCAGGAAGGAAACAGCCAAGTCTCCCACAGTCTAGCTAGTGGTACCTCTGAAAGCAGACAGTCTGTTTGACTGTTCAGACTAGCCCTGTCCTTTCTACAGTGGAGGCCAGTAACAAATGACTGCCATCACCCTGTCTGACAGCAGTGAAAGGACAGCTGGAGAACAGAACAGCGGGAGCCTGTGCAGGGCATGGAGCCAGGACTGTGATGTGTTACACATGACTAAGAAGCAGCTTCATTTAGCAGTGAGGGACTATAATTCCCTTGGATGGTGATTCTGCAAACCTCAAACCATGAAAGCCAAGCTTGAGTCACCAGCACCCTCCCTGCAATGCAATTACAGACCCTTAATTCTAAGTTTGACTATTCCTGCTTCACAGCCTTAATTAAAGGGGGCTTGAAAACCTCCAGCTTCTTGCAGTCATTTGAGCCAGTAAAATCCTCTTTCCAAGCACCAAATTTCCTGAGTATTACTAATCTGAACAGCCAGGAAGCAGGACTGCTAATAGCAAACAAGGCTGGATTTGTTTGCAGAGCTAGTTTCTAGTATCAAAAAGGGAAGCAGTAGAGTTTGGAGCATGAACTAGTCCCAGGCTTGAAGGAGAAAATACTGTCACAAAGACTTGGCACTGGATTCTAAACCCCCAGAATCTGACCAGAATTACCACTGGTGTTAAGAGTCCTATCAGAAGAAAGCCAAGTAGCAAGTTCCTCATGGTCATATCCATGTAGGGGAGACACTATAGTACATCAGTGCCATTTTACTCTGTTGTTCTCTCCCTGGTGCCACAGAAAGAATTCACGTTGCTGTTTTCGAGCCTGCACCAATTTCTAGGAGCAGGAAAGGCTTCTAACTCTAGCATTTAGTTATTTGCTAAAATTGTTCTTAATATGCCAGAACTACTAGCATGACCTCTTTTAAAGTGTATTACCACTGTTTCTTTTGACACTACCTATATGTGAATTATCCTGCTTCTGCCTGTAATTCTTTATATTCCCAGGCTGGGAATTTCAAACCATATACTCACCTACATAGTACAAATATTATTGCTTTTGGTCTTACAGGACAAAGCTTTGATTGACGTTTTATGTTCAGGTTAGAGGGTTAGTACAAACCTAAATGGGTGATGGCAAGTGAATTTTGCAAGTGACTGTGTCCAATGACTGCTGTATGCATACACAAGAACAACAGTGCTGCTAACTTATTGGTCATGCTAATCCTAACACTTTGGTGTTCTTGGTACATACCTTTATCCACTAGGGATCCTGTACAATTCCATGCAATACTTAACAGATCAGCTAGTGATAGTTTTGATGACTTGGTCTTGCAGTGACTTTGAGGTTGGTATAGTAGATTTCAGCCTGAGAACTAGCAAGATCCAGTGAGTGAGCTCACCTTCTCAACTCAACAGGGGAGTTTGACTATTCTGTTGTTCTGTGGTAACATAGTGGCTACAGGATAGGCATACAGACTTGTTCTTTTAGCTGTTCAGTACAGCTGGGACAATAGGATTCTGGAGTGGCCACCAGCAAGACTCGTAGCATTTTGTACTTGCAGGAGTTTTTGGAAAGTAGATGCAGCTGGCCTTCCATTTCTACACCCTTATTTCTGGGCATAAGTTGCAGCAACCCAGCCTGTCAGCACCTCTTTTTTGGGGGGGGGGGGGGGGGGGGGGGGGGG
>NW_017729022.1:59903437-59913741 GCF_001723915.1 Gavialis gangeticus
TGGGGGGGGGGGGTGTGGAAGAGAGTAGTGTTTGCCACTTGCTCTTTGAGCGTTGACACTATGCTACTCTGGCCTCCTTATTAGACTGCGGCTTTGAGGGAGAAATACTATCAATGAAAGACCTAGTGGAGGTACATTCCAATAAATTACACTGCAAGTGGAGAGAGTTACACTGCAGGCATGAGTGTAAAGTCAGAAATACTGATATCAAGAAAGCATGCAATAAGCTAGAACAATCAGTCAGTCACAATCTTTGATTTTATTGTAAATCATTCAGCTGTCATGGAAATGACCAGACAGAAAACCGCACATTCTCTTCAAAAATAAATATTTAAGTTCTGGGACCATTGAAATTTGAACCAAAATGAGAAGGGGAGCTACAGAATTTAGAAAACAAACAAACAAAAAAAATGTAAGCCTTGCTGTACTCCCTGTTCGTAGCTTCGGTGCAGAGGAAGTGCCATCACGAAAAGGAAGCTAGTTACATTTGATCAGACACGTATTCTTAAAAATAGGCATGGAATTGCACTTTTATGAAAATGCCAGAGCCAAGTCCTCTGGGGACGCATGTGCATGTTTCAGTGCTGCTGCAGCTCTTTCATTCTGTTCAGGGCACTGCCAGCCTTAAACCACTCAATCTGTGTCTCATTGAAGGTGTGATTCAGTATGATGGTCTCCTCACTCCCATTGGGATGTTTGATGATGCATTTCAAAGGCTATGGGGGAAGCAAGAGATCAGTGCATTTCTTCCCCCCCGCCAATCATGGAAAGACCCTTAATAATGTAGCTGTTCACTAGAAAGTCTCTGACCCTACTCCACTAAAAGCTACTTAACCTGTTTTCAAAGTGGGTATAAAAACACTGAGACCCTGATGTAGGAGGAAGCCACCCATTATGGTCAGCACACTTCATCTCTATGGACCACCAGTCCACTTTACTAGGCCTCTCTCTATTGTTCAGAGGGATTAATATTCCCTCCTCTACTTTTAGATGTCAGAGCTTTCCTCCAGCTCCTTAATGCTTGTAAATAATGCCCATGTAGGCAGAGCTCTGCTACAATGAGAAGCATGCTCTTGTGAGATCTCATCCAGTTACCTTTCCAGGTGCAAAATCTTTCAGGCCCACTATGCTCAGCTTATCCACAGGGTGGATCTTGTTGTAGTCAGCTGGGTCAGCAAAAGTGAGAGGTAATAGGCCTTGCTTCTTCAGGTTGGTTTCTGGGAACAGAGATGCAGATAGACAGTCAGGTTCAGAGGCCATCACAGAAGCTTCTAAGATTGGCTCATGGGGTAACTAGTTTGATATTTTACATGATGCAATATTGTGTACCAATTGTGCTCACTGCCACTCAGGGCCCAGCAGCTCACTAGCCACAGAGTATAGTTCATTCAGCAGCTTTAACTTAATTTAGGCAAGTGAAACAAGATGATGCCTCAAATTACTGGACTGCTCACCAACTATTGGGAGGCAAATCCTTCTCGCTCCTCCTGTCTCCCAATACATTACCGGAAGAAGAAAGAGTAATTGCCAGTCTTTTGGGCCTATAGGCCCACTTCTGGTTGATCCAGGGTACTTGAGTGCAAAAGGCTTGTGAACCCACCTGGCACTACAACCCCTAACTTAAGACCCAGTGCATTAAAATACTTTCCTAGACATTTTGGCCACTGGGAGGGTAGCCCCACCATAATCCCATCCCTGTCCTTTTCCATTGCAAGTCCTACTGAAGATTGTTAAAAAGTGAGTGTTACTTCAGACCTGAGGAAGGACCTCCGATGGCTGAAAGCTTGTCCAACAGCTTTTCCAGCCATACAGTTGGTTCAAAAAGAGACCGCATAAAAGCAGCCTTGCCTCAAAATCTTTAAAGGTTCATGCACGCAAACTAAAGTGGCAGTGGAATTTCAATTTTGAATATATAAAGGATGGTTAAAGAGGATGGGTTCAGTTTCTGGACCCATGAGGAACAGCAATGGGCAGCAACAGAAATTCAGGTTGGCCATTAGAACTTTCTAACCAGGATAGTGGTTAAACACTGGATCAGACTGCACAGCCTCCCTAAGTCATCTCTATCAAGGCAAATTTAAGGGCAGGTTAGACAAAAATGTGATCATTAAGACAGGTATATTTCTGCCTAAACCAAGGTGTTGGTCTAGATCAGGGCCATCCAACTTCCCCCATGGATGGCGGATTGCATGCTACGGTGTCCGTATGTTGTAGGGGTGGCCCTCCCAGGACCCTATAGCCACATGGCACAGGTCTGGCAGTGTGCAACTCTCTGCCCCCACTCTACAAGCTACTACACAGCTGTAGGAGGGGCCTATGAGTTACCTGTTGAACAGCCCTTGGCCAGGTGACCTACTGAGGTCCCTTCCAGACTTTCATTTCTAGGATAGCATTACCATTACATTTACTTCCTTTACTTGTGACACCCCACTCCTCTCTCGTACAACCAATCAAGAAATCCAAGCAAGGGCTGGTAGCCTGAGTTACCATCTTCCTTCCCCCTACACATGTAGGTGGAAAGCATTAGCATTTAACTAATGTTTTTAACCTGAAAAGTTGGGCAAGCATCATGTAGAGGAGGACAGCAGTTATGAGGCACTAAATCAACTGGGATAGTTTAAAACTCGGCCATTTTTATCCCCATGAGAAGTGATCATCACTGAAATTACTGTAGGGGGAAGAGACTGTTCCACTGGCTGTCTCCTCTACCTACAGGAGGAGAAGCAGGGAACACTGTACTTCTGGCAAACTGCTTTTATAATCCCTTTGTCTGGTCTGCTCATTGAGGCATGGATTGCCTTCGATTCCAGGTCTTCAGTTCTTAGTAACCCCTCCCCTGCACTACTGGATAATAAAAATTAGCAAAAAGTGGGATACTGGTAAGATGTAAAGCCACATATGCTGACAAAGACTCCTGATGAGATGGCCCACTGAAGCTGGTTCAGCAGATGCTCTTCTTTTTCCTGCCCTAACTACTCAAAACTTAAAGGAAACAGGGCTTCTAGTTCAAAGCCAACACAATCCTCCCTTATGCACCAGTCAGTAGGTACCCAGGAGCTACTGGGAGCACTCACCATGGATCCTGGCAAAGCTCTTGGTGATGATAACTCTGCCTCCCAAGTGACGTGGTTCTAGAGCTGCATGCTCCCGACTTGATCCCTCACCGTAGTTTTCATCTCCAACAACCACCCACTTGAGGCCCATTTTCTGGAGCCAAACGCAACACAAAAGTAGTCAAAAGAAAGTTAAGGCTATCAGATAAAGCACTCAGAGGCTTGGATATGCCAGAGGGAAAAAACTTAATGTGCACATATTTCCCATCCTCAGTGCTCTAGTAAGAAAGCTCAGGTGGGCAGGCAATCTGTCCCAGAGGGCTCCCCTGAAGCCCTGCGCTGTTATGTCCCCCATCATACAAAATGTTATGAGAGACCTCATTACGTTTGGCCAAGAGGGGCTGGATAGGGCTGCCCCTGTGGCCTCCATGGCAAAGTTTTGCTGCTGCTCTTCCTTCAGTTATCCCTCCTGTTGGCAACAAGCACATCCATTAAATATGGACTGCACCTCAAACTGAGCTCCAATAGGCAACAACAACATCCAGGACCACTTGTCAAGGTGTAGCGCTATGAAAGGAACATATTCAATCACTCTCAGCTTTTAAGAAGGGATTCTTCACAGAAGGCCCACATTGTGTGATACCAAGCCTGGGCTCAGACCTGTCACACAGGTGGAACGAACTCCAATGAAGAGATTCCACCTTGGCCTTAAGGGGCGGCAGGAATTTGGGCATGGTTTCTTCCTAGTGCTCCTGCACTCTAGGTGTAAGTTGTGGCCCCCTTTTGGTCACCAGGCATTTTCTCATTCTCCAGGGAAGAAAGTTAACATGACAAATTAACCCACAAGGCTCAGCAAGAGTGAATACTCAGTGATAGCTTGGTCCCCAAGGACTATGAGAGTCAGTTGAGGGAGGCAGCATTTCACCAGCAATCATAATGCAGGTGCACATGGAGCATAACACCTAGATTCCCCTTCTACAGTTAGGGGATGGATGCAAGGAAAGGAATCTCACCTTGTAATAACGGGCTGTGTCTGGAACTGGCCCAAACTCCTGGGTTAATGCGTTCCTCACTGAGTTGGCCTTGCCATTCTCCATATTGATGGCTCCAATCAGCAGGTTGTTGGAGATGTTGTCCAGATGGCCACGGAATTTGAGCCAGGGACCAGCTGCAGAGATGTGGTCAGTAGTGCATTTCCCTTTTACCTGCAGTGCAGCAAGAAAAGCAAAATGAATCTCTCCTTGTCAGGGGAGTTACATAAGGATTGTAATGACTTTGCATTCTGAAAGGTCCCAAAGCTCTTCTAAGCCAAGTATATAGCATGATGTCACATTGATGTGGAACCAGAAGCATTCCTGTGTTACAATGCAGCACTGCTCCTCACCTACAGTGGAGGGGAGGGAAATACCAGAATCCCCATGAGATAGCAGAAAAAATTTAGAAAGAGAAAGCATGCCTGCAGGTTGGCCATGGCACCTGATCCAGATGCCTTCTCCCATTACAAAGAGCAGCATGTTGTTTGGAAACTCAAGCCATGAGCCCTCTGTGCTGCCTTTTGGATGACATGTAACAGCACCCCTCCCCTTCATACAGGTTCAACTGGGAGTCAGAAGGAAAAGTGCCACCTACAGGTCTTCTGTGTAAGTGCCAAAAGACCCCCTGCTGCACTTTGTGAGCTCTGTCCTTGCAAGCTAAGGCTCTGGCAGCCATAATTAACCCTCTTAGTCTCAAAACACTTGAGGGAACTTCTTAGTGCATTTTAACAACTCTCACAGCGAGGGGACACTGATGGTCCTTGTCCCCCTGCTTTACCTGTGGCAGGCTAGGGGACTCTTGGGCAATGTGCCTTGTAGATGTACAATAGGGTTTGTGATGTAACTTTAGGAATAGGTTAGATGAGCATTTGTATGGGATGGTTTGGATAGGAATGTTTCTGCCTCAACCAGGGATGGTGGACAAGAAGTACTTACTCCTTAGCTATCTTCCAGCTCTGCTTTTCTACGATCCTGTGACTTGTTACCCTTCGACACCTGCCCACAAAGCATTGCCCAGAGAAACAACAAGAACCTCAGAGCAGAGAACTGTGTTTTCCACCTCACCTATAACCCTTGGGCCAGAACCAGCCCCAGGAACTCTGATCCTGCCCAGAGAATTGGGCAGTACATGCATCTATGCTGAGCTGCCAGTTCCCTCCACAGGCCTCCCTGCTGCTCTCCCTTGCCTGTGCTGATTCCCTCTGCAGCAAGGGGAAGAACAAAATGTGGACACGAGATTGTAATCTAATTCTGCAGATCAAGGCACTTGTGAGGTTATGATTACAAGAGGCTTGCTGTGTTGTTGGGCATCTCTATCGGCATAAGGAAAGGGAGACAAATTACCCCCCACGTCATAGCGGCAGGAGCAGCAAACACAAGCGTAATACACTTGTCAAAAACTGCTGACAAGAGTGGGACGTTAGAAGGGTGTGCATCTTCTCAAAAGCCTCTGGCATTGGCATCTGATGGGTCAGGCCTACCAGTGCTGGTGACTGCATTAGGAACAGCTGCTCTAGAACTGGAATCCTTTCCTATCTGATCCCTGCTCCTCCATCCCTCACCTTGATGAGGATCAGCATGTCTTCCAGGTCCTTGCCATCCCACTTATCAAAAGGCTCAAGCAGTTGCAGGCGTTGGCTGGTGGGACTTACATCCACATGCTGCCCACTACCATCCTTGGGAGGATACTGGTAGGTGTCCTGGCCAGAATCAAACTCCTATAGGGAAGGTAAGAGAAGGGTTACCACCACCTGCTTCAACATATTCATCATAAACTGCATTTGTGAAGAAACGGGCCATGCTTAAATAAATAGCTGCAGGAGTTGTGCCTTGTGTTCAGTAGGAACAATGGAATGGTTTGGTCATAAAAGACACCCTCGCCCTGACATTAGACAAAGCTTAGTTCCCTCTGCTACTCCTACGGTGTGCAGTACCCACCAGAGCCTTATAAACTACATCTAACCAGCCACACAATGCATTCCCAGTGAAATTCCCCATCTGCAGTGGGGGAGTAGTGAATCAGAATGTGAAAGGTTACCAGTCTGGGCAGTTCATCTGCATCAGGAGCTTCTAGTTTAAACTTCTTCCCATCACTTCCTATCAGGTAGTCTGTCTCAGGGTTAAATTTCAAAGTGCCAGCAATACTTAGAGCTGTGACAATCTGGGGAAACATACAATTGCATTAGAAACATATTTTCCTTCCCTCCTCTGGAGACTTGAAAGAGCTACCCCCAAAAGTCTCTGGCACAGTGAAGTCTCCCAGCACTTCCTTGATACCAGTGAAGACCATCTGTGGAGAAGGCCACCCCTTCAGCCCAATGAGGAACCACCCATCTGCAAAGCTTGGGTAGGGAGGTCTCTCTCATGGGTTTCACCATGAAGTCAGTCACATAGTTTTAGCTTTAGGGCTACCAAAGAAAATGGAAACAAGCAGAGTATAAATCAAACCCTGTTACAAAGACAGGGCATAAGTTTACCCACTCCTGCACCCCAGTTTCTAACTTCAGCAAAATTCAGTCTGGTTCAGGGATTTTTCAGATGGTCCAAAGATCTACCTTGATAAATCCTGGGCTAAATCAGCCTACAGAAATCTCAGCATGCATCTTTCACTGAGGGTCCAAGTCCACATCCTGCTGGCAGCCATTTCTTGTAACCATGGATCCTAGTTTTCTGTTAGCTAAAGAAAACTGGAAAAAAAATCCACATTTTTCTGTGACCTATCAAAAGTGCAGTGGTGTCCCATAACGAGTGGCACTCTTATTTTTCTGCTGTGGTTTTTACCTCTTGGCCAAAAACTGCTGTTTACCACAGGATGCCACTGCACTTTCAGTAGGTTACAAATGTAGATTTTAATGTTTTTTTTAAAAGGAGACTTTTTGCTTTTTTCCTCCCATGGAAAACTAGGATCCCCCGCTTATAACCCAAAGGATATGGAGAATGGTTAAACCCAGGATATGACTATACAGCAGGCAGAATGGAGTGATCTTTGAACCAGCTTTAGCTGAGATTTGCCACAGCTTCTCACTCGGGTATCTCAGCATTAAGCTCAAGTCCACAGCGTAGATATTTCCCAAGTTCAGTATCAGGATGGATTTTTCCTTCCAACCCTAACCCAGCCAGAAGACCAGATAATCTCTGAACATGATGGAGTTCAGCACCCAGGACTGTCATCATCAGCTCTTGCTTGCCAGTCTGTGTACTGTACCTCTGGAGAGGTCACAAATGCATGCGTCTCTGGGTTTGCATCATTGCGGCCTGTGAAGTTTCTGTTGTAGGATGTAACAATTGTGTTCTTCTCTCCCTTCTTGATGTCTTTCCTATAAAGAAACAGAGAAAAAGGAGGTGGCTTTGCTAAATCCAACAGATGGCCTGTCATTTTGAAGAGACCTCTGTAGTCTCTCATCAGTAAAAAGTTCTCCTCAGCTTCATTTGATGGCATCTTCCACATGGAAAAATGTGCACAGTACTTTGGAAAAAGCACGAGGTCAAATTCCAGAACAACTCTCAAGAGCACAGATTTTAGTGTGCAGGGCTGGGTACACTACTGAGCACAGGCAGTCTCTCCCCACCTCCCAGAGCTGTAAAATGCTACAACTCCCATGATACACCAGTGATAATGTACTACCACACACCATCTAGAAAGCTAAGTGACACCTGCCCTTGAGGAACTAGAACAAGATGTGAACACAAGATTGTTCCGTTGGCCATCTTCCCTACCCACACATACAATACAGGATCCAAATCAAAAGCCAGTCTTGGTTGCTTTAGAAGCCCTGCAGTCTTATCTGCACCCTCCCACATACACCTGCTCCTTTGTACTTCTTGCCTAGTTTAGGGTGTGTAAAGAAACCAAAAAATGTTTGATTTGTCTTCTATTAGTGTGTGTCAGCCAGAAAAGGATGAGAGTTTTTCCACTCTACTCGAGTAGTTTCTGTTGTTTACGTGACAGTTCACTGTTGTATTTGACTATGAAAAGGGCTTTAGAAGACCAGTTTGCATCATCTACAATAAATCTGGAGTATGGATTTACTCATATGGATTCTTCCTTACCTGTCCCACTGTCCAATGCATGGCCCACAGGCATTGGCAAGAACCACTCCCCCAACATCACGCAGAATTTGAGCCTGGGAGAAGGAAAAAAAAAAAAAAAATTAGAGCACTCAGAGTAACCCAGCAGCCTGCACTGCAGCCTCTCAGGGCACAGATGCCATTTCTGTGGGAAGAGGTCATTAACTCAAGCAGCCCAGTTTGAAGACACTTGTTTCCTCCTCCAACTCCTGGGCACTTGAGAAGGCATTTTGAATCAAGGGGGAATTTAATCCATAAAGGCTGTTAGTGGTGGGAAGGAGACAGGAACATCTGCTATTCTGCATCTACTTTCTCCTTGTTCTAAAAGGCTTTGGCTACCAGGCCAGTGTCCTGTACCAGCTAATTAACTCGACCAGCAATCATCCCTTAGCTTTCAATACACTCCTGAGTTTCCAGTGCAAAAATAACTGGAGACAGACCAACGGACAGCTCTGGAATTGGGATGAGAAAAAATTCAGGGAACTCTGGGACTAATTAGGTGGAGGAGAGAGATCAATAAAAGCATCAAGAGGGAACCTTTTGCTAGGGGCTATCTGGAACACATTCCAACATGGAGGGTTTCAGAAAGCAAACCCTTGTAGGGAGGAATTTTCCTAGAAGCACAGGTATGCAAGTGTGAAGGTTAACACAGTAGGTTCCACTAAATACTATATTTGTTCATTCTGGTTGGGAAAGATCAGGGTCTGCAATGGAGGAAGGGTCTGCAATGGAGGAAGAACCGATTGGAAAATTAGTGACTTCCCCCACAAAAAAGGTACTGATGAAAAAGTGAAAGGATCTAGTTTTCTATGGACAATTCTGAGTTTTCTTCCCCCCACCCCCAACACCTGGTTTCATGGAGACTTGAGACTGATTTCCATGGAAATTAGACTTTCAATAAATGGTTTTGTTTAAAATAAATAAATAAATAAATAAATAAATATTGTTTTTCCTCTTGCAAAACACAGTTTTGGCTGGAAACTCATAGCCAGTCCCAAAGGAGCACCTCAGGATACTTGGATCTTACAGCTCTGGCATAGCAGCCAGATAAGGCTGTTTGTAGACTGCAACCTCCCCACTAGCTCTGTTTCACGCAGCTTAGCCTCCATGGCCTCCCCACTCCCAACCTGAGCACAGGAGGCAGGGGCACCATACTTAAGAAAGTACCCCCAGTGCCCATTACCAGGAGAGGAAAGGTAGCCTCACTAAACTTGCAAAAAGAAGCACACCTGGGGATATGGTGAGTGTCTGAAGCCTCCAGTAATTGCTGCCAAACACCCCAAACTCATCAGGAAAGGATTCCTGGACAGAGGGGTTTTTTTTTTGTTTTTTGTTTTTTGTTTTTGTTTTTTGTTTGTTTTGTTTTGTTTTTTTTTAAATAAAAACACTTGCTTTTCAAAGGTGCTGAGGAGCTGGAAGACAGGGTGTGGATACTCACATAGCCATCTCGTTCTATGGTAGCTCGGATCTGCTCTGAGCCAGGTGTGATAGTGAACTGAGACGCACACTTCCGCCCATGTGCCAGAGCCTGCTTCGCCACCGCAGCAGCACGCCCCATGTCCTCATAGCTTGAATTGGTGCAGCTGCCAATCAGCCCTGTGGGGTTTGGAAGACAAAAGAAAAAAAAGAAGAAGTAGTTACAGCAGAATCAATTCCAGACTCCTCTCCCACAAGGCCCACCCATCAGTGCAAAAATGGAGGACACTGACCGTAAAACTGGCAAGTCAGTCAGCAACACGGAAGTCCTTGACTTCAGGAAAGCTCAAGAGGCTTGTCAGTGAGGCCCTAAGAGACCATGACCCCAGGGGGCGGGGAGTTAAGGAAGCGTGGTTGCTCCTCAAGGGAGCAATCCTCAATGCACAAGCTAAGTCTATTCCATCTCAAAGGAAAGGCAGCAAGAGGGCACAGCAGCCTCCCTGGCTCTCTGGGGATCTAGCAGACCTCCTGAGGCTAAAAAGAAAGGCCTACAAAGGATGGAGGATGGGATTCACCTCCAAGGAGGAATATTCTGCATTGGTCCGGTCCTGCAGGAAGCAAACCCGGAAAGCTAAGCCTGCAACTGAACTCCAACTAGCTTTGAGCATCAAGGACAATAAAAAAAGTCCTTTTTCAGATATGTGGGGAGCCGGAGGAAAAGCAAGGGCAACAT
>NW_017729022.1:59913971-59916483 GCF_001723915.1 Gavialis gangeticus
TTTAGCCTGGAAAAGCACAGGCTCAGGGGTGATCTCATGGCCACCTATAAGTTTATCAGGGGTGACTACCAGGATCTGGGGGAACATTTGTTCACCAGAGCAGCCCGAGGGATGACGAGTTTGAATGGTTATAAACTCCTGCCAGACCATTTCAGGCTGGACATAAGGAAGAATTTCTTTACTGTCTGAGCCCCCAAGGTTTGGAACAGCCTGCCATTGGAAGTGGTTCAAGCACCTACATTGAACACCTTCAGGAGTAAATTGGATGCTTTTCTTGTTGGGATCCTATGACCCCAGGTGACTTCCTGCCCTTCGGGCGGGGGGGCTGGACTCAATGATATTCCAAGCTCCCTTCCAGCCCTAATGTCTATGAAACACACCCAAAGAGACACTGAATTATGCAAGTTCACCAGCCAACTTTTACTGTTTCACAGCCCTTCCTTGTCAGACGTTAAGTGATCACTTCTGGTCTTAGTCTATAATCATCCAGTCTGACTTCCTGCATCTCCCAGAGGCCACAAGATTCCTTCTTGCTTTAGTTAAACAAATCATTGGGCTTGGTACAGAGCTCTAAACAAGACAGCAACCCATGCAAATCCCCTACTTCTAATGACAGTCTGTTAGCTTGAATTCTAGTGTGAAGGTGGTTAACAATTGGGACAATTCAAGTACAAAGTATTCTGCTTTAAATACCAGCTGCTGGTTTTTTCTCATGCCCTTCTTGGTTAGGTAACGCATTCAGCTTATTGTCCACTGTAACCAGTGGCGATGCGTAGGGGGTGCAAGTGCACACAAGAGCCAGTGTTTCCTGCTTAGGTAACAGGCAGGGAGGGCAGGTGGGAGTGCTGGTATCCCCCCTTAGAGCACTGGCCAGGGAGTGGGGGCACCAGGAGAAGCACCCCCCTCCCCCCCCCAAAAAAGGGGGCTAAAACCTCATCTGTAAGGTCATAAAAGAGAACAAGCAACCATTAGTTTGACTGAAGATCTGTCATCAGAAAGAAGCCAGAGGCAAAGCACTGAAGGGCAGAGAGTGGAGCAGAGCCAAGCCATCTGGTGTCTTAGTGGGCACAGCACCCTGCATGGAATGTTCTCACAAGGCTTTGTAGCTCAGGGGAGCCTCCACCTAGCTCATGCTGCTATATGTCATCACCTGTCTGTACCACCGCTTGCTTCACAGGTAGGTGAACAGTAGTCCTTCTTTAGGGGTCTGTGCCAGGGACAGGGGTGGCACTATAGTGAAGGGTGTGGACAGCACATCGTACAACCACTGTTGTAATGAAGCAGAGTTGCCAACCCAAGAAAAAAAAATTAACTGATGATCTGAATTTTTTTTTTTTTTATACTGAGAACCACTTTTTTTTTTTAAGCTATGGTGTTAAATATAATCCCTACCCTTGTCAATGTAGTCTTTCTGCTAGGTCCTAGACATTACGTAAAACATGCATCAGTAAAAACATTTGGTTGTCAGTAAAAATAAATAAATAAGTAAATATCTTGGCTTGGCAACCTTGTCCCCCAGCTCTCTAGGAGCCTCATTCCCTCCCTTCAGGCAGTCAGGCACTTGTGACAAAACTGATACAAAACTATAGTATTAACCTGGAGACAACACTATAGTACTAACCATGGGGAAAACTTTCAAACTGCAGTCTCTATGACCTATTGTCAGGTCTAGCCCACCATTAACCCCTAGAGTGAAAACCGCATAGGTAGCCTGCTTATGATACCTAAGCATGTATCATATTTACAGCAAAGCAAGCTCACACTTGGCTCCTCAATAATGTTCCCCGCAAGACCTCCAAGACTAGAATACAACCCACTTAACCTTTTCTCTCACAGGACCTTTTCTAAAAAGCTTAGTTTAGAACTCCATCTGCTGTCTATGTTGGATAATTGTTCTACCAGGAAATCTTCACAGCATCCTCATCTTGAGGAAGCAATTCCCAAAATGACAAGAACCTGGCAGGGTCTCCTAAAAGCCTGGATTAATGTCCATCTTTCACATTGCCCATCTCTCTCCCAGAACACATGACCCAAAACAATGCCCTCTTTCCAAGTAATTAGCAGGGTTCAGTGGATATTGAGCTATAGAACTGCAAGTTTACTGGAGAGATAGGGGGTGGATGATGCATTTGGACAAGCCTGGGACAGGTGGCCAGCTACTTTGAAGCAGCAATATCCATTTAGCAAGGAAAAGCACAGACCAAGGGGCAAAGACTACTCACCAACTCTAATATCCAGTGGCCAGCCCTCTTTTTCTGCCACAATGCCAACTTCTGTCACCTTGTGCGCTAGGTCTGGTGTGAAAGGCCCATTGATATGTGGCTCCAGCTTTAAGAAATAATGAATGGTAATGAGGGATTAGAGGCAAAAGAATGCATACAACAATGCTCAAAGGCCACCCAGGCACTGTAATAAAAGGAAACAGCAATATTTAAGAGCAAACTGATTCCTTTCACAATTATGTCTCAGTAGGAAAAGCTTCTCTTTTTTTTTTTTTTTTTTTTTTTTTAAA
>NW_017729022.1:59916494-59919253 GCF_001723915.1 Gavialis gangeticus
TTTTTTTTTTTTTTTTTTTTTTTTTAAAAGTCAGAGGAGGGTCTCTGAATAGCAGATAGAAAAGCTCAAGGAAGGCTGTCAAATTCTAGTAAAGGCAACCACCGGGGCAGTAAGAATTGACAGCTTACAGGACAGACTGCCAGGAGGCACAACTTGGGGCTCCATTATACAGAAACCTCAAGTAACACTTGCTTGAGCCACCATCACACCATCTCAGTGTCAGCTGCCTCCTCTGAGTCTCATGCCATCTCCATCATTCACTACTCTAGGTCATGTCTAAGTTAAGACCTTTAGGTATACAAGTTTTTTTGTTCCTCTGCAGCACTCCAAGCTGTCCCAGGCACTTGCCAATAAAGAACCTGAAGTTGGGCCTTGCCCTGAATTCATGTGTGGCAAAGTCATGTTTTCCTTGATTGTTTAAACAAAGCAATGAGCCAAATCTCACCTCATTGAGGTCGATTTCAATGACCTGGTCATAGTGGCAACCAGCATCAGGCTGCAAGTGCTCCTGGAATTCATCTGCCAAAGCAGCAATGTCTGAAATCAGAAAGAAAGGAAAGCTGGGAAATATAGCAGTGGGGAGGGAGAAGGGATTGACAATTTAGAAGTGCTGTACACTGCATATCCTGAGGGGAAACTCCCCATAGATCATTCCCAATCCCACAAAGCATTGGATTCCTCACCTCCCCTCTCTCACCAATGACCTGACATCCCCTCTCTCACCAATGACCTGAGAGACCACTATTCAATTAACATCCGATCCGTACTCCTGTGCCTGGCATCCTATCAATATGTCTTTTGGGTGCTGCAGCCACTGCTGAACTAGACAGCTGCATTTTCATCCCATTCCCTTAGCAATTGCCATGCAAAATAACAGGTTCTTAAAGAATTTGACAGCTGTACTCAAGAAGGAAAGAGTAATCTAAGAGAGTATGCTTGAAATACTCGTGACCAACTAAGACAGTGCAGAGACCTCCTCCTCCAAATCCAGGAAGGCCCTTAGTGAATCTGTCCAAAGCACCATTTCTTTGCTTTCCATATGAAGAACTGATGTGCAATTTCTACAGTGCTGTCTGTTCTGGGTACCACCCCCCATGTAAGAAGGAACAGATCCCAAGTCAGAAGAAACTGGCTTTGCCACCAGACACCCTTCCTCAAGCCCTCTTACCAGCTCGCCCAGTCTTCTTTAAGTATTTGTTCATTCGCTGGTTATATGGGAAAATGGAGGTGGTGGCACCAATCTCTGCTCCCATATTACAGATTGTTGCCATTCCTACAGAAAGATGGAAGAGAGAGACCCAGACTGAGTCAGGGTGCAAAAAGGTACTGAGCTCTGCAAAAGCAAAACCGTGGGGAAGACAGCAAGGCCAGGACACAATAGGGTAACAGACACAGGAACCTACTTTCACATCAGATCAAACTAACGGAACACTAGATCAAATGGACCATCTCTAAGTACCTGCAAGGGAGAGGTTCTGGGCTCAGACATTTAATGATCAAGGGAAGTGGGAAGAAATAACCACGTAATATGCCAGAAGGTGGTATGCCATCAAGCTTCTATTTAGCAGTGAAAGCACCAGTGTCTTCATTGCCTGCACTGAAGTGGAGGCAGATTCTGCAGCTACGTTGGATTATTCTTTACCAGAGGAGCTGACTATACACTGGTCTTGGTGGCCACCAAAAAGACAGGTTAAATAGAGTAAAAAGTTCTCACTGACTGAAACTGAAAAGCCAGCAGGTTTTCATGATTTGAGGATAAGAGCCCTCATTCACAGGTGCAGTGGTGACACCTGAGAAGCATTTCAAATCCAGACAAGTCTCATCATACAGGGGACATAGTCTGTCCAAATCTCCCCAGTCTACTGCTTCTAGAGGCTAAGACCAAAATGTAAGTCCGCTTCAGAATTGTGCATGCGTGGGACAGACAGACAACAGTTTTCAATGCCCGCAACAAGACACAACCATGCAATACTGAACTGTAGCAGAACCCAAGATTGAGATCTGCTTATGACCTGAAGTGTCAGAGTCTGTTCTTATAAAATTTGGCCCCGGTTATCCCACTGCAGCTGCAGCTTATTCCCAAACCCCAGACTGGCAAACTGCATCAATCTGTACAGCACTGCCCAGATACAGCAACTTCTACAACTGCCTCTTAGCAGGTAAGTGAGTTAGTAGTGCCTCACCAGTGCAAGAGATGGAGTCCACTCCAGGCCCATGATACTCTATGATGGCACCTGTGCCACCTTTCACAGTGAGGATGCCAGCCACTTTCAAGATCACGTCTTTAGGAGAGCTCCAACCTGACAGCTTGCCAGTCAGCTTCACGCCAATAACCTAAGCAGCACCAACAACAGGAAAAATTGGTAGCAATGGAATGCATCTCAAAGCCACAGGGATCCCATTCTTCTACCTCACTTCTGAGAGGGTCCACTCCCCAGAATCCACCATTTACAAGTAGATAGGATGCCAGTTAAGGAGGACATTTTCAAACCCAAGTTCCAAAAGCCCCAAATGCCACTGCCCTTTCATACTTGTCAGCTCGTTTCACAAGGGGAATTAACTTTTCCTCTGTTGTCTCACCTTTGGACACTTGAGCTCCCAAGCGATTCCTGCCATGACATCTACAGCATCAGCTCCTCCCACTCCTATGCAAATTCCCCCCAGGCCACCTCCATTGGGTGTGTGGGAGTCTGTGCCAATCAGCATAACCCCAGGGTATGCGTAGTTCTCCAAAATGATCTAAAAAAAGTGGGGGGGGG
>NW_017729022.1:59919272-59922624 GCF_001723915.1 Gavialis gangeticus
GGGGGGGGGGGAAGAGAAGGGAAGAGGACATGCAAACAAGCATAAGACTGTGCAAGGCACAACCAGGAGCTGAGGGAGATCTGGATTAAATGGAGGAACTCAATTTGTGGGCAGAGATTCCAAGATGATCACTAGCTTATTTTTGGGTTGCAAGCTCATATCTGTTTTAAAGATTCCATCCCTACCTGTTCCTGACTAAATGCAGTGCAGTTACCCAACTGGCTCTTTGCCAGATATCCAGAGCACCTCTCTCTGCCTAGAGTGGTGTACAAATTAAAGCTGTTGATAAACACAGCATCATGCAGAGTTAAGAAATCCATATAAAATTCCATCAACCAAAGTCTGCTTTCAATGTCTGTTTAATAAAAACCTATTTAATACTCCCTGGCCCCCAGTGACAGAATGCCAGGAATCAAGCATCAGCTTAAGACTCTCATTCATCAAGTATAGCAAGAGCTACTCTCTGAGACCTCTCTGCATCAAGCACTTCTCTGCTAAGCTACACTTTTATAGAAGAGCATTGTTACCCTGGGCCTTGGCAAGGAGAAGGCTCTCCTGGGTCCTGTCCCAAAAAGTCATCATTCACTGGAACAAGGGAATGTGCCATAGTTTATTCCCAGTGCCACTAAGGCATTCCCATCATTAGAATGGTAGAACACTGACTTCTTGGTTGGGCTTTTGGGCTCTAAGGATAACTAAATCAACCCAAAAATCCCATGCTCAGAAAAATACCCAAAAGATGGTAATGTCTTGTGGAACCTATTTCACATGGAAGGTGTTCAGAAACTACAGTGAAAGCAGCACAAAACACTAAGACAGTGGCATGTGGCAAGTGTTAACAACTGGTTCCAAAGCAGTGGTAGAACCAAGCTGTCCCCACACCTCACCCACTATACTTTAAGTCTTATTGTGGAAGAAATAATTACAATATTAGCTAGATGATTTATAGGCAAGACACATTTTAACTGAGTCCCCACTGTAAAAATCGTCACAGCTGGCAACAGAACATTCTCCTTCCCACTTCTTTCCCCTGTCTGTTTGGGTTGTGCTTTTACAGATAGGGAAACTATGTGTTTGACAGAACTTAGTTACATAAAACAAACAGGGCAAGATCAGGGTTACTCCCTCCAATCTATTTCAGTGATCAGAAGCATCACTTTTAAAATAGGTAAAGAAAGTTGAGAGTGATTTCTTGAGTTGACTGTATCCTTTTAAGATAGAACAAGGACAAAAGATTTTAGAAACTCATTCAAATGCTACTTTTAGTTCACTTCAGACTGAGCAGTGGACTTTAAACTGATTATGTTTTATTGTTCTCAGCACTGTGCTGCCACATTTGCATGTCTTCCCCTACACTCTAAGTTTTAATTTATTAAATTTTATTGAAACCAAGATTATAAAAGTTGATTTTAAGTTTAAATACCTTCCCCTCCCCACCCTCACACACAAAAGGCAACCTGAACTGCCTCCACAAGCTACTTCAACAGTATTGTTTTAGTGCCCCAGCCAGGCTAAAATAGCCCATTACGTATTAAGACATGCAAAAGACGTGTTCACACTCCCTGTAAACTGCTGGTTGGAGTTTGACCAGCAGACTTTTCACAGAAGCCGATAGCCTAGGTCAAAGTTGTGCAGCAGTCTCCTTGTAGACTATACAAGCAGGATAGCACAGGCAAGGAATAACTTCACCATAACATTGTAGGGAAGGTAGAAGCCCCAACATGAAGGATTCTGCCTTGTAGGGAAGACCTCCCTGTAACTGCTTTCAAGTAGCTGTATGCAAGCACTTGCCAAAGCGAAGAGCTATTCAACAACTGCAGTTAGGTCCACTTTACCTGGTGGATGATTCCTGATCCAGGTTTCCAGAACCCTACTCCATACTTGGCACCAGCTGTGGCTAGGAAGTTGTACACCTCCTTGTTAATATCCTATTCAGATAATTAAAAGGCAAACCATTAGTAACTTATATTCTATTTTCTCCCTATGAAGCTATACCTCAGTATCACCCCTCCTCCCCCAGCACAAATTTCTCATCCTGAGGTCTGTGGGAAGTGAAAGGGAGACTCAATTTCAGTATTGCTGACTCCCCAGCGTTCCTAACTTTAAGGCCAGAAAAGACCAGTGTCGCCACCTGATCCTGCCTGCTGTGCAACAGCCAACAGAATTTCACTCAGTAACTCCACACTGAACCAAGCATCTTGCAGCTTCCCTACAGCATCTCCTAACATGACAGGGCTTTAGACAATCCCCATTCCCATAGAAGTATTGTAAAATAAAATAATGAAGGAGCACTACTTAGCAACCATTCTGCTTCCATAGAAAATCCATATTTTCTTCCTTGTTTCTCCATCACCTTTGCTTGTGTGTAGTGCCCTTTATTAAATAGTCTCAAAGCTCTTAAGAAGCATTACAGACTAAATCATCACCAGACTAATCGTCAACAGTTCAAGGCCAAACAGGGAAGAAGGATCAAGTGGCTGCTCCCAGGGGTCTGACTGGGGTCAGTGTAGTTCATCATCTACATTGAAGATTTAGAGGGTGCAGCTAAGTGGCCATTTCTGACACCAAGCTAGGTACAATAAGCAAGTACTTCAGAAGACAGGATTAGGATTCAAAGCGACTGTAACAGACTGGAAAATTGGACTAGAATAGATAAAATGAAATTCAGTGAGGTCAACCCAAAGTGTTATACTAGGAAGAAACAACCAATGCACATCTAGACTGCAGCTATAGTGGTTCACAAGCTAGAGGTGGTATAATATTGTTTAAAACAAGCTCACAGTACATTCAGATACATTAACAAGAGGATCATATGCAAGTCACAGAAAGGTTTTTCTACTCTATTCATTCAGCAGCAGTGGGACTGCACTGGGGGGTACTGGGGCCAACTGACAAGAGCCCAATAAAGTAAGAGAAGCTACTGGATGACATGATATGAGGAAAGGCCAGAAGAATTGAGATTTTTCTCTAAAGAGAAGACTGAAGAGGGATTTAATAAGTCTTCAAAAGGCTATTGTAAGAGAGGATAGCAATCAATTGTTATAGCTGGCAACCGGACAAGTGGCGATGGACTTTAACTGCAACAAGGGATATTTAGGCTGGATGTTAGAAAGAACTAAGGGCAATTAAGTATTGGAATGGATTATCTAGAGGTTGTGGAATCTACATCACTGGAAGTTGAGCACGTTAGACAAATATTTATCTGGGATGGCTTAGAGATAGCTCCTTCCAGGTATTACAGGGTTGCACTAAGTGATCTCTCAAGATCTTTTCCAACCACTTTAAAAAAGCCACGCACAAAAAAAGGGAGAGAGTCAGAAAAATTAAGTGACCTGCACACAGCTGCTGCTAG
>NW_017729022.1:59927624-59938324 GCF_001723915.1 Gavialis gangeticus
TGGGATGGCTTAGAGATAGCTCCTTCCAGGTATTACAGGGTTGCACTAAGTGATCTCTCAAGATCTTTTCCAACCACTTTAAAAAAGCCACGCACAAAAAAAGGGAGAGAGTCAGAAAAATTAAGTGACCTGCACACAGCTGCTGCTAGAAACAGAATCCAAATCTCCTCATCTAACAATTATATAACACTGCTTTTTGCTGTGACATTACATTCACCAACGGGGTCTACTTGCAACAATAACTATGGTTGCCATGGAAGTATGACAGCATTATATCCTCAGGGTTTCTTGCCAGAGAAGTGGGAGAGCAGATAAGACAAGACTACATACACTCCCTGCTTAAGGGCTCTGTTCTCATGCAGGCACTCTTCAAAATGAAAAAAAGGGGAAGCTGGAGATAATGGAAGAATTGTCTGTGCACAGAGCATTTACTGAAGTTTCCCATGAGGCAATGGCAGGTCTTGAAGTCTTGTTTTCACTGGGAGTCAGGTCATTTCACTATGTTTGTGCAACTCTTCCCAAACTGAGCATGCTGATGTGCCAGGAGCAGATCCAAATCGCTCTCTGCTTTGCCAGCATTCATTCCATGCCAACTGGCAATGCAAGGAGCGGAACCCGATCAGAGAAAAGGCAAGACCATTGCTTGCTCTAGTCGGAAAATGGATGGCAGAGGGAAGCGGGGGCAGGCTGCAGAAGATCTGCCATAAAGAACACAATCACACTACAGAGAACAAACTCAGTGCCCAGAGCAAGAACAGGTCAGTGCCACAGCAGGGAGGGGGGGGGAAGAGAAGAAAGAAAACAGTCTTTAGGAAGGCGGCTCCAGAGTGGGAACCTCTTTGCAGAACTCTCAGGCCTGAAGTAACATATAGGACAAATACCCACAACAAGGGGAAATTTGCTCATCACCTCATTTTTTATGAGTGGTAGAATTTCACTTTATCACAATTTTAATAGGGTTGAGCAAAGAAAGAGTTACTTAGCATCACAAATATCCTGATATAAGAAAATATAGATGCCTGTTCCTGCCATGTATGCAGGCATAGACAGAGAGAAAGAGAGAGAGGAGGGAGGGACAAAGATTCCCAGGAGTAATACCCAGGTGTAATTCCTCCCACTGTTCAGGACACACGAGAAGGTCCTTTAGGCATGATCACCTTACCTAAACAATTACAAAACAGAGTTTATTCCAGCCAATCTTCCCTCACCCTGATGGTGCAACAGCACTGGCAGCCCTCTATCTTTCCATCTGTTGCTGTATATTTCCAGGTTCTAATAAAGAAAAAGAGGTCCTTCAGGATTTCAACCCCTTTCAGTTGTTATGCTTTCTCCCAAATTTATGTCATAACAATTCTCCTACTGACTGACGAGTCTGGATATGGCTCACTTCAGACCATGAGAGGGGCAAGTCCAGAAAGCAGCACATTACCAACTGACAGACTGTACCTGGCAGATAGAAGCACCAAAATGAGGGAGAGATCTGACCATTATGTTGGGGTGAGGAGTGGGGACAAGAATCTAGCCAGACCAGCTGAAACTGGCTTTCAAAATGAGAGCAATATTAGTAGGTACAACATTTGCAGCTCACTTGGCTTAACCAGAAAACTACAAGCAACAGCATCCTTCACAGCTGATTCCTTAGTAGGGAACAGGAAAGAATTCCTCTCTTCTAACCCATGACATATGAGTGAACATGTGGTCAGGGACATCCTGGAGGTTTTTGTCTCACTACTGTGAACTATCGGGTACTGACTGCTCCTGAAGAAAAACTTAGGAATCTGTATCTGACAGTTTTCATGCCTTACCATTTAGAATGGCTCCCCTTATGGCTTAGAAATGGCCCCCTCCTTCCCAAAGATCCAAGGGCTTCCCCACCATCAATAAGCTAAGGCTGTATTTCCCATTCTTACATTTCACCCTATAAATCATCTGATGGATTAGTCTAGTTTAGGATAGACTCTTTAGGGCTGGAACTGAACTTTGCTTTTCTATTATGCCTGCCTATAGTGCTAGTGTGTAACTGCCCTTTTGAAAACTGAAATGGATCAAGGCTTTCAAACACAGAAGAAAACTTTTATTTCTTAAGTCCTGGTGCTACAATGACCTTAGCTCTCTGAAGATCCTTTTCACCACCTATCTGGGCTTCAATAAGGTGGTCACAGTGGATGGTAGAGGGCACTGCCACCTTGGGCAGTCCACTGCTGATGAACTGCAGCATAGCCATCTGAGCTGTAGCATCTTGCATGGCCACACGGTCTGGCCGCAGGCGCAGGTAGGTCTTGCCCCGCTGAATATCTTGTTTCACCGGGTCATCTAAGTGCCCATATACAATCTTTTCAGACAAGGTCAAGGGACGGTCTAACCTGTGGGGAAAACAGACAACAAGGAGACCCTTGAATATCGTCAGCTCAAACATTTCAATTACCACCCTATTTATCAACAGAGGAATGGCATGCCCTTACTTTTCTAAAGCACAACACCCAAAAGGAACCAGGCTCCCAAGGCACTTTGTGTAGTAGTGAACCACTTGCTTGTCCTATAACTGTGCGGTTAGTACCAACATCTAAACATGAGAGAATGGCAGGAGGTTTGGTTCAGTAGTGACATAAGATAAGCATCCTTAAATAGCTATCAGCAGCCCTTCCTGAAGCAGTTGTATTTATTCCTGGAAGTTCTATCACATGGGCATAAGGCAAGACAGTTATCCCACGCTGCCTAGCTTTGTGATCATAGTCCAGGGGACAATTGCAGGCCATGTTTAGAAACATATCCATAGAACTGACAAATCATTGCACTCACAAAATATCACACCCCATGGCAAGTTTAGACTTGCCAAGGTGAAATCAAAGTTTGGTGTCCATGGAGCACTCAGTTCTGGGGTTCTTCCCTGACATACTCATACAGAAGCCAATGACAATGGTGATGTTTTCTGTGATGCAGTAACCTGGTTTCAACAAACAGAAATCAGACAGACAGCTCGTTTCACAAAGGACACAGACTAGTCCATTAAAAGACAGCTTTCAACTACTGCCAAGATAAATCTGGAGTAAAAACAGTGACCTGGAAGTCCATCAATTTGTCAACAGACAATTCACAAGTTTGTGCGCATAGGTATCCAAGCACCAGCAGGCAGGAGGGCAACTTCTCTGGGGAAAACGTGCTAAGGAGGGAGGGACAGGGACTCTTTTTTTTTTTTTTTTTTTAAACGTGTCATGCTAGCACTGATCATTAACTGCATCGGTTTCTTTGAATAATGATAGATTAAAGCCTAGCACATTAAAGCTCATGCCTTAAAAAGCTGTTAAACAAAACATACTATTTACTGTTGGCAGTTGTCTGAAATCTAGTGCTCCTCAGCATGCCTTCCATGAGGCCAGCCTGATTCTCAGCATACAACAGTGGTGCCCAACAGGTTTGCCATACACTCTTCCACTATGTGGAAGATGCTAGCCAGTTTGCTTTTTCCTGAAACACTAGTCATGTAAAGCTGGTATCAGAGAAACAAGGCAGGGACAGGGAGTCATGGCTGGTTCTCCACAACCAACTCTCCTAACCTCCCAACCTTACCTCTTACGGACGATGTTGACATTCTTCTCAAGCGTCTCATAATTAATATATTCATTAGGCTCGAAGTGGCTCATGGCCACCTTTGCCCGCTGGCACGTAACAGGAGCAACATGGTATCTCCGTACACCATTACTCAGGGCTTGCTGAAAGAGAAAAAATTGCAGATCATTATTAGGTACCAGGCATCTGCAAAGTGATTTCACACAACAAAATATAACCTTTGGTGTTTGTTTCCCAGCTCCAATTTCTAAGATTCTCATTCTGATAGGTAAGCAACTAAAGGTGATTACGTACCTTTGAAAGATCTAGCCTGTTCAGTGGACACGTACCCCATGCAGTGACAGCACAACCCAATATTAAACCTATTTGACTAGATTACCCAGAGCAGGCACTACTTGTAGTGATAACAGCATGCTTCCATTTGCTGTGCTAAAGGATTTATGGGGAATAAAGGAAAGCTCCATTTTTGTTGTCATCTTTCTTTCTATGCAAGTACCTTGAATTCAGGACATGTGTCACTATTTTTACTTATTTATTTTAATAAAAAGGGTAAGTACAATATTTGATGTATGAGTTTTCAGGGCACTGCCTTCCTACAACATACTAGCTACAGTAAAAAACCCAAATTTACATCCCCTCAGCAATGAGTTTTGTAGCAGAGAACTGATGAAAAAATGTGAATTGGACATTTACAGCAGAACTGCACAGGTCAGATCATAGCAGTCCCTTCCCCTGCTTTTTCAAATGAATACACATTTTTCTTTGCATACCAAAGCCACCATGAAGGAGACTTATGCACTATTAAAAGTTGGATGTAGTAGCTGGAACAATCTCTGTGTGTGTGTAACATGTCTTCAGCCACACCATCATGAAAAGAGCTGCATAAAAGACAAATTGTAGAGATCAGAGGCAAACACAGTCGCTTAGCTGACTGTGTGACTGCATCCAGGACCTACTCACTTGCTTCCACACCCAGCAATCAAGCAGAGACAGCTTAAAGGGTTCCTGGATGCATGTCCCTGTGCCACACACTGCCTCTCCCAAGACAAACCCTGAGAGTAGCGCTGGACCCCAGGCTCAGAAACCCTCTATGCTGTCCACACAGCTTAAATGACAGTTTCAACACATAGGCAGCGCTTGTTTCTTGGCAGCAACCCAGGGCCCAACACGGAGATGCTGTAGACACAGCCCCAGTGTCATCTCTTTGTCCTCTGTTCACATAAAGACAGACATTATCCCAATGCTTTGAGGGCAAGAACTCCCCCTAGGGAGTCCTCACATGTCGGAAATTCTGTTATGGTGGCAGTGAAAGTTCACCCCTTGTGCTCTTCTACCATGGCAAGCCAGAAGAGGGTGTCAGTTTTACAGGGGGCTCAAACTTTTCAACACATGGGAAATATTCTCCTGCCCCCTTCCCCACCTGAGCTGTAGCATTTGAGCTCCTTTTTCAGGGGGAAGAGGAGCCATGCTGTACCACCCTTGGACCCAAGGCAGACAGAGATCTTTCCAGCTTACTGTCTAGTAATGAGTATTAAAACCTTGGAGAATAGGAAAAATAACACATCTCAAGGAGACTGAAGGGATCAAAGATTAATCTCTCTAAAACCAGTCATTCACAAATCAAACTTAAAACAGCAGTGACTGAAGACTTTGCCATTTTCAAATATTCAGTGACATGGAAATAAACTAATGGACTTTGTGCACACTATGAGCTGCAGGTCTTGATATAAAAATACCCAGCATCCCAGCAGGTCCTCTTAGTAGAAAGGCCAGGAAAACTGAACTGTCCCCTACATGCAAGGGCTTGCCACTATCCCATGATCAGAGGGCTTTCTGGCTGAGCTTTCTAAAGCTGCATAAGGGCTCTGGGCACCCAAGCTCCATGAACAATCACAGGAGATTTCAATGCCCAGTTCGCAGGCACCTTTGAAAATATCCACATTACTTATCATGACCAGAAATTTGGAAGCTGCCCCCAGTATCAGAGACCTCAAACACCTTTCTGGTCAGACTTGTATCTGATCATTTAGCTTTCCACCTGGCACTTCTAGTCATCCTCCCCATTGCATCGGGATAGCCATCTCTTGCTAAAGGCTTCTCCTGTACCTATCACCACAACCATTTTATTTTTCCTGTTGCTATCTTTACAACACATTCTGCACAACAGTCTCCAAAATATCGACTAAAGAACTGTGAACTACTGATGCAAGATTATCCCAACCAGTTGCTCTCTCTATCTTACTATGTTGCTTTCAGCAGTGTCAGGACCTGAAAAGGTTCAAGTAGTCTAGGAGACTGAAATCTCAATCAGTTCTGTGACAATGGAAGAGATCAATCTGACTTCATCACACAGCTACCAAACAAGTAGTATGCAAGTAATATGGGGCAAGCGTGTGGGTGTGGGTGGGTATGGAGGGGGGGCAGGGAAAGAGGGGGAATACCATTTGGACCATTAGGATGTGGACAGATGTAATATCTGGAAGGTTTCAAAAGCATTTTGAAATGTTTCAAAGGGCCATATGTATAAGCATGAAAGCCTTTTGAAATGCTCCAAAACAGAGCCTCTTTAAATGAAGTGCTATTTTGGCAGAGAAGGTTTTTTGCATAGATGTGATATCTTTTATTAGACCAACTGAGCATTTGGAAAAAAGTTCTTTAGAAGCTTTCGGGCGCAGTCGCTCTTCTTCAGGTATAGCAAGTCTCTACTGTTCTGAGACTCCAAGGAATGAAAGAAGCTAAGTCAGTGAGAATGTAAAATAGGTGGAAATTAGGACAACAAAAAGGTAGAGCAGGAAAGGGAGGCAGGGGACTTGCTATTTTGGAGCATTTTGCTTTGTTATGTCTACACAGGGGAGAAAGGAAGAAATGGGGGGGCAGTCTGCCAGCTGTCCAGCTGCTGGGTTCCTGCTCCATGTCTGGGGAGCACTACTGGAACCCCCCACAACCCAGCCAGACCCAGAACTGGGCTTACATCTGACTTCATGCTTGTGAATTTCTGTAATAGACAAAAAAGATCTAAGATTGCCAAAGCATACACCATAAAAGAGAACATAAATAGTCGACTTCTTTGTATTTTTAAAAAAGTGCAACTCTGATTTAGTTAATAAAACACAGCACCTGACCCTCCTTTTTTGAAATGTAAAACCATAGTGCATTGTGAATTACTGCCCAATCTTAGAACAAAGCACAAGTGCTAGGAGGTGAAACAATTCTCTTACTGACAGCTATCCCCCACTGCTCAAAGTACACATGCTGACTTTTGGCCAGGCACACAACGTTTTTTCTTTGATCTCTTCAACTATTTACCCAGTCCACATCAACAATTCTGTTGCTGACCTTATGGTCTTTATCCCACAAACACTCCTGGGGTTATTGTGAGTCTCTACTCAGTGCTGCAGAGGAAGAAAAAACCCAAAGTACTCCAGCATCTCATTGAAGAAAAACTTCTGCTCCCAACCCTAAAATTCTACAATAATGCAGGAACTTTTCCCTCTTCCTGTAAACCTTCATATCATCTTCAGCTAAAAAGCATCCAACTCTGGCAAGCCTTGAAAGGTCTAAAAGGGACCCCAGTTCTGCCACACATTCATGTGGCTTCCAAGCTTCCTCCCATCTCCTCATAAATCTTTAGAAGCTTATTTGGGCTCATTCCCACCTCCACATGAGGGGATTTTAAGACTACCAGATGCCACTTGAAGCATCCTCTGAAGTTTAGCACCCTAACAGCTTCCAGCCCTACTCTGTCACTGCTTCCCCCTACCAGCACCCACGCCAGGAGTCTTGCACCCTTTTTTGAGACTGTGACCGGTATGATGAAGCCACCCATCACTAGAAATAGGGTAATCAATTATTAATCTCCATCCTGGGAATCTAGAAGAATCTCACAATATTAAAAAAATGGATTTGCTGACAGCCACAGAGTTGTGGACCCAGATACTGATCAGTATAGACATGGGAAATAGTACTGGAATACCTATGGCATTCTAAAGTCATACCATATCTTATTCTGGCATAAAGTCCCACTGCAGACAAACCTTAAGATTCTGGATGAATGAGCTGTCAAATGCTTTGCTGAGGCTTCTCCCCTTCTGCATCTAGTGTTTACCATGAGGACCTCCTTTCTCTAGACCTCTATAGAAACCTTCCTTCCCTCTTCCACCTCTCTCCAGTGAGCAATAGAAAGCTTTTAGTCCCTCAACATGAGCATTTGGGCATTTAAAGAAAAGCTGAGCACTTAAAGCAAGGAAGACTTCCTTTATCTGTTGACAAACTGGTAATCAGGTCACGTTTTTGATCTTGTCTTGACTTTAAAAGAAATCCCCAAGCCATTTCTTGCCCTGCATTAAGCTCCTCAGAGCCAACATCCACGTACAGAAAGATACTAGCTTCTGAAATTGGAATTTGATCAAGTAAATTCTGTGAAGAGCACCAGATATCTGTTAGAGAAATCCAAGAAGCTAAGCTCCTATTCATAACAAAACAGAAACCGTGGTGAATGCACCTGTATCTAGGGCATCACAATGGAGGAAACCCTTGTTTATCGAATGCTGTAGATATTCTACACAGAGAGGAAGTGGATAGCCTGTCTGTTCTCCCCTCCCATCTTGCAAGTCAGACACTCGCTGGACAGGCCATGCATGGCTTTCAAACATGAGCCATCCCTGTAGTCTCAGCATTGGCCAGGGTGGGGCTATCACAAAAATAATCATTTTTGTTTTCTCTCCCAACCTTAAGAGCAGAGATTCTTAACCAGGGTGCCATAGTACCCATAGGTGCCTTGAGCTCTCATCAAGGATACTGCAGGGTGCCATGCAATGTTGGCACTGTTAGGTGTGCAACTGTGGTTCACAAGATAAATTCAGATTTCAAGTGAGAATCTATGGTGTTAGCAGCATTCTGACCTCCTTATTAAGAGGTTAGCCGTGATGACTGCTGTTGCTTCTATCTTAGCAAAGAGAGGAAAACGTTGTACCCACCAATATCTGACTCTTGTTTCAGAAGCCTGTTTCAGCAGTTTCTGGTCTGGTTAGATTCTTTTCACCACCCCTCACCTCATTTTACTGCTCAGACCTCTAACTCATTTTCTGAGTTTTGGCAAGGAATTGCTCTATTACTTTTCTGTAGTCAAAAAAACAAGTGAAAGCTCAGAGCTGGCAGGGGTGACTTGAGCCTAAAAAGGTTGAAAACCACTGACCTAGAGTGTTGCCATCTCCAGACACTGTTTGGCTTAATAATGCATTTCTTATACTGGAACGTAAATTAACATGTGGAAGTAATTTTGCAGGCCCACCTCATTTTGGATTTGAGTAGCAGCTATAATCATGTTCTGAGCTTCCACTTTTCCTGCAAGCATACAGTACTACCTCCCACCAAGCAGCTTTAGCACTTTGTAACAAGACGACCAATGAAAACCTAGGTAAGCAGAAAGCTCTGTAGGAGATCCATTTGCTTTTGCTGTTCTCTCTGAATCCACAATTCTCAAACACTGTGCAAGAGACAGTATTTTGCCACAGTTGCCACTTTTCAGATGAGATCATGAAACAGACCCCGACTTCTTGCAGCCATTACTGGTATCAGATCTGTATTTGGGGCTAGCGGACAGTTTACCTGGCTAACTCCAGTACAGACAGTTAAACTCTGCCAAGGTTTGCAATTTACAATTCTTCACCACTTAGTGTTTTCCTGCATTGGTTTACACTGCAATATCTGTCACATACTATACTGAAGGTACTACCATAATTGAGGTTACTCTTATACAGTCCTTTATCTTATGCATAATGATATCCAAAGGTAAAGATTTATCTCCATCTACAAAAGCCATCCAAAGGCATATCCAATTACCAGGGATCTGTGTTTTCTATTCACCATGGAAAAAAAACAAACAAACAAACAAACAAACAAAAAACAGTAAAACCTGGATTTTTCCTTTAAAAGGGGAAAAATGCAGGAAGTGGTGGGTTTCTCCTTGCACGCTCACAGAGTTCCAGCCTGCAAGGGGCTAGATCAGGGTTGGGCAAAGTGAGGCCCGTGGGCCAGATACAGCTTGCCAGGCCATTTTATCCAGCCCGTGGGGTCCCTAAAAAATTTAGAAAATTAATACTTATCTGCCCCTGGCTGCCTGCCATGCAGCCCTCAATAGCTTGCCAAAACTCAGTAAGTGGCCCTCCACCCAAAATAACTGCCCATCCTTGGGCTAGAGGGAACAGGAGGAGGGCAACCAGGCAGGGGGTGCCACATGCATGCACGCACAACAGCATGGAAAGCAGCTTCCACAGCTCCAGCAGGTAAGTTGGGGGGGGGGGCAGGGGATGAAAGCCCCCATAGCGAGGAAGGGAGCTGGGCAGGGCTGGGAGCACTGCCCAGCTGGAGCAGTATGTGGGCCATGGGGCTTGGAGCCCTCGGCCAGAATGCATGGCACAGGGCCCAGGTGGGGAGTAGGACAAAGCCATGAACAGCTCATTTGGGGGACGGTGGGGAGACTGGCTCCCTGCCGCTGCGTGCATTCCTGGGGATGGGCATGCGCCCCCCAAATTTGTGCACAGGGTGGGGACAGGTGCAGGCTGCCCTCTGCAGGCTCAGGGCTCCATGCCCTGCTGTTCTCCACCTGGGGCCTCAGCATTCTGGCAGGCGAGACCCAGTGCAGCAAGGCAGAGTAGGGTAGGGAAGCTTGGTGCTGCCACTGGTAGCCCCAGATTGCCAAGGTGAGGTACCCCCTGCCTACCAGGCAGCAGTGGGGGTGATGGCATAGAGTTGTGCCCCCTGTGGAGAGAGGGGGAGCTGGGCTCTGTGCTCTGCTCAGGTCACAGCAGTCTCTGCCTCCCACAGGTGGCAGCTGGGCCTTGGGCACTACTGGAAGGGCCAGGGGGTTGTGGCCCTGGGTCCCTGGCCCTGTAGCTCTGGCAGCTAAGGCCCCACTTCAGCAGGGCTGGGGGAAGGGGCACCAGCAGGGTCAGGGGGTGCTGTGAAGAGCAACGTCAGGGGTACAGCACTAGTATATCAGGGCTGATCAGTGCCACAAAGCACAGGGCAGGACAGCTGCAGCTGGACTCGCATCCTGGTGAGCAAAGGGGGTTAGGGGGAGTTCTGATTTTCTACGATAAAAACCTCCTAAAAAATAAATGGACACCCGAATT
>NW_017729022.1:59943324-59946806 GCF_001723915.1 Gavialis gangeticus
CAACGTCAGGGGTACAGCACTAGTATATCAGGGCTGATCAGTGCCACAAAGCACAGGGCAGGACAGCTGCAGCTGGACTCGCATCCTGGTGAGCAAAGGGGGTTAGGGGGAGTTCTGATTTTCTACGATAAAAACCTCCTAAAAAATAAATGGAACACCCGAATTTATAGGTATTTAGAATTTATTTTATTATAGTAATTGAGGCACTGGTAAGCTTCCAAATTGCTTTAAAGTTGTAAAGATATCAATAAAACACTGCATTCAACTGATAGCTATCAATCTACATGGGTTGAACACAAGGTTTCATTTTAATTGTGGAAAAATGCAATTTTGGGCATTTTAACCAGAGAATTTGTAATTTTTTTTTATTTTGCCATTTTAAACTGAGAAATCCAGGATTCCTGCTGATTACCCTTCATTTTGTTTGCAAACTTACCATTTAATAATCTATCCTTTTCATAAAAGCCTAATTTTATCTTTAAACTAGACCATCTCTTGGAGCAATGGATTCCACAAGTCCACCCCATTGTATGTAAAACATTTCTATTTGTTCTGAATCAAAATCAAATTGCACCGTTTGGTTCTTTTACTTAGTTTAAGGAAAAAAAGAACACATTTCTGTAGGATCTTCACGTAAGCAAGTTAGATACTTTAAAAATATGGATCAAGATTTAAAATGTTCTTGCACAGCTCTGAAGGCAAGCTGTTACTTTACAATAACTGCTGCAACCACAAGTTAGCCAAGGTCAAAGCAGGAAGTGAAGCCTAGATCGCCCAAGACTGGGTCTCAAGTACAGCCTCCCATTTGACCTCTGCTGGAGTTCATTTGAGTCCTAAAAAGCAAATGTCCATCCTCCAGAGGACCTCATTGCTAACCACAACTCTAGACATATAAGTGATGGCTTTAGCACAAAAGACATTGGGGAGGTCACGTCAAAAGGAGCTGCAATTTTTAAAGGTCACTGTGGATACAGCATCTCAAGGGCACAAACCGATAAAAGTTCTTTGCTGGTTAGAAAGAGAAAGCAAAGCAGGTTTGTGTCCTGCCCCCCTGCTTTGTTTTGCCTAGTTCAGGGCCCATGCAGGCTTTGCCTATGGGGTGCCCTGCCTTCTAGTGACAGCTGGCACCTGCCAAGCACAGGGGCAGAATAAGCAGGAAACAGGACACGGTAGGCGAGCCAGCAGGAGCTGCAGTAGCCAGGCTCTACTACTCCATTGCCAGGGCAGGGAAAGAAGCGACTGAGCCCTGCGCTCACACACGCGCTTCTCACATGCTACTGCCATTCCTCATGACAACCCAGCGCCCTCCACCGGCCCGAGCGCCCGCCCACTGCAGCGCTACCCGGGCCGACTGCCGCGCCGCCAGCAGGGCCTGAGCCAAGGCGGCCCCACCCCCGTCTCAGGCGGGTCCGGGCTACCCCTAGGCAACAGCCCCCATTCACCTTGCCCTCACCTTGAACGCCGGGGAGCTCCCGCGGCCCCCAGGAGAGGCCTGCCCCGCCGCCCGCTCCTGGGAAGGGGCGGTCACCATGGAAACAGGGCTGGGGAGACGCGAGGGACACGCTGACCTCGGGGGGGGAGGGGGAGACGGCGGGCAGGGACGCGGAGGCCCCGCACCACCGGCAACGAACCTCCCAGCGTTCACCCAGCTCGCCCCACAGCCCCAAGCCGGGCTTGCTCCCAACCTACAGTCGCCTCCAGGCCGAACCCCACCACACTCACCCTTAGCCGAGCCGCCAGGACACAGTACGGCGCCATTTTGTTCACTGACAAAGATGAGGTCGCGTGCTGATGACGTCAAGCTCCGCTTTAAGAGAGGCGCGGAGGAGGGGGGCGGGGCGCGGGAAGCGGCCAGGAGGGAGGGCGGAGCCGCAGGTCCTGGCAGGGCGGTATTGCAGGCGGCTGCGGGCGGGCGGCCTAGCTGGTAGCGTGCGGAGTCCGAGGTTAGGGGTTGCTCAGAGGGGCCCAGGCGGCGCCAGGAGATTTAGCCGCCACCAGCGGGCAGCGCGGGGAGGTGCCCCGTGAGAGGACTCCACCCCCCTGACAGGACCCGGAGGGCAGAGGTCAAAGGTGAAAGGGCAGAACTGTGGTGGTGGCGCGCGGCGTGGCGCGGAGACATGGCCAAGCACCATCCGGACCTGATCTTCTGCCGCAAGCAGGCAGGCGTGGGTGCGTGCGTGTGTGCGTGCGGGGTCCCCTCGGGTCCGTGCCCCTCCTGCCCCACGTCACGTGTCCGGCGCCGCTCCAGCCTGAATCGCGCCGGAAGCGTGGGGCGGCCACACGTGAACGGAGCGGCGGCGCCGGGCTGTACGCAGCCTCCCTCGGGCTTGAGGCTGCGCAGCGGTTGGGCGGCTCGCATTTTTCTATAGCAGAAAAGTGCGCGGGCCTTTCCGTGCCGCCCTGAGCCAAACGAGTCTAGAAATGACTGGGAGCCGCTGACCCGAGGCCACCGGCGGCCTGGACTTCCCCCGCATGGGGCTGGAGGAGGGGCCTCTGGCCTGGTATTCATCCCAGAAGTGAGCTCCCAGCTTGCTCTTAAGCTTTGGTCTGAGAGGTCTTTCCCTCCCTTGGGGCAGTGGCGGAGCAGGCCTCAGGCCCGTGCCCAAGCTCTTTTGTATCTTCTGTGCCTGGAGGGCATAAATCTCTCCTTCTATGTGAGCTTGTGCCCCTGCTCCCAACTTGTGCCAATTCTGATTGATTCATTGATTGACATGTTTTGTGTTCCAAGCCAAATCAAGTCCAAATCCACAAGTCAGTCCAGAACCATACCTGGCCCTACAGCTGGGAAACATCTTCTACCCCCACCAGGGGCTTCAGATAATTTCATAGTTAGTAGGGTCAGAAGGGACCTGAGCAGATCATCGAATCTGACCCCTTGCCATGGCAGGAAAAACACCAGCAAGTTGTTCGTCTAGCCTTGTCTTAAAGACCCCCAGGGTAGGAGCCAGCACTACTTCGCTTGGGAGTTGGTTCCAAATCCTAGCTGCCCTGACAGTGAAGTAGCGTCTCTTGATGTCTAATTTGAATTTACCCTCTGCCAGCTTGTGACCGTTATTTCTAGCCACTCCTGGTGGTGCTTGGGGGAACAGGGACTCCCCCAGTGCCTGCTGGTCCCCTCTGACTGGTTGGTAACAGGTCACTAGATCCCCCCTTAGCCTTCTCTTGTGGAGGCTGAACAGGTTCAGGTCCCATAGTCTGTCCTCATAGGGCCTGCCCTGCTGCCCCCTGATCATGTGGGTGGCCCTCGTCCGGACCCTCTCCATGTTGTCCACATCCCTCTTGAAGTGTGGTGGCCAGAACTGGATGCAGTACTCCAACTGTGGCCTGACTAGTGCTGCATAGAGGGTGGAGGATCACCTCCTTGGACCTGCTCGAGGTGCATCTGCGGATGCATGACAAGGTATGGTTGGCCTTCCTGACTGCATCCTCACACTGCTGGCCGATGTTCATCTTGGCATCAATAGTGATTCCAAGATCCTTTT
>NW_017729022.1:59947276-59956912 GCF_001723915.1 Gavialis gangeticus
CTCTTCTTGGACACTCGACTCCCCTCCCCTCCCCTCCGGGACCTCAGTGCCTCCCCGACTATTCTCCTTACCTCGTTGAAGTCCGCCCTCCTGAAGTCTAGGGCTGCTGCCTCCAAAGTAGCAGCGAGCTTTAACATGCTTATGTTAGTTTTAAAACTTTTTAAAGTAAGTAGAGCTCAATTATTTAAAAAGGTTGATACAATGATCAATCTTTACCTAAGAGGCTAGCTGGTGCCCGGGGAAAGCTACTGGCTTCATTGATATAATACCTTTCTACTCTTTACTGCTCTCATCCTGGTAGAGTCGCCTCAGCCAAAAGAACAAGCTGGCAAATCTGAGTTGCTTATTAGCAGGCCCAGTGATTTCTTTCCAATTGCAGGACCAGTTTTTGCTGTTGGATACGACTGTGCACACACATCAGCTTTTAAAACTGCAACTGAGGCTAGAATCTGGCGTGCTAAGTCTTTATTAATAGTGACAAGACATAAGACAAATGGACAGGCCCTAACTTGACCTTTGAATCACTGACTGGTTGGTTAGAAAAAAAAAAAATTATTTACTTCTTGGAATTAATTTAATCTGCACTCTTTGGGAAATGGCAAACACAGCAATCAGTGGTAGTAACAAATCATTTTTTCAGAGTAGCATTATACATTCAAGGTGAGAAGCTTATCTGTATCTAAGACTTATTCCTCTAGCCAAGTGATTCTTAGCCAGGGTGCCATGAAATCCTATTTAAGGGTGCCACAGGGTACCATGCAATTTTAGCAGTGTTAGATGTACAAACACGTACATGTGATTTACAAGATAAACTCAATGGTTTCAAATAAGAGTCCATAGCACCAAAAACATTCTGACCTTACAGTCTTTCTGAGTTTTTTTGCAACAGAAGAATTTCTCTATCATTTTCCTGTAATTAAGAAACGAGGAAGAACTCAGAACTGACCTTTCTGAGGGGTGCCTTAAGCCTAAAAAGGTTGAGGGCCATTATCCTAGCCTGATAGTTATTTACCTATCTGGAATCATTTGACCAACACACCATAGTGAAGTGCAGGCTGGGCATCTGCTGTAATTATCACTAGGGTATACAGGCAGTCCTTGGACCTACGACACGGTTCCTGAAAACCACGTCTTAAGTTGAAAAGTTGTAACTCGGAACCAATTTTTCCCATAGGAAACAACGTTATAAATGGGGGATTGGTTCCTGAACCAAAGCCCGATACCCTATTTTCACCAAAAATAACGCAGAATTTTGTACTCAGTCAATTATAGATAAGTAATATAGCTACATTAATGTATTTATATTGTAAATAGCAATCATTGATTTGGAAGGACTTCTTTGAGGTGACTTTGGTGGACTTTTTGAAGGGCTCTTGGCTGGAGTCTTCTCGGGAGTTTTGGCTGCAGGTTTTTCTGGGGTCTTGCCTGCTTTCTTAAAGAAAGTGTCCAAGGAAGTTTGGACAGGTTCTCCATGGAGATGGGCGTCACAGCGAACTTGTTTGCTGGCATGGCATGGTGTAAAGTCTAAAGCGTTGTAAAGTCTAAACTGACATCAGAAAGTTGAAACAGGGTGTCAATTTATAACATTTGTAAGTGTGAAACATTGCAGCTCGAAACGTTGTAAGTTGAGGACTGCCTGCACAGCTGTCTGTTGCATTCATCCATCCGTGTTATCTGTCACCTGGACAAGGGGGAAGAGATTCATGTCATATATCTTGACTTTAAAAAAGCCTTCGATCTGGTATCTCATGATCACCTCTTGGCAAAACTGGCCAACTGCTGCCTCAGGTCCACCATGATCTGCTGGCTGGGAAATTGGCTCCATGGTTGTACCCAGAGGGTGGTGGTTGACGGAAGTCAATCGTCATTGTGCCCTGTGACCAGTGGGGTCCCTCAAGGCTCTGTCCTTGGACCTATTTTGTTCAACCTCTTCATTAATGATGTGGACATTGGAGTCAGAAGTGGACTGGCCAAGTTTGCCGATGATACCAAACTTTGGGGTAAAGCATCCACACCTGAAGACTGGGGGGTAATCCAGGCTGACCGTGACGGGCTCAGTAAATAGGTGGATGATGGTGTCTAACACTGAAAAATGCAAGGTTCTCCACCTTGGGAGGAAAAACCTGCAGCATGTCTATAGGCTTGGCAGTGCTATGCTGACTAGCACTACGGACAAGAGGGACTTGGGGGTCAGGATTGACCACAAGATGAACATGAGCCAGCAATGTGATGCTGCGGCTAGTAAAGCGAGCAAAACGGTGGCTTGCATCCATAGATGCTTCTCAAGCAAATCCCAGGATGTCATTCTCCTGTTGTACTCGCCCTTGGTGAGGCCGCAGCTGGAGTACTGCATCCAGTTTTGGGCTCCACAATGCAAAAAGGATGTGGAGAAGCTTGAGAGAGTCCAGAGGAGAGCCACGCGCGTGATCAGAGGTCAGGAAAACAGACCTTATGATGAGAGGCTGAGAGCCATGGGACTTTTCAGCCTGGAAAAGCGCAGGCTCAGGGGTGACCTCGTGGACACCTATAAGTTTATAAGGGGTGTTCACCAGGACTTGGGGGAACGTTTGTTCGCCAGAGCGCCCCGAGGGATTACAAGGTCAAACAGTTATAAACTCCTGCAAGACCGTTTCAGGCTGGACATAAGGAAGAACTTCTTTACTGTCTGAGCCCCCAAAGTCTGAAATGGCCTGCTGCCGGAGGTGGTTCAAGCACCTACTTTGAAGGCCTTCAAGAGAAACCTGGATGTTTATCTTACTGGGATCCTGTGACCCCAGCTGACTTCCTGCCCCTGGGGCTGGGGACTGGACTCGATGATCTTCCAAGGTCCTATCCAACCCTAATATCTATGAAATCTAATGGTGTCTGGAAATCTTAAGACAAGTGACTCTTGAAGTTATTTTAGAAGTATTAACTTAATATCCAGAACCCTAAATATACGAGTAGCCTTCATAAAACATTTTGACGCCCATCTTGCTGGGGTCATCTGATCCCAGCCGTCTTTCCTGCCCAAGTGTAGGAAGGCTGGACCTGATGGTCTGTAAGGTCCCTTCCAGCCTGTAATAACTATGAAATAATTACTAGCATTTTAAATAAAGGTCACTTCCTCCCTTGAAACCTTATATATACAGGACCCACTAAAGTCAATGGAAAGACTGCCAAGACACATTTCAGCGTTTTTCTGTAGTTGGTGATGTCGCCAATGTTGAAATTGGGTAATGAAGGCTGCCATTTTTTGTGAGTGGCTGGATGCCATTGAATTTAACGTGGAAAATAGTATGCTCTAAATCCTGGTTTCACAAATAAGTCTAGGATGATTCTTATTGTTTACTATTAAAGTGTATCCACTTGTTGTGTTAAAGCCACCCTTGTATTTTATTAAATGATTCCAGATTTAAATGGACCTCTTTAAAGCATTTATTTGCTTTTAAATGCATGTTTACTTATTTTGCAAAAAAATAACTTTCTTCTTTCTACTGTTTGTTTTTGCAGCTATTGGAAGACTGTGTGAAAAATGTAAGTGTGCTTTCTGCCTAAAATTTCTTGAGAGTTGGGCCTTGTGGTCAGAGTACACAAGTGGCATTCAGGACCTAGATACTATTTCCAGCTCAACCGCCAACTTCCAGCAGGGGTGTGACTAAAGTCAGTCTTTCAAATGGGAAACGTCCAAGTGGGTGTGGTGATGTAATTCATGAATATTTGCAAAGCAATTGGCGAGACTCAAATGGAGGGTGCCATAGAAGCACACAGTATTAGAGAATGTGTTTTCTTGTAATTAAGAAATGAGCTATCTGGGGCTGTGCTGAGTTATTGACTGGTTCATGGTAAATAATCCATTTGTGCTGTAAAAGGATAACATGATCATGTACAGATAAGGGAAAAATGCCTCCTTTACTGTGTGACAGAGGCTCAAGTTATAACCCAGGAGCATAGAAAATGGATGACAGAAATGACCTGAAGCAAGGACTTTATTAAGCATAAAAGAAATGCCTTGGGGGAGTGGCTTGAGGGTATGGGCTATTAGTAAACCCTGTCTGGATGCGACATAAATGAAATGTTAGCCTCTGCCTCAGAAAATAGTAATACAAGAAGCAAAAGGTGGAGAAATTTAATCTGACATTAGGGAAATGTGTTTAAGGGCAGCTGGGCAGTGGAATACTATCCTGTAGGAGATAGTTGAAGACTGTCCGTGCAGCGATTTAAGAGCAGGGTAGATGAGCTCTTAGTGGGAGGCGGGATTAGATGGCTTAGGAGACTGGTAATAGGATATGAAGTCTTTCATCTCTAGGTTGGTGATTTGGACGGAGTCCAGGACAGCAGAGACTGTCCCTGGCATCTGATGGCTGAGTTCTTGGGTTTCACTCCATTCCTTGGGGGGGGTCCACGTCACAGAAATCCTTGTTGCTGTTTACACAAATTTGCCCTCTCTTTGGCCTTCTCAGAGACTCAGGATCAAATGCCCTCCCCTTCCCTTGCTCTAATATTAAACTATCCATCTCATCCCTTGGAGACAGGGCCTCTAGGCTCTCCTTGATCTGGGTGTGCTGGGGAGGCTTGCACCACTGCTATCCGCTTATAGGAAAAGGCAGTGTGGTGCTGTCTGTCCAGCAACCTTTTGCAGGTGCTAAATTAATTGAAAAGTATAAAGGCCAAGTAGGGTATGACGCAAGGTGGAGTTCTGTGCAATGTTAGCTTAGCAGAGGAGGTGTGGCCTTGACCACCTTCTCCGATTCTGATTGCAAGACAAAAAAAACAAAAAGGAAGCATTGCTACACTGGCTCTGTCTTCTGTGGAATGAACAAGCAAGTGCAGAATGGCCTCCAGAGAGAAAATTTCACAGCCTAGCTCCATTATTTGAGAGTGTATGGGGGGAGTTCCTTGGTTAGGAAGGTGTCCTATTTCTAGGGTGGAGTGGTTGAGAAAGTTCTTAAGCTGATGATTGTGGTCTGCTTATAGGTGATGGCAAATGTGTGATCTGTGACTCATATGTGCGGCCCTGCACACTCGTCCGCATCTGTGATGAGTGCAATTATGGCTCATACCAAGGACGCTGTGTGATCTGCGGGGGCCCAGGGGTTTCTGATGCCTACTACTGCAAGGAGTGCACTATCCAGGAGAAGGATGTAAGTTGGATACAAAAGCTCAGTGAAGTCATTGACCAGATGATGTCTATTTAATAATTATAGCTATCTTTAAACTGCACTCTAAAAGAATGACCATGGGACTGTGACGTGGGACATCTTGGTTTTATCACCAGGTCTGCTAGTATTTTTCGTGTTGCAGTGAACTAGTCCTTTCACCATTGTGTGCCTCTCTTTCCCCGTATGTGGCTTAGCAGTACTCTGTCATCTTTGTATAGCACTTTGAAATGTAAAAGTAAGTACCTTTCTATTTCTCTCTCGTGTTGCTCATATTAGAGGATCCTATAGTACTTTACAGACTGTACACATATATCAGTTCATTTCAGCCACATGTTAGCTGTGGCATTATCACTTAAAGATGTTGTCTTATTAGAGCACACAGGCTAAGCTTTAGTGGGGTGAGAAATTCTCAGATGTTGCTAAAGTGTTTTTTGGTAGGAGAAACTCCTCCAAGGAAGCAATGCTTAAAGCAATGACCCCATCTCTGTGTGGTGCTACATGAGAGGCTGTTATACAATTGCTGTTTTCCTTTGGGTTACTTGAAAAACAAAGCGATAGCTATTTGTGAAGTTTAAAATTCCACAGGGGTTTTGACAAGATTTTTGGCCCTGGTGTGTTGGCTAAACTCCAGCTCTGTTAATTGTAATCTAATTTCATATGCTTACGACATTTTCAATTCTTTTCTGGATGTTGTGCATTTTGCTAAATGCATTCCTAGGCAGAGATGGCCCCTTTCTAGCATAATGAACATTTTCTATGGCAGGATTAAACAGTGTTGATGACTGTATGAAATAGTTGCTCTCACAGCCTTGAAATGCAACCACTTTTTTTGGGTGTAATTTAGCAGTTGTTTGTCAGTGCACACCTCACAGCAAGGGCAGAGCATGACAGAATGCCATTTCCAAATGAAACAGGTGAAACTTAACCACCGGGTTCTGTTGTCTTAAAGTTCGAATTTCTTCAGGGTACTGAGACTGAAACCCATCTCTTGCAGACAAGTGTTTTGTGTTCTATTTTTTTTTAAGTGAACACAGGTGTTCAGGGCACCATTTCTGTTTTATGAATGGCCTCCCTAGTAGCATAATGTCATCAAACAACATATGAAGGCGTTGGTTTTGTATGTATTAAATGAACATATGCAATCTACTGAGATACCAGTTCTACTTATTGCAACTTCTGTCCATGTATGTCTTGGGGGCCTAACCTTATCTCATTTATAAGAATTGACAGGATTAAATCCTAATATGTCGTGATTTGTCCCCCATTAGAATGTCCATACTTTTTCATTCTTGTGAATGTTCAGAGAATACAGTAACTGGCCATTCACCTAAATCCACGCTTGATGGGTAACAAAATAGAAGAGATTTCTGTGCACTTTTCAACTTGATCTCCACTAGGAATTTGTTCATGTCCCAGACTCTTGTCCGGTTTGATACACCTGGCTCAGATGAGGCTCAGGACTGAAATAGCAGGAAGTCCTACAGTGCAGAGTTGGAGTTTGGTTCTAAAGAGTCTGGGACTGAGGTGGCAGAAGATAAATGTCAGATTTGAGGTATGGTAGCAGAGCTGAGTAATGACGTAGATGCACTGATAATGCTGTTTTCTACCTGAAGACTGAGGTAGAATTTCAGACCTGGAATAGCAGGCTCTCCTGTAGGATTAAAAATGTTGGCGGAGCTTGGGGGGCACCCAGAACTGGAATAGTAAGGGTCAAAGATATCTTATGCTGATGTGGACTAGAAAAGCAGGGTGTAACCTCACTTGCCAAGTTGTGCCTGAAAATTTAACAATCCCTGGTTTGAGTTGGAAGAGTTAATCTTGCTTTCTCAAATGCTTGACATTCACCCCCACATGAAAAAGAATGTAAAGCAGGAAAACAAATGAATGAAGTGGGATGTCTTAGAGCCTGACCTGCTGGTAAAAGTGCCTGGCTTCTGTTGACAGGAAGCTGGGGGTGGGATATGACACTATCTGGAGGGTAAGAGCCAAAGTTATGCTTTGCCCTCCTGGAAAGCTCTGGATGGCTGAAAGAGGTTTCTTGCTTGGGGACAGGAGCATGATGAGCATATGTCATGTGTTCTTGAGGGCATGGAGGAATGAATGTAGCCCTGTAATGAAGCTGTCAGCTTTGTTACCCCCACTCCCCCCCCACCCCCCCAGATTGAAGCAGGGATGATTTGGAAGAGTCTTACAGAGGTTCAAAGTGAAATCACATGCCTGTAAGTAGAGGCAAGTTGTGCACATGCAGAGGGAAGGGATTGTGTTATTTTTCCTTTCCATTTCTGTGCCAGCTTTCCTTGTCCACCTCTGTCCTCCTCGATTGCAACAGGCATTGGTATTGCAGTGTGGGCACAGTCTCTGCAGAGGATGACATCTGCCCAGAGGCTTTCTAATCTAATCCACTCAGGCTTATGCAGAACCCATAGACATGTGTTCCTTTGCCTGCTTGCCCCATAGCATAGTGCAGCTGCCATCTCCAGCAATAGCCTTTTAGCCTCAAGAGGTATGCAGATGCCAGGCTGAGTAACCCACTGGCAAATGTTCTCTGGCACGCATGTGCACCCGTCCAGTTTTATTGTTTCCTGATCTTCTGTAGCTCAGCCTCACCCTTGATTTATTCTTCATAGCTGGCTTTACTTCCTGTTGGTAGGACTGGGGTACAGAGGCTTATCCTAAATATACCTGCCATGGGTACCTTAGCTTTTCCAAAATGATCATGCGACCTTTACAGTGGTCAGTGTAGAAAGTCGGGGAGGAGGGAAGAAGGACTGAGATCTGCTTCTACAAGCACAGCTGAGAGGAGCCTGCAGATGCAGGGACAGATTGTTAATGGCTAAAAGTTCCTCTTGACTCTGTGTAGAGGAAAGCTGTTACTGTGGTCCCCATAAATCCCATGTATCCTAATTTAGAAGGAATCAGGTCTCAGGGCACTAAACATCCCTCTCATTTCATTAAACTGATGATGCTACATGAACTGTTCTACATGCTGTCCCTGAGGAAGAGAATGTCCTAGTTAATGTTAATAGGGCTTCTGTCCTTGCCTCTTTCTCCATGCTATAGGCTGGTGCCAATGAAGTTGATGGGAAGTTTGTTAGCATGGTGTTTTGAGGGAGTGCATTATGGGGTGGAAATGAGTGGGGACTTTCTCACTGTATTTGAGCTATCACGTACATGATTGGCTTGCCCTGACATTGACCATATCCTCTTCTCTTCGCTTCCTTGTAGCGGGATGGCTGCCCTAAGATCGTCAATCTGGGTAGTTCCAAGACAGATCTGTTTTATGAACGCAAGAAATACGGCTTCAAGAAGAGGTGACCCTACCAGCTTCCTACTGTCTCTACTGTAGGGTTGGGGAGGAAGTCTTAAAAGCATCTCTAGACTTCACTTTTACTGAGAACCAGTTAATTCTTATGCTAAGGCCTTGTGGATTTAAATGTGTGTGACGGGTGAGAAGAGAAGGATCAAACTGAGTGGGGGATGGAACCTTATCGTAGCTGGTGGCAGCAGAGGTCTGGTGACTGTCTCTTGCCTTATTTTGAGCATGGACAGTATGTACTACACCTGTCTGCAGAAAGGCTGGTGGAGAACGCTTACGCCATGAGTGTCAGCTACATATTGAGAGGGCATCACTCTTGTATGCCTCACTCCCTTCCTGGCATTGAAGAGTCACCAGCCTTTCTCCTTACTGTGCCCCCCCCTCTCAGTTGGTAGCATTGTTCTTCTCCTGCCCCCATCACTCCAGTGTGCTGAGAAACAAGTTTTATGTGGGTAACCTCCACCCTGACTCTCCACGATGCACTGCTTTGTAGGAAGCCAGCCTTCCCATGGCTGCTAGCCTGCTAGTAAGAGCACAGTGGATACAGGTTGTTTTTTCTCAGGCAGATTAATCCAAGGCCCTTTCTGTAACTGGTTCTGCAGAGTGTGCATCAATAAAGAGCTGTTTTGTCATAATAAAAAGATTTCTCTCTCTCTCTGTGCTTCAACCTACCCTGGTTCCCTTTGCACTTCCTTCCATAAGGTGATGGGAGACCCTAAGGCAGAGGGTCTTCTAGTCTCTGACAGTAGCCAGCTATGACTATGCTGACCTCACTGTCAAAAGCTTTGGGGAATGGCCGCTGCTTTCTCTCTAATTCCAGCCATTGATTGTGTTATGTCCTGAAACAGTGATCACTGCCCTGGTGACCCTTATCCTAGATAATGCGACTATGGACATTGTTTCACCATACAAACATTTAATCCCTTTCTATAACCTCCTAAGCTATTTGACTCCTATTCTCGTGAATAAGTTAAAAGCTTCTCATGCTGTAATGGGAAACCAGCCATTCTGTTCCAGACTAATAGCTATACACAGGCTTAAAACCAGAGGCTATTTGCTGAAACCCAGCAGAGGCTGCAGGCACCCTAGCTGCTCAGCACAGATTTGGGAAGGGGTCTCGTACGTGAGCATCACAGAGCTGGCTCCTGGTGAGACACAGCTTAGGCAGTTAAGTTAGGG
>NW_017729022.1:59961912-59966420 GCF_001723915.1 Gavialis gangeticus
TTTTTCCCTTAGTCCGGTGGAATACCAAAGCAAAGTAGCCATTCAGGAGTTCAGTTCTCCCTTGAGTGTCAGTAACCAGCTGTCCTGGGTTGTTAAGCAATGGCCCCACATTTCCATTTGTTTTTCTCCTGTTCCCTATATACCTAAAGAAGGACTTCTTATTGTCCTTGATTCCTGTTGCTAGTTTAAACTCTGGAGTTTGAGCAGAATGTAAACTGCCTTAGCTGGGGTCCTCAGACAGTCTTCTTGAGTAAAGATCCCCTTATCTTGTATTCCCTTCAAGAATCTTGCTGGCCCACCAACATTTCCGTAGCCTCAAGACATCTCAATTCTCTTATCTTGGCTTAGCTTAGCAACAGGACTGGCCCTGTGCTATAAAAGCCTGGCTGTCTCCTCTTCACTTCCTGTGTGGCTCTGTTTATATGCCTGCTTCTCCCTCTCCCAGCACCTTAGTTTCTTTGTTATGCTGCATTTGGTAATTTGCCACTTTAGACACCAGGTTTCTACAGGCATGTTTTGGAGTAAACTGGTTCAGTCAGTCTGTTATCCCAAGGTGTTTTTTACCTGAATAGATGCCAAATTATAACATAATGATGGACTACTAACCCTTCCAAACTAAGGCCATGGCACCCTTTTTGTCAGCCAAGTTAAATTCCATACTTGGAACCATTCCATGATACAGGTTTTCATTCTAACAGCTTCACCGTGTGAACTGGAATCCATAAGTTGTACTCGAGTTTTCTTGGATCATCACAGGTTTCCAACTGTTCCAGCCTTCAAAGGGGGCTGGTTTTGTTAATGGGAGGGACAGAAATTAAACTGGATTTTGGATCTATTAAGGCTGAGGTGTCAAATATGGCCTGTGGGCCAGATCCAGGCTGTAGAACTGTCATCCAGCCTACAGCCTTGGGACACTGGGGGAGGGCTTCCAGCAGCTGTAGCCAAGCACCTGGGCACTGGAGCCCCAGCAGCAGTGCAGGGAGAAGCCCAGCACCATGGCTTATTCCTGAGGTGGCAGCCAAGTGCCTGGGCAAGAGCCACAGGGCTGGAGTCCTATCAGCACAGTGGGAAGGGGTCCAGCACTGCAGCTTGTTCCCATGGTGGACTGGAAAGGGGAGGGTTCATGGGCCCAATCTGGAGTGTCTTTATGGGGAGCAGGACAGTTTCTATATTGGTGTCTATCACAGTAATTGCAGAATACCTATGATAGTGTCTGCTAATTTAATCAAAGGAAGCTAAATGTGCACTCCTGATACTGTTTTTCTACATGTACCATTATAATTACCACAGGAAACCTGTACACCTCCAAGACCATCTTTGTTTAAAATATTGATGCTGGAAAAAGAAAAACCCTTAAGGACTCCTACCTTATTGTGTTTGACCTTTCTGTTGCCAGTACTAACAAAATGTTTCTGTGTTCTGGGATACAGATGTGTGTCCTGTGCCCCTATTTTTTGCTGTGCCACACATGCACGTGCCATTTCAGTTCACATCAGCTACCACAAAACTGTGATAACTTGGTTATGATGAAGCTGAGACAGGCAAACAGCTCCATAATCTGTTCCCAGGCCTAGGAATTATCCAGTCCCATATGCGATAGATCCTCTGGTTACCCTCCTGAAAAACTGGATGTTAGAAACTCTCGTTTCCATCTGTGTTCTTTTTCTGTAAGTTCTTGGATCAAATCTTCCTTCTGAAAGCCTGTCTTCATACAAGCTGCCAGGTTGTCTTTTTAGGTGACCACTGGGAGCTTATTTTCATTTCAGGAACAGAAGTGTTTCTCATTTCCTTTGGGGCTACTTAAGTGTCACATGACTTGAAGGTAAAGAATGTTGCAGTAAATTGGGATGCTAATTATGCCTAATTATAAACTGACTTCCTTGGTATTAAGCAAACCAGCAAAACTAGCTCTGTCCAGGCAACGTGGAGATTCCTTCTTTCCTCAGTGTGTGCACGCCTGATGTAGCAGTTATCCTTTGACATCATAGCCAAATGGTTAAGAATGCATTGACAGTCTATGACAGAATTCCATTGTGGGTGTGTGTATGTTTGTGTGACTCCATCTCAGGGTAATTAAAGGAACATTGTCAGGACAAATATTTATGAGTCCATATGTGTGCTATTAGCAACATCTTATTATAAAACTACAGGAATCTCAGAAATGCAATTAACTTTTTTTCTTTTACTAATGAGGCCAAAGGTAGTTTGGTTGGCTTTAGTCTGGTTTGATCATTAGCTGTAGAGTAATTTTTGTTCATAGCAAAACAGGAGATGAATATGGGTGTGGGGGGAGGAAGGCGGCAGTGCAGCAAGAGAGAAAAATTCCCCAGGCCTCTCTTTCCTTGAGGATCATCAAATGCTCCTCCCCCTCCACCAGATAATCCTACATAGGTGTTAGCAGTGAGGAAGCCCAGTTTATACGCCTGAGCAAAGCAGGAGTTCAAATACTTAATGCACTCCTTGTAATTTGTTTTCTTGGGTCAGCATGTCTCCAAATGTCTGTTTAGTGACAGGAGAGGCAATGGGAAGGAAGTAGGTGTCCCCATACACAGCTCTGGTGGGTTCAGCATTAACTAGCGCTACTCAGGTATGTTGTCAACAAGGTTGTGAAAGGAGCCCTTACACGGCACCCAGTTCCAGAAATGTTGACTACTGTGAAGTTGTCATGAGGAGATGAAAAAAGAAACTGAGGAACAAAGAGGATCACTATGGAAGCAGGCTTGGGAAGGAGTATTTTTACAATAGTGATTGTGGGGAATGATTTAATGAGAGGGAAGGATTTACAGACTTTACCTTTTTTGGAGACTGATGATTCCATAATAAAAATGTAAGGCCATCTATTAAAAGACTCTGATGTTGAGATTGTGCTAGATTACATTACCCCTGATATCCAGTCCAACCAAATGATTAAGCATGAAACTATTATGCTACCTTTGGGGAGAATTCTTTAGGATCAAATTAAAAAAAGAATAGATTTGTGAGCCAGCCCCTTGGTCTATCTGTCTTGTCTAACTCCTGCCAGTGGCAACCCTTGTGGTTAGTTGCCTACAAGACAGCTTCTCCCTCTCTGACCTATCATTTATTGCCTAGTGCTCTGTCTGAGCTGTAAGCTCACGGTCCTGAAGGTGAAGCTCTGAGGAGCTGGAGATGGTATTCTCAGTGGCATTTCTCTGCATTTGGGATTTACTCCTTCAGGACCAAACGCTGAATCAAAACACGCACGTTTGAATGTTTTTAGGGGATACATATTTGTCCACATTTTCTCTGGCTGGCAGCATCTGGAATGCTGGGCGCGAAGCCAATTCACCATCCAACTTTTGTGTGTCTGCTCTCAATCCTTCGAGCAAGTGGGCTGCTGAAGCCTGGCATGTATTTGTTCTCTTCGTTTAGAATTATTAATAGCTCTCAGCTGAAAATGTACAAAGTGTGGCCAGCTGCCATGGTAAGTGCTGCCCTATCAATGCGTACCCTAACACGGCCAAGAAATGCATGCTCTCCCTTAGAGGTGCAAGCTCAGGAGGCTGTCCCCCATTTCAGATGGGGTACATGCCTGCTCTGGTTACTGGGGCTAGTGGCTGGTGCACAAGAGAGCTGATTTTCCAGGAGCTTAGCCAATCTCTTCCTGCACTTGCTTCCGGGCCCCGGGCTGCTGAGGCTGCAGCTCATCCATTCAATGGTAGCCTATCTTGCCTGTGCTCAGGGCAAGCCCTGCCGGCTTGACTCACATACAGCCTTTAAACAACATGCATCTGTTCCTTCCCCGCCAGGGAAGGGGCTGGAGGCACAAGGCCCCTTTGTGAGGCCTTGCTGTGAGCCCCTGCAAAGGGAAAACTACAACTCCCAGCAGGCTCCGCGCGGGTAGGGGGCAGCCGCTCTCCTCCTTCTTCTCCGCACACCCCCTTCAGCCCACTGGGTGACGCAACAGACCAATCCGGGGGCGCCTCCTCGCCCCAGTAGCCAATCAGGAGGCTGTTGCTATCATCCGGCTGTTATTTTTAGCCCGGCGGCATTCGGCGCCACTCCTACACCTTGCAGTCCCACTCTCTTCTCCCCGCCCGCGCGGCGGTGCACAGGCGCGATGATAAAAAGTAGTCCCTGAGCTCCAGGAGTGGCTGGGCCGGGCCATGCCGCCTACCCCAGCGCTCCGGGGTCACGGTGGCCCTGTCATGCGCCTTCTCCGGGTTCCCCCCCTGCCGGTCAACGCGGGGGCGCCGTCACCAGCGGAGGGACGGGGGAAGGACCACTCAAGGCTGGGTCTGAAGGGATTAGCTCTTCCCAGAGCAGCAGCGCTTACGCCCATTTCCCTACCCCGGGGTTGTTCTCCGCCGAGTAGGCTGGAGCGAGCCGGGGGTCCCGGCTACAAACACCGACCAAGTTGCAACGTGCTGAGGAAAAACGAATAAATCAATCCTGGGTGGGAGGGGGATACACGCATCCCGCGCCCGGGGCCCAAGGGGTTAATTGGAAGTAGTTCCGGGCCCCCGTGCCGGCTCCCGCCCCGCCCCTGC
>NW_017729022.1:59971567-59975378 GCF_001723915.1 Gavialis gangeticus
GCAAAGGGGGGCGCTCCCGCGCCGGAGATGGGGGGCGGGCCCCTCCGGCCAGTGCCAGCGGCCCCGGGGAGGGGGCGGGGAAGGCCGCCAGTGCGCATGTGCAGTGGAAAATTTCTCTGGCCGGCTGGGCGGGGCCGCCGGGCCTGGCCGCGCGCGGGGCGCGACGGGAAGTGGAGTTCGCCAGCCAAGTAGGTCACCCGCCTGCGGCTGCGGCGCGCGGGGGCTGGACTGCGAGTCCCAGGGTGCTCCGCGCGGGGGCTCGGGTGTTCTGTGGCTGGGCCTGGGCAAAGGCTGGTACGCGGTGGGGGGGGGAGTGGCGCCTCCCAGAGCTGCGGGGCCGCGCGCACGGGGACGAGGAAGGTAGTGGGGAGCTGCACCGGCCTCTCCGGGGTGGGGGAGGAGCCCTTGGGCCTGGGGCGCCCCGCCGGCACCTGCTTGTCAAGCTGAACCTGCAGGTTTCCCATCGAGATCTGATCCAGCGGCTTGAGCTCCTGGCCTGCCCTTCCCCAACCCTCTGCAAGAGACTTGTTCTCCAGTTCTTGCTTTGAGGGGGGGAGGCTGTTTTTTCTCTAGCTAGAAACCAAACAAGTGACATCTCAAAGCCAGGATTTGCTCAGGGTGGCTTGAGTCTAAGAGGCGGAGAAGCTGCATTCAGCTGGTCTGGTAGGGTGTGGCCTGCCAGCAGCCGGATCATCCTGCTATTTTTTTTTTGCTTTTTTGGTTTTAGTCATTTGAAATGTTGCCCTGAGGGTGTGGGCCCAGAGGGTTGGCCTAGTGGCAGTGAACCCACTACCAGAGGGGTTGGTGCTTTTTGTCTGTTTTTTAAAAAAAATATCTTGTTCCACACACGAGCTCTGCCCTCCCGAGGCTGCCAGTATAGCTAGAAGGAAAGGGCAAGCCTAAAGGTTTTCATTTTCCCCAAGGTGGAGGATCCCTGGGCCTGCTTTTTCTCTAAAAATCTCAATGTGCTGCTAAAAACTGAGAGGAGGCTGGCCCTGCATTCCTGCAACATGTCGTGTCTGTGGGAGAATATTCCTCACAATCCACACCCCTAAAAATAGCTTTCCACCCAGAGAAAAATCTGTAGGAGTAGGGGAGAGAGATCTTTCTGAGATGGGGTCTTACCACTTGTGAAATGTTTGATGGCATTGTCTTGCAGGGATTCTGGTTTTCTCCAATTTAAAAAAAAATCCCCAATTTTTGGTTAAAAAGAAGTAATCTGAAATCCACATTTTTGCATGATCTAAATGAAATGCCACTAATATCTAGGTATATAGAGAATGGTGTTTCATTTTTAACCCCAAATCCATATTTTTCTATGATTGCTTTTTTTTTTTTAACCAAAAGAGGATTTTTTTTTTAAATCATCAGGTCCAAGACGTTTGTGTGGCTTGCTTTCTTAATGTGCTTCTGCAAAGCTGCTCAGGGGGTTCAAGTCCAAATACCCTGTACTTTAAAACTTGCAGTCAGTTCTATGGAGCTGACTTATTGTATCAGCAGCCTAGGGAGTGAGAGGTCTCATATCTTATTGTATCAACAACTATAGGAGTGAGAGGTGCTTCTTGCTTGCTGTCTTGAAGAGCCCTCTCCTATTATTGGGAGGCCTCTGCTAACACCTATTTATGAAGCTAGACTGGTGCCTGTTGATGGTTATGGCTTGGTTTTGTTCTTTTGGGTGAAGCCACAGTCTGCATCTTTTCAGTTTTAAAGGGTTGAGGGAGGATGAGCTTGGGAGAATAACCTTTGTTTTAAGAACCCTTTAGAAGCTCGATGCTGAAATTGTTACAGCATTTTACTATGCCTCCTACAGAGCCTGCTGGATTTTTGATGAGGCCTTTGTGTTGCTTTAGAGATGACAGTAACTCTTATCCTTTAAGAAGCTTTTTTACTAACATCTTTTTTGAAGCGCTGGTCATGTTGGCAAAGGGATGCCCAACTAAAATGGACCTCTGATCTGTGGTGTGTTTGGGCCACTTTGGTTCTTGGCCCTTTTTTTTTTTTTTCTTTTCCCTTCAAGAGACGGCACAGATTTTTATTTTATTATTTCATTTCTTTCCAATGGAAGTGAGGAGACCTTTTAATTTTCCTATCCTGTTAAACTGTATGTGATACGTATCCCTTTTTCAGGTGGTTCATATTATTCTATGCTTTCCTTTTAAAAATGCACTTATTTTTCTACCAGTTGAGTATTACCCTAATCCCAGCAAGTAATGGTTGGTCTCTATAGTGATTTGAGTCCAGGTCAGAGATTGTGACTGAGCTAGAGTTGAGAAGTCCTGTCCAAGCTGCTGCTGTACATTGAATTTGCTGGGATTCTAAGTTGACCCCAGTCAGTGGCTGTGTTCCCTGTTGTTTGTTTTTGACTGGCATTAGCAAGTTGGTCTCATGCAGTTGTCATGCTCATGCTTGTATGCATTTAAAGGGATCCATTTGCTGTCCTTCTCTCTGAAAGTCATTGAAACCTTCCATCCCAGGTACTGAGCCCTGCGTATGCAGGAGTTTGGTGAGTCTGAGCTGGGCTTTCAGAAACTTACCCCGTGCACTTCTTCAGCATTTTTCTGTTTTCTGTTAATTTGGATGAGTTCCCAGTGACCTGACAAAGCTCTTCACAGTTCAATAACTCCTGGAATCAAAGCTCAAGAGCCTGGAGGTGCTCATGGCAGAAAAAGCAATTGGTCACTGCCTCTACTCACCTCCACATTCATTTGTGTAATAGGCTAGACCTGAAGGAATTAACCTGTGACATCTTGAGTTGGCTGATTTTGTGGTGTTTGGGAGCTGCAATGATTGTAATCCTGGAAATAAGCTGCCATAACTTACATAATCGAAATAATACATACATTTTAGTGTGGAATTATTATTTTCATCTCTCTAATGATAGCTCAGTCTTTAAAAAGTTAAAATGAGACAGCAGGTATTACAATGAATGTTGCTTGCTTATTTTTTCCTTGTCCCTACTGAAGTTGGATAGGTATGTTCTCCTGGCTAGTCTCCCTTTCTGCCTCCTCATGATCTAAACTAGTACTCCTGTCTTCCCAGTCTTTCGGCAAAAGGCTTCCATTTTAACTCCATCCTCCATACAAAAATGAGAAGGGGGTGGGGGAAGCTGATGGCTACCTAAGTGCTTGGGTTGACTTCCTCATGAGAGCTTCATTTAAACCTGTTTTGCAAACTGAGAGGAAAGTGGTACATACATACGCGTTTGAGTAGAGCAGTGGTAGGCTTATCTGCCTCTAAGCTGCCAATTAAAAACTGGCTGTGTGGCTTCCCTGTTGATTGGAGCAAAAGTTGGTGGAAATGTGCTTGTTTTTAAGGTGGCTCTGGGCTGCTTTTCTGCTCCCCTCCCTTCCATGTCGAAGAATGACCCACTTTGGGGAGCTTGTTGGTTCACAGACAGATGTTCTGTTTGTGAATCAGTCTAAAATAGAGAATCGCAGTGTTGTGGTTTCATACTGTGCCTTTGTGGGGATTTTTGGTTTTGTTTTCAGAAACCTCCTTGTCAGGGAGGGGAAAAGGATTCTTTCAGCTTCACCGAGTGAGTTATGTTTTGGCTTTCGATCTCTTTAGTACTGGTTTTCTCTTTCTGCAGGAACATCAGGGATGTGGACTATACAGGCCAGGCATCCAGCGTTATGCCATGATGTGTACTTCCCACTCCAACAAACTGAATTGATGGGTAGTTTTGTGTTCTTCAGCATGTTTGAGGCAGGCAAACCTGTACCAGAGGCTTGGAGCTTAATGCATGCTTTCCAGTTCAAAGAGATAGTAACCCTGGCCTAGCAGTTGGTGCCTCATCCCCATGGCACACCCC
>NW_017729022.1:59975401-59977276 GCF_001723915.1 Gavialis gangeticus
CAGTTGGTGCCTCATCCCCATGGCACACCCCACCCCACCCCACCCCCTCCAATCATCCTTGCTTCAGTGCAGACTGTGAATATAGATCCCCTTTTACTTCAGCCCCACTGAAAGGTGTGAAATGGCTGCTCTCAGAAAGGAGGCTACCATAGCCACACAGAGCTTGGGGGTGGATCTCCACTTAAGGCTGAAAGACTAGACTGCCCAAAATAAACTTTTTATTTTTATTCTCCTCCCTCCCCTGAGGGTTGGGGTACAGAAGCTGAAAAGACGCAAATGAGATCAGAAGCATATTGAGGTGTACTTAATGTGTACGAGCCACTCTACCAGAGCAGGCAGTTGGTCCATGCTGCCTCCTATCTGGGGTCCACTGCTGGTCACTGTTAACTTGAGTGGAAGGTGTCATGTGCACATGCCTCCATTCGGTATAGCTAGGCACACTCTCTGTTCATTTGGTTGGGCCAATTTTTTTCCTGATCCTGTTGAGCAATTTCTTTGTGCCACATAGCATGAGGCCTGACAGCCTTTGTGCAACTTTTAATCTACACAGGGTCACTTCATATGTTGTTTGTGTACATGTCTAATCCTTTAATAAAACTCACTAAGCTGTTTACGTCAAGAATATTCAAGTTGTCATGTTCTCTTCCTGATAATCATCCTTCTTTCTCTTCTCTCCTAGGATTGTTGGGATCCTAATCTTGTCTGTGTGTGTGTCATTTGTACCTTTTAATACATTGCCCTAACTTGCTTGCTGTGAAGGGAGTATGCATCTGGAGATCAAAGTTGCTCTGAACTTCATCATCTCGTACCTGTACAACAAGCTTCCGCGGAGGCGGGCAGACCTGTTTGGTGAAGAACTAGAGCGCCTGCTGAAAAAGAAATATGAGGGCCACTGGTACCCAGAAAAGCCGTTGAAGGGTTCTGGCTACCGCTGTGTCCACATTGGGGAGACAGTTGACCCAGTGGTGGAGCTGGCAGCCAAGAGGAGCGGACTGGCCGTGGAGGATGTGCGGGCCAATGTGCCTGAAGAACTGAGCGTCTGGATTGACCCTTTTGAGGTTTCTTACCAGATTGGTGAGAAGGGGTCCATCAAGGTCCTGTATCTGGATGACAGCGAGGGCTGCAGCGCAGCTGAGCTGGACAAAGAAATCAAGAGCAGCTTCAACCCAGATGCCCAGGTGTTTGTTCCCATTGGTAGCCAGGATAACTCCCTGTCCAACTCTCCTTCCCCATCCTTTGGCCAGTCGCCCAGCCCTACCTTCATCCCCCGCTCTGCCCAGCCCATCATCTTCACCACTGCCACCTTCGCTGCCACAAAGTTTGGCTCTACCAAGATGAAGAAGGGCGGAGGAGCTGGGGGAGGTGGAGGGGGAGCAGGAGCTCAACAGCAGCAAAGGATGGCCAGGTCACCCACCAACAACCTGCTGAAGCACAAGGGCCTCTCCCTCTCTATGCATTCTCTGAACTTCGTCGGGAGCAGCGGGAGTCAAGCATCCCAGTCGCAGCTCTCCCCCAATGCCAAGGAGTTTGTTTACAGTGGCGGGTCCCCTGGAGCCAGCAGCCTTTTCTTTGATGGGGTCGCCAGTGAAAACCAAGCATCCCAGTTCAGTGCCAGCACCAGCGGCAGCAGCAGCTTTGACATGCCTCAGGTCTTTGGTGGCAGCACCAACAGCCTCTTCCTGGAGAAGTCGCCCTTCGTGGAAGGACTCAGCTACAACCTGAATGCCATGCAGTATCCCAGCCAGTCGTTCCAGCCTGTGGTCCTGGCCAACTGAACATGAAGAAGGAGAGTATTTGAGAAAACAAGAATTAAACAAAACAAAACAAAAAACAAAAAAAAAAAAGTGAAAGGAAAAAAGAAAAGAAACATGGAAA
>NW_017729022.1:59982498-60016151 GCF_001723915.1 Gavialis gangeticus
TTTTTTTTTTTTTTTTTTTTTTTTTTTTTTTTTTTTTTTATTTTTTTTTTAAACTTGATTCCCATGTTTTCCTACCCTTTTTGCTTCGATGAGGTTTTGGGGGTTTTTGGCCCAGAGACGGGAGGATAAAGTGACCTATGTTCTCACCAAAAGCCTCTGTGGACCTCGATGTAAAGATGGCTTTGTCCTGGGCATTCTTTTGTCCGTTGGGCAGCAGGCCACCGTGTTGGGGGCAAGTGAGGAGGAGAGGACAGGTTCCTTTTTTGTGCAGCTTCATTGTGTGCTGCTCAAATGTGCATAGTTAGGGCTTGCTTGTCTACGTGATTATAGCTGGATCCCTGTGAACAGCTGAGGTCAATGAGCCCAGTCTCCCTTCAGCCCCTAGGGTTTAGACTGTCGTGCCATTATTGCGCAAAGCCCTTCAAAACAGGTTGGCATCAGCAGTGCCATTGCCATTTGAAAAGAGATTCCCCCAGCCATTTTCCCTTTCCCATCTCAGCAAATGAGGAGGGCAGGGCATTACTACAAGGCAGCTGTGTTCTGCTGCCTTCCCTGCCTGCACTTTGTCTCTTGTGAAAGCTGAAGAAAAACCCCCCAGCACTTTGTAAGCCCAGAGACTTCACTCCTGATCCCCTCTTCCCCAGGCCCAAAGGGTCCTGCTTGGTCAGAGCCAGCGTCAGTTCAGACAGCCCTGTTATGTAAACACTATGCTAGCTGCACCCACTGCTGCCATACAGAAAGAGCTACTGGTCTGCGTGTATTGGACTTCTGCTTCTGCAGACAAGGTTGTATGTGCTGCATCTCCCGCAGTGACAAGCTCTTTCCTACCAGTTAGAGCAGCATCCACAGATGTTAGGTTGGAGTGGTCTCCGAACAGGTCTTGGGTTCTGAATCCTTGTTCATAGCTGCAAGTTGACATTGGTTCTGGATCTTGTGGGGAGGAAGACTTTATTGAGGAGGCAGCACCACTTCCTGGGAGCAGTGAGAGCCATGTAGCCCAAGCAGCATCCTTGTCTGCTAGCCTGAAAGCCTGCACTTCCAGTTTTTAAAAAAACCTAACGAATTCCGCCCCCTGCTTTCCTTTGGAAAAGTTAAGAGGGGGCAAGTGATCTGGCACAGTGTTCAGTGTGACCTGATCATTCCAGAGACATGGGGCAGAGACAGGCTGGTTCACTGCAGCACAGACTAGCACTCCTGTGACTAAAGGCACTTACCCCAGGACATGTTTTTTTTAGAGTAAGCCTGCTTTTCTTCATTGTGAGGGACATAGCTAAGAATCTTACAGCTGGCCAACCTGCACTTCTCTCCACATATAAAGTGCTAGAGTGAGGGGTAATAAAGTAATGGCCAGCAGTTGTCCATTTTGGCATCTGGGATTCCAAAGCCTGCTCCCATGGTGTGCGGAGACCTGTCTCCCCAGATGGAGCACAGCTATGCATTCCAGGGCAGATTCCAGGAGTACAAGGGCTGTATGGCGTTGGGGACTTATAAAGAGGGAAGACCTTCCCCAGAGATCAGCATGGAGGCTAGGAAAAAAGGGGAAGAGATTTGAAGCTGCTCATACTGCTGGCTTTGGACCTCCCTCCAACCCTGCCACCTTTTTTTTTTTCCCCTTTTTTTTTCTTTTTAACTTGTTCTGCTGCCTCCCACCTTTTAGTTTTTAAATCCATCTCTGGAGCTCCTGAGATCTGGTTTTTGAGTTGCTTATTTTAAAGATCCAGTTTACTCTTCTTGCTGATAATCAGAGAAGCCACAAAAAGGGTTTTTTAACTCCCTTTCATTCCCCAGTGCCTCCCAAAGCCCTCTTCCAAGCAAAGCTGAGAGTGCCTCAGCTCTCTTGATCTTATGTGATGAATGAGTCTTGACTGGTGTTTGAGCCTGCCCTGCTAAGTGGGACACCACCCTGGTCTCCTTCAGGAGTTTGTCTCTAAATGTTAACCCCCCACCCCCCCTGTTGGATTACTGGAAAGGGTACTCTTGTAAATCCCAGAACCAGCTTCCAAAGCAGGCTGTTTGCTGACAATTAGCGATGACCCACATTGGCGGGTGGGCAGGTAAGCAGGGAGGAGCAAAGGGCAGCTGTCCCCAAGCAGTCTGTCCCAGCACAACACATGAAACCTCAAGGGTTGAAGATGTAAAGCAAGAACAGGACACTTGGGACCTGTTTAGCTGATCCTTTTCCTACCAACATTTCCACTGCCATTCAGTTCCTCCCCTATGAGCAAATCGTGGACTGCCAACCTGTTGCACTGGACTAAATGCTTTCTCCCTGTCACAGGGGGCCTGCTGGCTTCCTGGTTCAGTAAAGTCTCCTTTGTTGCGTCCACCACCACCATCTACCCCAGCAAAACGCTGCCATGAGCCACTGCCTGGGTGGGATTGCATGCCTTAGTGTAGGAAAGGAGGGGAGAGATGGAACGTTGCTAGCCACCCGCTGTGTGCGTGAAGCTTTGCTGCTTTGCCCTGCTTTATGTACTGTAATTGCTTTAAAAATAGCGCAAACATGAGGAAGAGAAGGGGAGGGACCAACCTCTTTGTAACTTAAAGGAAAAAAAATGTGCTTCAGAAGCGTTTCTCCAGCACTGGCAGCAACGGAACAAATGACCAGTTTGGGTCTTTTTCTAGTCTTGGATTAGGCGTTCGGCTTCAATTTTATTTTTTAAACTCTGCACTAATTTACCTGGTTTCTTAGGAAGAGAGAGAGAGAGATTTTTTTTTTTTTAACTTTTATTTTTTATGGGTTTGTGTTCTTTTTGTTGATGTCTGTTTGTATTGAATAATTTGCTACATTTGTAAAATGTAAGAGGTATATATAATATATGTATATTTCTAACGTAAAAAAATGTAATTTTTCTTTTCAAGATTTTTTCTTAAAAAGAGGAGAGAAAAAATATTTTTTCAGGAAAAAAAACTTTAAAAAAGAAGCAGTGAAAATTCCTTTCTCCCCCCTCATCTCCCTCCTTCCCCTCCCAACCCCTTCTGAAGAGCAAAACAACAACTATGCGATTGCATGAAAAGAAAGTGAGTGAACGCAAAGAGGAGAGAATTTCGACCATTCTTTGATGGAGAGGGTTCCTCTATTCTGTTTTTTGTTCCTTTATGAGAAGGGGCCTACTGAGAAGGGGGATCAGGGGGCTGCTGTTTTTTTCTTTAGCGAAGGAGGAATACAATCAGAGTTTTGTATTCAGAACGTTGTGCAATATTTTGGAATGGGACATTGGCGTGTCTAGAGATTTAGTTAAAAACAAAACAAAAAAGGTTGATCAAATCTGTACAGTTTCTATTGTTCCAGATTTTTTTAAGTTTGTATTAAAAGCATGATATAATAGCTTCTTGTCTTGTGTTGTGTTTGCTCAGTGGGGGAGGGGATATGTAGGGACAGGGATTGAACACCTATGCTGCTTCTGGATCCTGACACTAGGCTCCTAGCAGTATTGACATCCTCCTAGATAGACTTGTGGTCCATCTTTGTCAGTGACTTACCCACCACTTCCTCCCATGTTACCATATTGGATAAAAGAGCTGGGTGGCTTGGTCTGATACCTTCCTCTTCTATGGAGACCACTGGCCAATAGTTCAGCATCCACTCTTCCCCACCCCCAGCAGTAGGTATTGCACAGGACCCTGCTGAAATTGTATCAGTGGCCATGAATGTGCAGTATGCCAAGGGTAACTGCCTTCCTAACTCTTATTCCTGCTGTAAGAGTTAGCAATAAAAGGACCTGCTTCTCTCACCTCAGAGGAGCAGGGTATAACTGAGCTCTTTGCTGCCCTTAGTCTTCCATAGCCCAGACCCTTGCCTCAACAGGAGGAATGGCATGCTGTGTCAGCCTTGATGTTTCAGAAATAGCCAAACTATTTGCCAAATCATGCCCAAAAGTAAGTAAAGTGGCTGCAGCCTTGTTGCCTTGAGCTGGGATCTTACCTGGCTCCAAGGCCCAGCCCTATTTGGATGGGATACCTCCAGCAAGGGACTTGGTGGTGATGTGGCACTGTGTTGATAGGGGTTTTTCTTATTTTTTCAGTAGAGAAGTAAGTGGGATAGCACCCAGAGTTGTTTGATAATGTTCATGGGCTGGCAAAGGTGGGGCACTAGGAATAAAAAGTCATGTGCTAAGCAGCTAAGGGCAATGCCATGCTTTGTTCTCCCTGTCAAAGTGAAGACACGTATCTGGAAAGAAATTTCTTGTCACTTGAGCTGTGCGTAGAGGATCACTGTAGTAGATGCTCTAAAAATGGATACAGCTTAAAAGTCTCTAGTCTGTTCAAATTCCTACTGTATTTATGGCAGTCCACATCTGCTTTCCTGGGGGAGATCATCATGTTTTGCTTCCCTCAGCCGTACCCTTACAGTGAATCCAACTGAAATTGTAATGTGGTGCTGCTGAAGGGTGTTTTGTTAAGTTCTTTCTACACAAGAGAGATGGGTTCAAATGATCACAGCTGAGTGGGGGTAGCAATGAAGAGATACTTCCCTGTACACACCCCCTTCCTCTCCCCTCAAAATGTGTCCAGTAAATATTAAAGCTAGAAAAAGCTGCCCAGGTTACCTGAATCTAAGAAATATCATGCTTTCCTTCTACATAACACAAGATGGGGGGTTTTCCCAGGCAATGATGTACAGTGGACCTCCCTCTGCAAAACCTACTGAAAGAAGTTTTTTAGGCAGGGGGAGAAATAGGAGAGAGAGAAGCATCTCTTCCCACAGATCTTGCTGGAAGGGCTCTTAATTGCATTTTGATTACAGGCATGAAAACTTAAGACTCTCTCCCCCATGCTGGATATCATGCGACTGTCATGCTCTGCTAAGCAACAGAACAGTGGGTTTTATTTCCTCTCTTTTTGGAGTCTTGTAATCATTTACCTAAAACATTTACAATTTAGCCTTTTGCTATTAGACCTGTGTTTCAAAGAGCCGAGGTAAACGAAGTAGTGGCTTTTAATAATCTCTTTTGGAATGACTGGCTGATAACATTGGAGTGGGGAAAGGAGTTGGGTGATGATGGCAGAGGAGTAGGATACAAAGCCTCACACTTCCAGATGGCAGGTTTCCATGGGGCTCAAGAGTAGGAACTGTAACTTGTGGCTGGGGGCTTTTCAGCCCAAGGCTGACCTAGGAGAGGGGTGTTGCTTTCAGACTTGTTCCTAATTAATCTGATTTGGAGGTTAATCTCTGGAGGCCATCCTATGCATTTGCTCCTGGAAGTGGCCCGTCTCAAAGCTGAGTTGCAGAGACACAAGTTGGTGAGGGGTGGGAGGTTGTGGATGCTGGATTTTGACAGGAAGCCTCACTGCTGGGCTTGTAGGTGGTCACATCTGAGTGGTGCTACCAACAAGGCATGAGAGAGCAGTGAGTATGGTGTGGCCTTTTGCAAGAGGGTGTGGAAATAATTACCTTGCATTTGACACTATATGTGAGGCCAGTAGCACAGGTAGATCCACAACACAGATACGGCCCTGTGGTAACAGTGGGAACAGCAACAAGATGAGACTTGTCTCCTGAAACCACTGGGTAGTTTCTCCAAAGCAAGGGCGTGGGGTGTTGTTTAGACACTTGTCACAGGGGACTCCCTTATTAAGGAGGCAACTTGCAGTCTGAGTCATCAAGAGGGAGGGATCCCACCTGAGAGGAGGAGATGGTTGCTGTGGAAAATGCCAAGCTTCCCACTTGGGTCTTTCTGTGGCAGCAGCAATTTCTGACATGAGTCAGGCGGTGGGGAGGGTGTCTCATGCAGGTGTGAAAATCAAGCTGTGGTATAGTAATGTTTGGGGTTTGATTGTGGACACAGGCACAGCTAAGCTGGGTTGGTTTTGCTGTGCCGGAAGAGTGCCTACAAACTGCCCAGATGCCTCTGTTGTGTAAAGTATTGGGTTCAAATAACAAGTGCTTCCCCACACACCATCCCTTTCTGATGTGCCAGAGCCCTAATGTGGGGAGGAAAGGAGTGGTGGCCTGGGGGAAGCTCTGCTCAGGGGACATCTCATCACCTGCTCTAGAGAGGCCAACGTGTCAGCATCCCACTCACTGCATGAGACTGGCCTGAGGACCGCTGCTCCCATCTGACCCATGGGGAGTAACAGTGGGATACTTTGGTTCCAGGCCTGTGCCATCCATACCTCATTTAACCTGCTGGGTCTCAGCTCCACCACCCCATTGCAGTCTAGAATCGAAGATGCTCCTTGGTGTGATTAAATCACCATGTGCTACCTGATTTCTTCTCCTGCCTCCTTACTCCTTGAAAATCTCTCTCAAACAAAAACCCTTTGGACAGCTGTGGAGATACTCCATCCCTGCTAGCGCCTGCCTTGGTTTGTTTTCCTAAGCAGCCAGCAAGATATAAGCAATGAGAACCACCTTGGCCAAACTTAGTGGTATGTGATGAGTTTTGTTGTGTCTGCATGTGCAACTTCTCCCTCCGTCTCCCTGGCTGGGCCCCAACCTAAACAGTGAGTGGAGCATGTGGCTCATCCTGCCTCCTGCATCAATGCCCTTAAGGGGTTATTTTTTCACTGCTGCTTCCCCCAACATATGCAGGTTCCTCGGAGAGTAGTGATTTCACCACAAGAAATCTTGTGGGCTTTTTGTAAGCTCTGGCAAACCACCAAGCTTCCACCCCCATGCTGTTTCCATTATAACGTCTCATTAGAATAAATGTCTACAATAATAACAATAACAACAATCATTATTATTATTATTATTATTATTATTATTATTATTATTATTGGTGGTGAGGGTGGTGGTAGCAGCTGATCAGGCTAGGGCTCTGTAACACAGTGGCAAACTCAGGCATATCTGCAGCCTGTTACAAAAAGCAACTCAATCATGCCACACCTGGAGAAGGTACACATGCAATGGCCTGAATTTTCTACAGGAGCTTAGTGTCTGCACTGCTCATTTCCTTGAGCAGGTGTTGGTTGGAGGTGTTCACCCCTTCTGGAAATTGGGCCTTTGTGGCAAGAATGTAGCACTGGGTTTTGCTGACACAGGGTGTGTCTACATGTTCATTAATGCACCTTAATTACTGTGCATTTAGTTTAGTACTTGTTTAATGAAGTACTAACTCAAAGCACAGTAACTAGAGTTACTGTGCAGTAGCACTGGTGCATGGTTATTTTGTGACGCTTAATGTGCATTAGGCTGATAACACTGCACTAGCACGGTTTTTAACCACCACGCTACTGCACAGTATTATTAGGCTAATGCGCAGTGAGCATCCCGTGTAGACATGCCCAGGGAAGGCAGAATTTATTCCTCCTCCCTGGAGGGGTAGGAGGAGAATAGGACCCTGTGTTCTGCTAGAGTTGATGTAACACTAATGCCAGGGGGATTTTTTTTAATTGAATGCTTGTGTTTCTGTTGGCATCCTACACAGCTTGACACACCACTGGCGTGGCATTAATGCTAAAGGAGGCACGATCCTGTCAGGGGATGTGTCACTGCCTCCTCCCTCTCCAAGCATTCTTTGTGGGGCGGTGTTAGCCAGGCCAATTCTATTTTTCCTTTGCAGTTAATCAACCAGCAGCAGCCTGGAGATGGTATGTCTGGGCTTTATTGAAGGGGAATAAAACCCAGCTAACATTGTATTAAATGCAACAGATGATGTTGATGCAGCTGTCTGGAGATGAGCTGACTGCACCAACTGCAGGAAGTTACCTCACAGCGAAGTTACCTCACCAGCCAGGCACGCACTGTATGATCAAGTCTTGCAAGGTACAAGACAAGCGGCAGCAGTAACTTTTGTATTTCTAGCCCTCTGCATTTCAGCTGTGCCTTAGCACAGGTTTTGGCAGGGCAGGACCATGTCTCTTTCTGATTTTTAAAGGAAGAAAGGACACGAGGGCAGTGTGAGGAGCACAGCAATGCACCCTGCCTTGCAGAAACCCTTGAACTTCAACTGTTTACAGGCTTAGAGAGGGAGGGGTCTTACAGAAACATCTCCTACCCCCCCTTACGTGTAGTACTCCAGCACAGAAACAGGAGAAACTTAGTATTGGCCCTGTGGAGTAATGCTAGTAATTCTGAAGAGGAAAGAGAAAAATAGCAAGTGTGTTATGCAGAGGTGAATTGAAGCACGCCAGCAGGAGCACTGAAGTGTTCGGAGTCAGCCTGCACTGCTCTCCCGCCCTCGCAGGATCGAGCGTGACACTGCAGTCAGCTGGTGAAGGAGCCTTTCCAGAACACTCTCAGGGCCAGGATCAATTACCTGCCAGTTTGTGGGGACTGAGCAGCTCTTGTGGGAGCACGGGTGTCTCCTGATGATAGCTGTGGATGCTGTGGTGCTCCATGTTTCCATCCTGCAGGGCAGATTGTGCCTGGCACTACCACGTGCTTTCCCCTTTCTGGATTTCTGCCTAGGACTCGTAATGCAACCATTAGAAGGCTGTGGGTGCCATCATAGAGCCCTGCGTTTCTGCCAGCCCCTCCGGCTGCAGGAGATTTCTCTGCCGTCTTGATCTCTGCTTCGGCACACCATCATTGTGCAGTGCATTCTTACTGTTAGGGCCGCTGGCCAAGCCTCACAGAGTGCTGAAAAAGCATCAGGCCTCATTTTTGGATTTCTTCCCTTCTGCAGCTGATGTTGCCTGTGGAGAAGTGGTGCCTTCTTGGTGTGTAGCACAGCAGAATGGCTGAGGGGCTGGAGGAAGCTACTTTTCTGATATGTTCATAGCAAGTAGCCCAGAAGGGGATTCACCTCACTGACTTCTGCCTCCAGACAGAGGCTATGTTGCTTGGAAGCTGGGTGGGAACAGGTTACACATGGACACTTAGAGTGATCTGCTAAAGCCTGTGAGATCCCTCCACCCACCACCAGCCTACTGCCTCCCTCCTGCTATGAACCACGTTGGGGTTGTTTGCAGCAGGTCTCTCCCACCCAGCCTCCAGACTGAGCCATGGCCCTATAATCCACTCTCCCCATCATATGTTTAAGAAACTCATCCTTGCAGAGTCTACATACAGAGGAGGTACCACCACCACAAGTGTTGGTACCACCCCACAGCAGTCTTCCTGGTTGTGGGGAAACACTGCAGGGAATGGGGGAGAAGTAAAATGCAAGAAGAGGCCACACTCCATAAGCAGCATGAGGCCAACAGAGTGGTCTTCTGGAAGGGTGCCCAGCAAGATGAGCCTTTCTTCTACAGTCCTTCTCATCCCCTCAGTGCCAACAAAGGGAAACCTGCCAGGACTTCTATTCTTTTTCCCATTCATCCCACGGGGTAACCGTCTTGCTGCAACAGCCCCCCAGGATGTGATTCTAGGCTGCTGCAAAGGCCCAATGTTTTGTTCATCCTGAAAGACCTTGGGCTGAAGGGGCAGAGTAGAAAATAGGGCTGATCTGTGAGTTTTGGGATGGGCAACAATCCAAAGAAATCTTGTGCAAAAGACAGGAGGAGAGAGCAAGCCTGTGCCGATATCACTGAGAATTTGCAGGGAAGCTAGAATGAGAGCTGGAGGGGCAACGAGGGCAAGGGAGCAGAGGTAAAGCAGTTCTGGGGGGCCATGTGCCTTGTTCTGTCGGGAGACCTTCCCCCTGGGCTCCTTTTTGGCCTGGTAACAATACTGTAATTTTCATCCTCAAAGTGCTGTACATATACCTCCTCTTAGTATCACTGCAAGTCAGGACATAGCATCTCCATGTTCCTGATGGAGAAACTGGGCCCAGAGGGAGGCAACAACATGTCCAGAGGCACATTGTATATTGGTAGTAAAGCCAGGGTTAGTCAGTAATTCCTAGTTAACAGAAGGCTCTCCTGCCTCTGCATTGGAGGCGGTCCAGCTCTGAGGAGTGACATGCCATGCCCTGTCACAGTCAGGAATCCAAATCTAAAGAGCAAACTGGCTTCGTTAAAGAAGGAACTGCCCTTGGAGACACCGTGAAGAACTACAGAACTACAGCAGCCACCCTGAAGACAGGCATACAGAACCAAAGGTTTCTGCTGTTCAGAAACTCAAATCCAGGAGATTGTGTGGCCCAAACAAGATATAAGATCCTGCACCAGTTTAGAATGGTTTCCCAGATATATAGTGTCACTTAAACCACCAGTATGGACAAACTGACTCAATCGTACAATCAGCTAAAGATTAGTTTTTCATAAGAAATGAAGACAAATCAGGGTTTATTTAAACATATACAACTCTTTGAACAAGATGAACATTTTCCCTTGAGAATATTTGTTTTGGGTGAAAAGGAATTTTCCCTCAACAAAAAGTTGAGACAGGAAATTCTTGACCAACTCCACCCAAAGCATGAAAGTAGAAAGCCTCAAACACAAGCCACAGAAATGCTAGCACAAACACCAGCACACTACACTGTAGAAAACTCAATAAAAAAAATACGATACTTGACCAACAACAGTGTAATCCATGAAAGTAAACCTGGATTCCTTCTTGAGGAACCACCCACTGAGCTCATCTTTACCAGGTCGATATTTGATAATCAAAATGTAAAACACAGCAAAGCAGATGAAGATTGCTGGCTTTGTAAACTTTGAGAAAAACTTAAAATGCTGCAAAATAGGATTGATAGAAGCACAGATGACCTAACTGAACCCATCCAATGAATGATGCAAGAAAGCAACATGCAAACAGAATCCTTCAAGCGGGAAAAGGGAAGAAAACCAAAGACATAACCTCATCCATATTCTTTCCACTGGTCACACCAGTGAGCTAGCAACTCTACTAGAACTCCCTCCAAACACACTACTTCCACTGAACAGCTCCAAGACAAAATGCCTCCTATCTGCCATTGATCTGGTCACAATGTCACCTAGGTAACATCGTCTCCCAAGAAAACTACACCTACTAGAAAACTACTGTAAGGCATAGATAGCCCTGGCAACCCATCCCGGCGGGGAATGATATTTCACAAAACATCCCAAAATGAGCAAGGCCAACTAAATTTATTACAGACACCTGGAAACTGACTTCTAAATTATACATAGCAGTGTCTCATAATAAATGCATCAAGCAGCTTTAGCTTGGCTATAAAAGCATTACGAGTAAAAGCTCTGCAGCTCTAGTGGTTCCCTAAAGGAACCACTAGCCAGATGCAACCCTCCAATAAAGCAACCGCTAAAACTATTTGACAGTATTTATTACATTCATTCTACTCTATAGGAGCAAAGCTTGGGCCCAGCTTCAACAGACAATTATGCCCTCAGGACAAAATCCCAATAGGAACCCGGTGTTTGAAGTTCTGCAGTCACGTACTCCATGTACCCAGGAACACCAGCAACAATAAGGACAGAACAGAAGTGGGTCAATCCCTACTTCTAATGCTAATTGACATCCAGACACTCTTAGCCAAAGCAGCAAACACACCCTCTCTCCCACAATATCATAGGGGATCAAAAATTAAATCCGAGTAAATCTACTCCTCTATTTTATCTCCCTCAGGGCTCAGTAGCTCTAGTCTCCTGACCAGGGGAGCAAGCACCTGAAACAGCATTTGGACAGGGTGAAGAACTGATCAACTCCAGCTAGCTACTGCCACAGACGGTTGCACACAACCATCACACTCACAAGCTGCTTCACCAGAGGGAAACAGGCAAAACATAAAATGGACTCAGACTGCCTACAGAACCAGCAGGATGGCACAGGAGCACCCATGCACCCTCAGTTATGGAGGAGATGGTGTTTCCCATTCCAGAGTCCCCAGTTGCCATGCAGTGCCAGCGAGATAGTGGCCTGGACTGGCCTGCAGCACAGGGGGGCCACAAATGGTAGGAGCAGCCAGCATGTGTGGCATGCAGCAGATTAGGCAGGGGGCAGGCAGCAGCCGCAGATCAGGCAGAGGAAAGGGGATGGCAGCAGCACTCAGGGAGAGCACAGGGCTTTACTTGCACTTGTGAGCAGGCCAGCCAAAGAGGGTGGGTTGGCACCAGCTGCCCCAGACAGTGGGGGAATCATGGATGCCCTCAAAGCCAGAAGGGCAGGTAGCTGGGAGCCCTGTCAGACAGAGGGAGCATCGTAGCAGCAATGGCAGCACTCAGCCATGCACCCAACCAGCCAGGGGCACAGCCTTTGGTGCAAGGTGTGCCAGGGGTCAGCCCCTGAGCACAGTAGGCACCTGGGCCCCCAGTACTGCCCAGCCACTGCCAGGCATGTAGAAGCAGAGCTGACGTACAACGATCACCCGTGGGAGAGCACACACTAGGGTCTGGCTGGCAGCAGAAGCTATGGTGGAGAAGTAGAGGGGCAGGAGTCATTGCACATGACCCTGCTAGAGGGGAGGGGACAGCAGCAGAATTGGACTCTCTGGTGTGCACTGGGGGAGGAGGAGGAGGGGACATCCCACATGGACTCACCAGTGACGTCATGCCACAGGGCAGCCATGCACTGTGGAACAAGTCTATAAATAGCACATTCTGTTCCTGCACGCCTGATGTCACTGCCCTGAGAGCCCAGCAGCACTTAACCCCTCCCCTACTGACCTGAGTCCTGCTCCATCCTCACCTGCTGTCTGGGCTCCCTTAGCTCGGGGTGAGCAGAGCCTGGGCAACTCCCCCTCCACCCCTCCCCACCCTAGGGGGCCGGTCAGGGCAGCAGAAGCCAGAGCAGGAGCCAGCCCCCACCAGGTGCTTCCTCACTCTCCAGGCCCCTCACAGCAGTGTGTGTCCCTGGGCACGCATGTCCCTGTGCAGAGACAACCATGGCAGGGTGTGGGGCCTGGTGCAAATCAGCCTGTGCAGGGCTGGGATGCAGCAGTGGAGGGGGAGGGGGGGCTCCATGGGGCCCCCCAAAGCACCGGGCCCAGGTCAGTCACCCCAATTCACCCCTCCCAGGGGCGACCTTGTCCCTGTGCATGTGTGTCCCCAGCCAGGGCCCCTTCCTGCCCACCCATACCTCACCCTGCCTGGGCCAGTCAGAGTGCCCGGCTGGGGCGCTCAGCCCTGAGCAGCTGAGGACCTTTCCCAGCTGAGCCCTTTGGGGTCTGCACTGGCAGAGGAAATTTATTCCTCTCCAAGCTGTCGGCCAGGCCAGGCACAAAGTCTACACCCAGTATGATCCCTCAGGCCTGGGGCTGTTGTCTCATTGCAGTGATGCGGCTGCAGCAGCCCAGGCTGCATTGCCCAAGAGTAGCACAAACAATGGCCCATTCCCAGAGCCTAAAAAGGTTGCAAAGCACTGATCTAGCCAATGAAAACATAATGTGAAGGTCTCTGCCGAGTTTCCCGCTGCCCCTTTAGGGTTGTTGTGCAGACTTGGCCACACTCACGTAACACGTCCCTGGTTATAGCAGCGACAAAGCAGTGAGGGGTGTCATTTGTGGTAGATACTATTGCTCTTTTGGTCTCAGTTCTCAGGCAAAACCCAGGGCCTTTGCAATGTTGTTTCCATAGGAGCAATACATTACCAGTTTTATGAGCTGGGTATATTCTCAGTATAAGCTTGGCTACTCCCAAAAGGAGCATTCAAACAGAGCAGGAGCAAGCAATAGCAGGCAGTGTTCTTGTTTAGATATCTCCAGGTGTGCCCTTTCAGCCCTGTCAGCACAGGCTGTGCCCACAAAGTGCTGTCTCCACTGCCTGTCAGGGTCACACCCACAACTCCTACCTGTTTCCTGCAGTTAAGGTGGCCATCGCAGAGGATGTTCCGGTTTTCTGCTACTCTTGTCCTCTGTCCTCTATTGATACAAAACCCAACACCTTCATGAGAAAAATCTTCAAGAGAAAAATAGAGGATGTAAAGGTGTCTGGTTTCATATCAGTAGAGGACTGTCCTCTATGATGGCCAGCCTACCCGCAGTACATTCAGTCTCCAGCAAGCACCCTGCACCCTGTGTTCACAACCATCCTAGCTTCATACACCCTAGCCTTGAAGAGAATCCAGGTACAGAGCATAGAGGTCTTGGAGTGCTATGCTCATCTGATCTGCTGGCCTTATTTTTATATAATGCCCCTCCATTTCTGTTCTTTCTGCTGGTGCCTGTGCAAATATCAAGAGGAAGCTCTTTCTTTTGAGGCTATGCCCTCCTTGCTGCCAGGTCTTCAGTCTGCATTCTCTGTTCCTACCACTGGGGTGGCAACAGTGATGACAGACTGGAGCTCCAAGACCCTGTTTCAGTATTCATGAGCTCCCGCCACATGATATGGATTTCACCACAAAGGGACACTTCCCTTTTCCTAGGGAGTTGTTCTCGTCCCTTTCACATCTCCATTGCCTCCACTGGGATTCTACATGAGCTGTCTCTGACAGATGACTGGCTCTCCCACTGCTGTCTGTAGTAGCCCGTCTGGCTGAATGAAGCAAAAGCAATTAAGCAAAATCCAGGCCTTAACTGTCATAATTAGCTTGATCTGGCATTTTGTTCCTGGGGAATGAACCCAGCAGTCTGTACACAATGAATGGCAAACCCTCTTCCTCCTGCAAAGGTATTTATTTGGGCTGGAAGGCCACTTAAGGAGTTTTGGCTGGGGAAGCAGCCGGGCAGTAAGCTGCTGCCACCACAGTGACTGCCAGGAAGCCAAGTCTGGATGCCACACCACTCCCACCCCACCATGCACCCATGCATGGCAGGACCAGCCACACTTGCCTTGGCTTGGGCCGGATAAAGCCAAGGGATCCACTGTGGGCCCAGGTAGAATCCCTTGGTGGGATAGATCCAGCCTTCAGGCTGTATTTTGCCCACCCCTGTGCTATAGCCTGTTCTGCATTTCTGCTATACCTGATCTTCCCTGTCCACATGCAGTTAAGCTTTCTTGGAAAGCCAGATAAACTTGTCTTACAAGGTCAGCTGAGGACCCAGCGAAGAGTCTATAGCATATTATCTAGGAAGTTAAGACCTATGTCAGTAATACTCTGCTGACCCTTCTTCATAGCTTGGAAGTAGCTAGGGCAGGATGTCCCCTGTTTAAAAATTCTGGGGCATCCTGCACCTATCTATATGCACAACTGACAGACCATAAAGTCTGCTGTCTGTACCTTAGATTGCAGGGGCTTTGCAATAACTATTATCATCATGGGAAAACCATGACAGCAAGAAGGACTTGGCTTTCATTCAGAGCTGGGTGTAGGCTGATGATTGGGCCTACCAGGAGAAGGACCCACTACCTTGGAGGCATTCCAGTGGCTTCACTTCATCTGCCCTAGACAGGACAACTCTGTATTGACTTTGGTCCCTCATAAATAAGCCAAGAACCACTGGAAACACATCATGTCGGGAGCGGAGAGTTAGCATCATGATTCAAAAAATAAAGAACCAGCCCTCCCTTATACGCCACTATTTCTTCCTGCTAAATTATCTGCAGTTATAAGAGAGAACCCTTCAGTAACTTTTGGTTCCAAGTTTCGTAGCCTTCCCATCACCTCCCGTCTGTAGAAAACAGTTCCATGTAAGTCCATGCACGCTGTCAGACCATCTTCCTTGCCACGAGTTTGCAACCTCTTTCCTTCGTGCTGTGCTGGGCTGTCATCCACAGCACTCTCATCCAGCTGGCCGTCTGACTAGCTACAGGATTAAAGCTGAGTTTACTCCACACAGCCTGTCTTCTGCTGCTGCTTGCCTGCAGTAAGTTGCTCTGCCCTGTCAATGTCTTTCAGGACAGCTTTGTCTTGCTTCCAGAGTAACTGAATGAGAGATGTGCCCTCCCATTGTAGCTCATGCTAGATTCTCTAGCCACCGTAGCCATTAGCCAGGGCTCTTCCCACCCTGATGCAATCTGCCCATCGTCTCCTTCCCAAACTCCATTGTTACCATTGCTGTATCAGCCAACTCATTCTGCCCCCGTTGTCCAAGGGTGAATGCTGTCTTCTTTGCAGCCTGCCAGGCAAGCCAAGTAGGGCCCCAGGTGCTCCATGGGTGGGCACTCTCTTTGGCCCTCCAAGCTCCCCAAGCCATGCCAGGGGAGTTTGCTCTCATGAGACACCAGGCCAAGAGTCTGAATGTGTCTATCAGCACGCGTCATGATAGTGTTTACATGCTGTCGGGGTTATAAGAAAACACAGTGAGAAGTGCCTAGTGGGGGACAGGTTTCCAACTTTCTGGCAGCCAAAGGGGAAAGCACCATGGCAACAGCCACAATTCACCAGACAGAGACAAGACTTCGGCCTCAGAAACATTTCTACCTCTAGAACCCAAGCACGCAACCTTTTTTCATCATCTTCTAAAATATTTTATTTGATTGCTTTTTTAATTTCTGGGGATGTCTATACATGTACTCCGGGGGTGGGGGTGGTTCTTTAATTAGAACAGCTCTAAGAGCTGCTTTAATTAAAGCGCCCACAGTGTCACATGTATTCAGCATCCTGCACTTCAAAATGGCAGCAGAGGTGCTTTAGCTAAAGCTCATTCAACGAGCTTTAGTTAAAGTGCCTCTGCTGCCATTTTGAAACGCGGGGCCATTGAAGACACATGATGCGGAGGCTGCTGGAGCGCACTAATTAGCAGACTCCCAGCAGACTCAACTAATGGAGTCTGCTCTGATACACGCTTAATTAGCATGCATTGGAGCAGAAGTCCATCATGCATATAGGTGCACTTAATGCTAAAGTAAGGTCCGTCAACAGAGGTTTTAAGGAACTTTACAAAAATTGACATCAGAGTGCAACTAATAAAGAGCTGCCAGGTCCTCCCTTCCCTTCCACCACCAGACGCTCCCTTACCTTCAGCCAGAGGTTTGGAGAAAGGGAACTGAAGCTGGCACAGGACACCCTGTCCATTTAAATCTTTTCCTCATTCCTACACAAATGTCCCCAAAATGTCCTTTGCTCAGGGGTTGCTTGACGCTGCACACAAAACAGATTAGTGAGAGGGCTAGCCAGGCAGGAAACTATTAGCTATGCCCACACTATGTTCCTTGTCCAGGCTTATACTCCTTTCCCAATGATCAAATTCCGCAAAACACTGTGTTCTTTTGTTTCTAGGAGATAATGACAATTTCAGGAAATTGAGGTTGTACATAAGAGGTGTCTATGTCATTCATAAAGAGCCAGAAGCTTTCCCACACCCTCTCCTCTTTTCCCTACCCCATCCCATCCCACCCCCCACATTTTCTCTCTTGCCTTCCCTTCCCCATGTGCTTCTCAGTGGACTCATTTTTTTCTCTACTCTCTTCTTCTTTCTTTCATTGAGCTTTAGTCCATAAGTTGCCTTTCTTTTTCCTGCAGTTGTTCACGCTGATCTTTTCCCCTGCCTTCAAAGAATTTTTTCATTTCTCCCAACCACCCTCCCTAACTTGCAGCCTTTCTTCTGAAATAGGACGGCAGCAGGGAAATGATCTTTTTAGGATTTATATGGCACGTGGCTGTTGATTCTTGGCACAAAGTTTTGTGCAGGGAGCTCTGAGTGCAGTGTGACAATATGCATGTAGATACAGTATGTATCCAGTGACTTACACAGAGGAAAAAGTCAGCTTGGCCAGTGAAGGTTTCCAAGCTGTGCTATCCTGTTTGGATCACTCAGGAGTTGACGTAATCATATCCTAAGCACAACATTTAGCAACAGAGCATGCAGCAATTATTAGGATCATAGAAACACTGTTAGGAGAAGAGGACAGCTCGCTCTAAATGGCATATTTACTCTTTGGCCTGGGCCAACACTGCTAACAAGGGGGCAATTAGTGCCAACTGAGATTACAGCTTTTGTGGGGTGGATCCCTTGACCCTGGAAACTGGGCAGACTCACTTGCTTGGTACAGGCCACCAAGCAGCCATTAAACTATACATTGGTAATGATTTTTTTCCAGCTACTGTTAGGACTGATTACACTTCTGAGACCTCAACAATCATCCTGAATTTGATCACTGGGTGTGACCACAAACCACTGATCATGGGGGTAGTTTTATTTCCTGAAAGCAGTTGTGAGACCCATGATACAACGGCATCTTGAAATCCTAACCTGCCCCACAATGACTTTGGATATAGCACAATGATGCCATGACATGAACGTCACAATGAAGAGAGTGGTGAATTTGTCTCACCAAACTGGTAACTAGCCAAGACTGCCCTGAGACCATTTGGAAACTGTTGATCCAGAAGTGGGGGGCTTTCTATCCCAGCCTCCAGCTCTAAGTACTGCGTATCCTCCTCCTGAATCTTCTTTTTCAATGGTTTCTGGTGATTTGGCCTCTAGTTCAGCGAGTGCTTGCTGCCTAGTGGCTAGAGCAGGGAGTGTGCTTTTGGTGATTTGTTCCCCCCTGTTACTGTATCACTGTGTGGGGCAAGTCACTTCCTCTGCGCTTCTTGCTTCTCTACATACAAAATAAAGACACCAGCCCCTCTCAAAGTGTCAGGAACGCTGAAGCACAGGAGTGTTACAAACCATTAGTACTCCAACAACACTTTGAAATCCTGCTATGGAAAATGCCATAGAAGTGTATCGTTGTCATGCTGGAGGTTGGGTGAAACCTTGTTGAAACTGGTGAGTGCTGTCTGCCTGCTTTCATTCAGGACAAATATAAAAAGCAATTATGCTCCTTTATGGATTAGGTAACCTAAATAATATCAGCCATCACCCAAAGCACAGGCCACATGCAAAATAGGAGCAGGAGCTGAGCAACAAAGGGGTTTCCCCTAGGATGCAAATACAAATGCAGAGGGTATTGTTTGATGGAATAGTTTGTGTCAGAGACAGAGAAGCAGAAGCACACAGAGAAAGCAGCCACCAAGCCTCAGGGACAGCCAGAGAAGTCTTCATAGAATGACCCTGAAGATAAGCTACAAGAAAAATATTTGGGATATAGCCTTGGAAAGAGGTTTGGAACTGGAAGCAAAGGAATTGTCTCCTGCTGTTTGATTCCCATTATGTTCAAGAAAATAAGACTTGGCACATTCCCTGTATATAAACAAGACTGCTGTAAAAATATACCTGACTCCATCAACAGTATCTCTTTCTAATAAATACAGCCCACAAGATCTCAAAAACTGACTGACCACATAAGCCACAAGGAGTAAAAATATTCATTATCATAGTGTCTTTTTACATTGATGAAAAACATGACCTCCTATCACATACTGGTCCATATATAATAGTACTATGGCTATAACTGCAGCTGTATATATACAAGCATATCTTTAAATGTTCTGAGTACCTGTGGTTTCAACCAAAGTCCAAAAAATGGACTCTAACAATTAAGCCAACAGTCTACCTGTTTTGCCTGCACTCAAGAAGCACAGGGCACTGTGGCCTGTGTGAAGGAGGCACAAAAATATCTCTGGGCCTCTTCCCTCCCAAGTTCCCATCATTGCTATACTCCTCCAGGACCCAATCCTGCTTCCATTGAAGTCAGTCAAACCTCACATAAAGGGTAGAATTGAGGAGTGCAGGGGGGTTGTGTAGGGAGCCAGGTAGGCAGATTTGCTCTTGGATCTATTTAAATGCAATTAAAGCTTATCAAACAACTACTTTAAAATGCAACTGCATCTCAGAGGGAGCTCTCTGTACATGTGTGAGAGAGGTGGCAGCCATTTCCTACTAGAAACCAATGTCTTGGGAGGGTAAATAAAGAATGACTAATTGAAACTACAGGGAGGCATTTAAGTCAGCAGAACATAAATACTCAAGTGCAGTTTTGGTGGGGAAACCCGGATTCAGAGTTCTAGGGTTGTGAAAAGTGCCACTGGACCCTTGGGCAAAGTACAGACAGTCAAAAAGCCTGAGGCTGAATAACTTCAATTTTCACAGGTTAGTCAAAGCTGCGTAGATTGAACCGATAAGCAAATGAACAAACATTCACTTTTGATTATGGAAATGAAGCCACTTGCTTGCAGTGGCCCAGGCCAGAAGCTGGGGGGCACTAGAGCACACCTCCCTGCTGGGCTGAATCAGATCGCTTCACCCACCCTGAGGCCGGGAGGGGGGAGTGGTTTCCAGGGGAGGTGCAAAGCATCCTGGGATACTGAAGGACTGTGAGTTAACTTGAATCTGGAGGGAATAAGGGACAGAAATGCAATACATGGAATTAACCTAAATCAGTTAAGTCTGATACTACACCCAGGTTTATCTTAAACTGATTTCGGCCATTTTGAAAGCAGCTTATGTGCACTGAACTTCTGTTGTGTTACAAATTTGAATTGGTTTCCCATCACTTATATTGGTTTGTGTAATTTCTGTCCCTTAAGGACTAGAAATGGCCAGGGCCTCAGCTTTGTTTCATCTGAAAGCAACTTAGTATCTCTCATCACTGTGTTTGAGGACCAGTTCACTGACACACACATCCTCTTCCCACCACTCCCAGCAGCTGCAGGCTTTTCTTTTAAAGTCTTATCCTAACCCCCCAAGGCTAACTCTTGCCAGTGTCCAAACTTGCATGCAGTCATTGCTTGAGTTGATGTACCTCAAGAGAGAATAAATCATTGTGTTGATGCAAGGTTGTACCCCAAGACCTTGCTGTATACACCTTCATACACACACACACACACACACACACACACTTCTATACCAATTACTTCAGAAAAAAACCCTGATCCTCTGGCAAAAAAGATGATCGGGGTTGATCTTGGTAGGGAAATTGCTATACAGAAGAAGAAAAGTGGAAAGAGGGAGAGATAAAGAAAGGTGCAGCTTCTCCCATTGCATGCCACATCTCCTGCCTGCCACTGTTTTGTCATCATCACTTCTTGGAAAACACTTGGATCTTTCTGGAAATGCTTAATGAGCAATTAGCACCAATAACATCCCTGATACCTCTGTGATTATTTATAATCAAACGAGGCTACAGTATTCAGGAAGGACAAACAACTCCAAGCCACCTATACCCTTCCAGCAAGTCTGAGCTTCAGGAAAGAGACCCTCATGGAGACAAGTGCTTATTCAAGGCAGGATTTCTGCACAAATAGTCAGGAAAGGCCCCCATGTCCAATTTACATGCTGCCAGTGCTGGACTAGTGGATGGGAAACTCAGGACTTCATGGTAAGAGCAGGCCAATGTTTGTGCACTCCTGGAGCTAGAGAACCCAGGCCCTCTTTTCCGTAGGTAAAGCCCGTGCTGTAACACTGCCCACCAAAGAAAGCCTGGGCCAGAAGGAGTCCACGGATCTAGTTAGTCACAGTCCTCCATTAGCTTCTGTTCTGCAGACCCAGCACAGCCACTCCTTGCTTATAGCAAAGCCTCTGCTCAGTCAGGGTTCCTGTGCCTTGCTCCAGTTTCATGGATACCCTTGAGCTGGCCTGCAGAGGATGTAGCAGTCTCCTCTTACAACAGTGTAAATTCTCTAGCTAACTGCTAAGGCAAGCGGTGACCCTCTCCAACTTCAGGCTGCAGACTTATGGAGGTGGTGATTGCCTCTTGTCACCTGGGGAGGGCAGGACTGAGGTAGGGGTGCAGGGAGGGGTGATTTGCTGGTCAACCACAGATCATCTCTTAATTTGGGCTCTTGAGCTGGCCCCGGAATAGAGCAGCCCTGATAATCTCTGGGGCCAGAGTAAAGCACTTAACTCTGCAGTGACACAGTGAACTTCCTCACCTGGGATCATTCATCAGATAGAGGTCTCTTGACCAGTCCAGCTGTGTGATGCTGAGCCACACAGCACATAGATGCAGGGCCTGCTTGTTGTGCTGGGATATCAATTTGAAAGGGAAACAGCAGAGAATAGTTAGGAAAGTCTAAGTCTTAGTAAATCCTTATGAAATATTCTAGCAGTTCTTAGAAATTCATGACTGGCAAGAGGGCAAATGGCACGTGGCCAGATTTACTCCCCTCCCCCATCCGAAGTAGAATCCCTGGGTGGCCTACAGCCAATGTCACACTGACTTAAATCTACTTTTCCCTCACCCTTGTGGCACGGTGGGTGTCAGCAGGAAAAAAGAAGCTTGGCCGGGGTCTCCTGTCTAGCTACCAACTAGCCCCAGACTTGTTTAGTCTGTAGAAAGCAACACAGTAATCACCTCTGCCACTTGGCTGGTGTGTGGGAAGGGGGTGGTATTTTGGAATCACTCCGAGCTGGACCAGACTACGTGGCATTTCCAAGCTAGGGTCAGACCCTGTGAAAAGAAAAGCACCTGTAGTTTCTATGGACTCCAGTAGGATGCGTGGGTGTCCAGCAAGACTTAGCATTGCTTAGTGTCTGGCTCTGAGGCTGTAAACTCCTGGACCCTAACAGTGTCTTCCTCCAAATCTGTACAGGCTGAGCACGTGGCTCACACTTAACACACATACTTTAAATAACCACATAATAATGAGTCATGAGTAACCCAAGGCAGTCTGGCTGCAGGCATCAGGAAGAGGAGCGGGTGATCTTTGGAAGAAGAGAGGATCCTGCAGAGAGCGGACATATGGCTCTGTTTCTGGGCAGAAGGTGGGTGTGAGAGTGTTTCTAGGCCAGCTGGTTGGGTGGAGCACGTCGTTTTTGCATTTGCATGGTCCCAGACTCCGTCCTTCGGCACCAGTTCCCTACCAGACCCTGCTCCTGCCTGTTTGCCCTCACGCTCTGCTGCTGCACTGCACGTATCTCCTCTGTTCTCTGGAATTTCCCTGAGTCATCAACCCCCACAGCTCCAGGCAAAATCGGGAAGGTGAGAAAGCCACGTGAGAGAGCAGCGTCTGAGGCCAGGAATGCCTGGCATTGGGAATGGCATGTAGTTTGCCCTCTTTGTAAGAGGCATGAGCATCTGGCCCTTTGGACTGGGGAAATGGAGGAAGCAAGTACTCATGCATGACCACTGCGATCAGCTGACCTGCCCCAAGCTACCCGGCTCACCAAGCACTCCCTCACACTGGACCTAGCCCTCTGCAAAGATGCTGATCTTCCATTTTCTGAGCACTCCTCAGTTTCTAAATTTTCTGGCATACTGATCTCCCAGCTTCCCCAACAGTGTTTCTGGCCTTTCCCTCACCTGCTGGTGGCCCTGTACTCCATTAGACTCAAAATCCATCTCACTCCCTTCTCTTCTAAATGATCCTGTGCCTCTCCTTCATGCTCTGGAGCTTCTGAAAGGCACCACCAAAAGCACCTCCACCCAACCTTCAATTTCCTGCTGCACCTTTCCCTACACTGGCACTGCCACCAAGCAGCCAACCTTTGCCTCTTCCCCATTCCCCATCATACCACACCCCAGGAGCTGGGAACTCTCCCTGCTATTCACACAACCTGCCTCCTAGCCCCTTGGCCAACCTCCAGGTGTCAGGCAGCTCCTCAGCATTTGCAGGTCTTTTGTCTGGGCTGGAGGAACAGGCTGGGAAACACAAGTTGCATAAATGTCACTTCTCTCCCCATTCCAAGGCTGCAGTGATGCCTGCACGCCTCCCATTATGTAACAGGAGCATACATGGGAGCCAGGATGCCTCGGGGTGAATTACACACAGTGAGCAATGGCCACAAAAATGAGATGGGGCTATTTTTAAATCCAGCCCCTGTCTCCTCTTTCTTCTCCAGCCCTATTCTGCTGCTTCCACCCTGATGCTCATTTGCCCCAACGCCGTTCGCAACCCCTTTCCCGGTGGAGAAACAAGGTACCGCAGGCCCTTGCCCACACGCAAATCATAAGGATCATGGCACGCTTCCACACAGCACTTCTTACAGGAGCAGATCCCACAGGGCTGTATAGTTGTGCCTGCTCCCGGCACTGATAAACTCATTTAAAGTCTCTTCTCTCATATGTTTCCTCTCCTCTTTTTCCAAACCCCCTCACCTTCCTTTATTTGCCCTTTCCCACCACTGCCCACCTATCTCTCCCCTCTGGCTTCTCTTTTCCTTCCCTATCTCCATCCCCTCCCCTATCCCCTGCCCCCACCTTATCATTCCTCTTTTCCTCCACTCTCTTCATTGGCAGCACTCCACGTCCTCGCTGTAACTTTAGAAAGGTCATTCCCTGCCCAACCAGCCACTGGGTTATTGCAAGCACTGGGGACAGAGCAGTGAGAAAACTGCACTCTCATGTGGGAACATGATATTCCAGTACTGCCCCATTAGTCAAACTGAGGTCGAGAGACAGATGGTCTCAGGTACAGAGCACTTGGTGTCTGCTCAGAAGAGTGCCAGATGCAACCAGACCTTTCTCCAAACACCACAAGTCGAAATGAAGCAGTGCCCTGCTGCCCCCCCAGGGTAGGCACAGCTCCAGATCCAGCCCCTGAGGAATCCCTAGCTGGCACAGTGCTAGTGCAACACCACCCCATAACAGGCCCTGATGAAAGGGGTGTATCAGGGGGATCCTTAGGGAATGTGTCCCTGGCGAGTGTACTGCTACACATCAGCTATTCCTGGCTGCTCTGATGGCTCTGTAGGGTTAGGCAGATGGGCACAAGTTAAGGCAACTTCTGAGGCTGATTTACCCTGCAGGGGAAAATGCTTGGTCAAGCACACTGTAGGGGAAGTAGCAAAGGTGGCATAAAGCTGCCTTATCCTCATCCCATAGATCCTGTGCTGAGCTCTACTCCAGCTCAGTGACAAACTGGGCCCCTTTGTTCCTAACTCTCCAGGTCACTGGGATGGAGGAATGAGGATCCCATACCGCAGGGGCAGGGGCAGGGGCAGGGGCAGGGCTGTGCTCACCCCAAGTGGGACAGAAAAAAAGCAGCTCTTTCAGATCTGACTCACTGGTGCCTCTTTCAGTTCATCGCAAAAGCCAAGGAAGGTTCTTAGAGAGTCAGTGACTCACTTGGGCAAATAAAGATACCTCTTCCTCAAGCCTCAAATTCCCGTGCCTGCCACTTCCTTCTCATGTGTTGTCTTGGGTTGTCTCACCCTCCCTTACAGAGTCAAATGCTGCACTGGTGCCTCTCCCTAGTACCATGCCCACATTCTCCAAAACTTCAATAACTTTGCCAAGCCATGGTGGATGTCTGGCCTTCTCTGGACCCTCTACATGGAAGTGAGCAGCAAAGTACAAATCAACGGTTTCCTGAGCATGCGGATTGCAGTGGAGTTGGGAGTCTGGCAGGGCTGCCCACTCTCCCTGATACTGTTCATTTGAGCCATTGAGCCGCTGGCCCAGCACCTGAGGCAAGACCCAAAGATACACGGAGTCCACATCCTGGGAAGCAGCAACCGAGAGGCCAAGGTCCTGGTCTTCATGGACGATCTGAACATCCTGTGCCGGAACAGGGGTTCGATCAAGAGAGACCTGGCACACATGCAAGTATACGAGGCAGCAGCAGGGGCCAAGCTGAACGTAAGCAAGGTTAGAGAGTAGATATATATAACCTTATATATAGAGATAAATATATTTAAAAAAATAAATAAATAAAAGTATCCTGGCCTTCTCTACCTCCTCTCTCATCTCCTCTTGCCTTCAACCCTATCTTGATCATGTTCCTTTCTTATCTTATCCTATAAAGTCTTTTGGGTATAGGAGGGCATCTGATTTATCTCCAGGGTTCACAGATGGATGAGCAGCCAGTGAGGGGCTGTTGCTTGGGCATTTGAACATATGCCTCCTGACTGTACTGGCTCTGAAACAATTTTTGAACGTTCATCTCCCAGATCACAGCCCTGCCCTGCCCTGTCAGAGCCCCCAGCTCACTGGGCTCTCACACAAGTTGCCCAGCCTCATCCCCAAATGCCTCACTCCCCCCTGAGGCCTCAGTCTGAAACTTGGGAGAGCCACAGTCAATTCTCTGGTCTGACACAGATTTCCTATGTGACCTTTGGCAAGTCACTTCACTTCTCTGTGCCTCAGTACCTCATTTTCATAATAGGGACAACAGCATGTCCCAACTTTGCAGGGCTGTTGACAGGATGAATACACTGAAAAGAAAAGGAGGTGCTCAGAAGTGATAGGCCAGCTAAGCACAGTAGATTAGCTGGGGCCATCTGGGGACTACCAAAGGATAGAACATACTGATCTAAATGATTTCCTAGAGGTTGCCCAGAGGGACCTGGCAAAGCTATGAAATCCACAGACATCACAGCCCCCCATCTTACTCTCTCTGTTTAAATACCTGGGGTGCAGAAACCAAAAAGTGTCAGCCTAGCATTTAAAAATGATACTTCGCACAAACCCAGAGACACTGCCAACCTTTCAGCCCCTCCCTGAGCAGCAGAGACCAGAGGAAGGCACTGTCCCTCCCCACTGCTACACTGCTATCTGAGATGGGACGAAAATGTGGAAGGAACAGAACTCTTCATGCTCCCGGGCACATGTTTAAGTGACAGTAGTTGGAAAGAAATTTCTCGACAGATTTTTATTCAACAAACATCCACTGTGTGTTTTCTTGCACCTTCTCCTGATGCATCTGGTGCTGGCCAGTAGCAGAGTGAGGCTATTGGACTAGGTAGCTTTCTGATCCGTTCCGGCAAAGCAAATCCTACTTCCCTGGTCTATTCTGCCCATGGCATAAAAGGGTCATTGCTCTCAGTTGACCGTGTTCCTTTGGGTGGCTTGTTCATCCGGATAAAACTAATCTAGGAAAGAACTGGACCAGCTTGTATTTGGCTTCCTGCCTGATAAACGCTCACAACGGTAGAGGAACAGAAAGAAAAAAAAAGGTCTCTGCAAGGAGCGGCTTGGCCCTTTAAATGCGAGCCCTTTAAAGGCAGCCAGACTTTAGACTGGATTAACATCTCTAAGCAAAGAATCTTTTTTCCTACCCCTCTCCACCCCCACCATTTTCCCTTTAATCCACTAGCGAGAACCTTTGGCTCCTTGCGCAATGGCGAGTTTGGTGGGGTTTTGTTTTTTAGAGAGACAAGGTCATCCATTTACTATGCTGCCACAGAGCCATCTAGTGATCAGTTCCTGGAAAAACAGGCACTTTCCTTAAATAAACGAAGACACACACACGCGCGCGCGCGCGCGCGCGCCATGGGGAGAGAGCAACATACTCCTGGCAAAGGCTTGAGAGTGGGCTAGGTAGCAGGTATATTGGGGCACTTATTGGAAGGAATACAGGAAGTTTTATCAAAAGCTAGGGGACTTTTCTAGATAAAGTGGTGTATTACATGTGGAAAAACTATTTTTCTTTTGGTCTTTCTAGGGCTTAATAAATGAACTACTATTTCTCTTTAGTAGCTGTATCTTTGGGATCAGGGACTAGGTAGTTATTACAGTGTTTAATGGTGGTGGTCACATTAGGGGACATTCTTCTTAGCAAATTTATTAACAGCAAAATGTATTTGGCTCTTGACATACACTAATATATTTCCATACTTTAATATTCAAGTTCTTTGATCCTAACATGCCCGATATGTCATATGTGTTATTTACGGTAGCAATCTTACGTTACTGACTTCCTAGCTGAGAATTACACACTTTGCTTCCTTCACGTCAGAGGTATCATTTCCAAAAGTATCCAAGTGACTTAAAGGCCTAAACCTCATGATTTTCAGTAGAACCTACATCACTTCACCACTTTGAAAAAGTGTCACCTTACATACCTCACCTCATCCTTGAAAACCTCACATTTGTGAAACTCACTAATTGAACCAGGCTTCAAAATTCATTACGATACAAACAGGACAATAGCCCCTTGCATAACTTTTCCCTGCTGGGCAGAATCCCGTCTGACTGCTGGGGGCACCTTCTTCATCTTACACTTCTGTAGAGGCTCAGATACCCTGGCGATAGGTCAGGCATAAGAATCCAGCCAGAGCTGAACAGATTCACTACTGGCTTCTCTCTGCCATTCTGTCAACACTGCAGTCACTGCAACTTCCATAGATATACCCAAGCTAGCTTTAGCTGCTAGCAAAGCAGCTGCTGCTGCACAGAACATGGCATAGGCTGCAAACCTGTTGGGGAAGCTGGATAAATTCCCAGGCAGGTTCTGCAGCTTTCACTGAGCTCTGTTGCGGTGTAGCTATGCTGTCAACAGTACCCAAGCTAGCTAACTTAAAGCTGGTTCAGGTATGTCTACATAAGCTGCAGTCACTGCAATATAAACTCGCTCGGACTTGACTGACTAGACAAGCTACATACCTTTGAGTAACTGGAATTGTTAGATGCACGCTTTCCATGCTCTCACACTGTTATGGGTGTGTTGGGGCTCAGAGGTGTTTGGCTAGCAGTACTCATACAAGGTGCATGTGCCCTGCTCTTCCTCATATCAAGGGCTTAAACTTGGGTTTCTCAAGCTGTGGGTTTGAGACAAGGGTTCTCAAAGGTGGGGGGGGGTGGAGGTCACAAGCAACTTAAAAGGGGGTTGCAAACTTCTCCCCAGCAGGGCCACTGCTGCCATCCAGCACTTCGCACCACTTCCACTGCTGCACTTCTGCTGCTGGGGGACCAGCCACTGGGGGTACACCAACCAAAGAAGGTTGAAAACCCCTGGCTTTAATCAATAGCTTTAATCATGGAGGGGGGGTGCCGTGTAAATTTATATATTATTTTACAGGGTCACCATGTCATAAAGTTTGAGAACCCCTGGCTTAAAGGGCAAAAAAGATCACCTACTGGCCTCAGTTCCCTCTCAAGAGAGGAATTCCTGGTATTCAGGATGCTTAGGAAGAGCGGACAGATAGCTGGAATGGATGCAGAAGGTGCCCGTGGACAATACATCCCAGACCACTTCACTTACTGCCAAGTTTGTAACTTCTTTCTCCTTTGAGCAATTGTCCACATAAAAAATGTTAACACAGTAACCAATTAACTCTCAGAATCTCAGGAAAATAATGACCAAATGGCTGTTGCGCAGACGCCTAAGGATACATTTTTCAGCGAGGCTGTCCAGGTTACCTAAGCTCTGATGGACCATGCTCTGACAACTGTAGGCAAGTTCACTCTGGCCACCTCACAGCACATTCTTATGCAGTCTGTTTGGGGAGCTCCTAGGTGGAGGCTGGCATGCCCCTTGCCCTCCCGGACAAAAGCACAAGGAGGCCACCTAAGTGGTTTTATTCTTTATAAGCAAAATGGCAGGATGCATCTTTATCCAGGTTGTGGAGCAATGCTTCCATCTTGGAAAAGAGATGGGAAGAATGTAGAAAAAATATATATAAGAATGTATATAAGAGCTGTGCATCAGGGCACCCCAAGGGAAGATAAGGTCTAACAGTCACAAACTGCTGTAAGACCGTTTTAGACTGAACATGATGAAAAACTTCTTTACCGTCTGAGTCTCCGGAGTCTGGAATAGACTACCCCAAGAAATGGTGCAAACACCTACTCTGGATACCTTTAAGAAATGCTTGGACGCTTATCTTGCTGTGGTGATCTGACCTCTGCTGACTTCTGGCCCCTTGGGCAAGGGGATGGACCTGATGATCTCGCAAGGTTCCTTCCAGCCCTAAGGCCTATGAAATCTATGAAAGTGAATTTGTGGTTTACATATAACCCACAATTTCTTGTTGACTTGACCTGAGATGGGGGGGCTGACCTGGTTGAAGTGACTAGAACCATCTAGAGGGGTCAATTATTGCCTTGATTATAAGCAAAGCCATTTTTTCCTGTTGAGGTTGAGCAGAAAATGTCTGCATTGGTTCATCTACCTTCTCCATGGGCTCTGGAGAGAACCACCGCTATTTCAGAAGGTCCTATAACTCTCTGAAATCCTCCCACTGTGTGAAGAAACCACCACTGCCTCTGAGAAGGAGAAACAAAAAAGCTAGAGAAAGAGCTCCCACATCCATGTGCTGGATCATGGTCTTGGGCATGTCCTCCTGCCCTAAAGACAGGTAAGCCAGTGAGGTCTGTTGGGCAGCCCATGTAACAGAAGCCATTGAGCAGGGGCATTAGTACTATGGCATTCTCAAACTTCACCCTGCACTGCTCAAAACACAAAAATTTCAGCAGTACGGTGGGACCAAGAGAAGCTTTTTGTGGAGACTCTGCCACTGATGCTCTCTTTGCTCCTTACCTTGTTATAAGGTGTTTTCTTGTCTGATTTTGACAGGACTGAAGGTCTGAGAGGTCTAGAAAGAGCACACAACAGAACTCTGAGGTCCTGGGCACAGCACTTGCTCCATGGATTTGCACAGCAAGGGAAGTTAGGCTAGGCTTCGGGTCTGCTATCACTGTGGGCTCAGCTGGTAAAGGACTTGAAGATGGAAGGCTTTCCTGGGAGGTAGAGGCAGTTAGGATATGTCTACCCAGCACCGTGTCATGCCAAGCAGAGATACCAGCACAGGTGGAGCACCATGTTGACGTGACTATTCCGATTCCAGGACACAGCCCAGTTCAGCTGTCTCTACACAGCGCCAGACTATGTGATGTAGACAAATGGCCACCCTTAGCTGGTACAGCCCCGCTGCATGAGAAGCAATACTTGAATCTGGGTGACCTCAAATCCCCTGCTCTGGGTCTGAGGCAGCTCACTTTCTCTCTTCCCAAAACACTAGAAAAGCCCAGGGCATCAATGGGCAAAAAATTAAAACAAATTGTTGGGTAACTAATGCTTAGAAAAACTATTTGTTAGTTTTGTAAGGCACTTTGCAAGGTTTTCCTGTCATCCATGAGCTGACTAGAAGCTCCAGCTGAAGCCAAGGGGTAGTTGGAGCACAAAAGATGCACTGCCGTTGAGGTCCCTGGTGCAGGGCACACAAGTAGCATCAGGACTTATATGCAACGTACATGTACTGCTGGCCAGAAGCCACCAAGCAAGAGCATGGGAGGTGCCTGCAGCCCCACTGTGGAGTGTGCACAAGGAAAAATCATTCTTGTAGCAAGTGGGATGGGTGCTGACTCCACTCTCTTCCTCTCTGAAAGCAAAGTCCAGGACTAAAGGAATTTGAATCACCTTTACCCTAAACTTACAAGCTGGTATGCAGGTGGGAGGGGTGGGGGAGTGCACAAACTCCCCCCCTATTGCTACATCTTGAATATGATCAGAGTCTTTTTTATTATCCCACTCTTCCTGGCTGCTTGCCTGCCCATTCAGTCCTTCCCAATTCAGCTTCTTCTGTCTCCTCCCTTCTCCACAGAGGTCAACAGTCGGTCATGTTTCCTTTCTACTTGTGCACTACCTCTTAAGGGCCTTCTCTCCCAACCCTTCCCGTGGCCATGTCTTTCCAATTAAACTTTAAACCTTGCCTTTTCCTTTAGCTTAAGAACCAGTTAAAGCCCACATGCTTTTCCCTACATGCTACCATTTCTTCCTTCCATTTTCTGAGTTCTGAACCCCCCCACACCTACCTTTTACCTCATTCTTGGTTGATTAATCAGGAAATCTTCATGGTTTCTAAGGTGAATTCAGCAACAAGTGAAAGTTATCATTGCATGTGCAAACTAGGCGGCTACTGGGGAACAAATCTCTCGCTCTCAATTAATACTTTAAAACACAGTGCACTCCCTGCAGTCCATACATGCTGCTCAAAGTGTTTGTCAAGAGGTGTGACTAGCTAATAAGAACAGATAACAAAGAGTAGTAAAGGGGAAAAAACAAACGGTCAAGGAAATAATACCTTGTCATGGTTTGCTCATTCACAGAAATTCTCTGTACGTTTAATTCCTATGCGGTTTTCTTGGGGCACAAAGTAAACAACCGGTACTACAGAACCAGTACAAGGCTTCGACTCCCTCCCAACAGTGCTGGCTGCACAGAGCAGAAAAGGTGCAGGCAGGCAAGGTTCTTTGGGTAGATGTGGTATCTTTTATTAGACCAACTAAATAGTTGGAAAAATGTTCTTTGAAAGTTCTCTGCAAGCTTTCAGGCACAAACACCTTTCTTCAGGCAAGAAGTTGGTCTAACTGTACTTAGTTGGTCTAATAAAAGATACTGCATCTACCCAAAGAACCTTGCCACCCTATGTCCTTAGATCAACACAGCTACAACCAACAGCCTGGCAAAAAAGGTGTAGGAATTGATTTTGGAAGTCAGCAGATCTAACTTCTGATACACGCAGGAAGCAGATTGTTCCAGTAAAAATGGGCCCTTTTTAGGGTGGAATCATTTGATCATCGCTGCACTTTAAATTGATGACAGGCATAGGAAAAATGTGTTCTTTCCTGAAAGGTAAATATGGTTATTATTAATGTTAATATTAATGTTATTATTAAGCTAAATATGGTTATTTAGCAAATTTATAAACTCCTCTTCTTTTGTTTTTGGGGTTTTTTTTTGGTTCGGGTTTTTAAGCTAGCAGGGAGGAAGAAAAAGTATCATTGAACAGGAAGAAGGAAACTTCAAATGGGTCTAATCCTGACAGCAGCCTTCTTGCTAGCAACAGATATAAAGCACCTGTGCTGTTTTTAGAATTAGATCCACATAAACAGTCCTCACAGCAGCCAATTTTGGTTGCTCTCGCCTACCAAGGCCACAGGGCATGGTCCTAAGTTTCTGATACATTGCTTTCTCTGATCTAAGTACACCAGAACCATCTTTTCACACAGCTCAAGTCATGTTGCTCTGGTCATTGCTTCTAATATTTTTCAGGAAGGTACTAATTGGAGAGAAATGACTAAAATAATTTGCAGCTGGAGGTCATTCTAGTGGATCACTTTGTTTATTGCCTCTGTCACCCTGTATAGCTTACTGACATCTAGACTCATCATTTAGTACCTCTAGTGATGGGAAGCAGGGGCTCCTATTTGTGCCCTCAGTAATTCCTTCCAATGCCAAAGCAAATTAATTTATTGCTGGTCAAATGCGTTTCAACTAGTTTGTGTGTGCCTCAGTACGATATTTATTCCTAGGAGAAGGTAACTTGCCTAGTGGGAGTAAGACCACAGATGACTAAATCCCAAAAGAGAATGGAGGGAAATGGAAGCAGGGGAACCACTGCATTTGAAGAAGGTGCAGAAATGTCTGCCATTGCACTAAACAAAGGGATCCCCTAGGAAAGTGAGCATTACTAGTGCTAGAGGCACAATGGTCTGGCCATAATTGGTGCTAGACTCAAAATCTAAAGGGACTCTGTCAAAGGATAATGGTGTGAGGCCCTGAGCTGGGAAGACGTTTGAATCCAAGTATGGCACCAGGATCAGTGCTGTATCAGACCAACTTGGTGCCAAGGGACTGACTTGCTAGAGGTGTGAGCTCAACATGGGGGGTAAGAGTATCCAGTACAGAAACTAGTACAGCGTGAAATTCAAACACAGACCAGTCATTGAGGTCAGTCCAAGCACTGGTGTAGGCAAAGGACTTGAGGAACTAGACTGCTCTGCGTAAGAGATCCAGAGTTTATTCTTCCAACGTTCCATTATAACTAAAAGGTTGTACCAAAGGTTTCCTCTGCAAACCTCCACGGAATGCCTACCAGGACACAAGGACTCTGATCTAAAGCACCAAGTATGTCTATGCTGACTCCAGCTGCCACAGACTAATAGGCCAGGAGGACCCAGCATTTGGTAAATCTTGTGCCTCACTCTGAGTTTGACTGTCCAATCCCAGAGGTACATGGAACATTGTAATGTGAGGAAGGAATAGGCTTTCTTCACATTCATTTAGTTGGAGATTCATCACTAGAATAGAACCTGGACTGACATGTCAATGCTGTTTTCCACAATGCCAGAGACAATGAGAGCCTGCAGGAGTAGAAAGGGTGCCAGGCAAATGTCAGCACTGGGTGGAACTTCAAGAGTCAGAGTTTGAACTGGAATAAAATGATTGATTGAGACAAACCCTCTCCTTCCAAGTTGGTGTTTTGAAAGAATGACAGATGTCACACTTACCTGCAAAAGTCTCACATTTCAGACAGGACACATCTGGAGTGGCTATTTGATGCTGGAGAAGTCCCTCACAAAAGGGACAATGCAGAAAACCAGGAGATTTTGGAGATGGCATTTGAAAACTCCCAGGTAGTGAAAAAAGTGACAAGAAAATAGAGCAAAGTCCAAAGAACAAAGTCCCAGAAGAGAGGCTGACACACACACACACACACACACACACACACACACACACA
>NW_017729022.1:60016393-60019469 GCF_001723915.1 Gavialis gangeticus
ACACACACACACACACACACACACACACACACACTGACCATGGCACACATTAACGAACAAAAGAGGTGGTATAGGGAAGGGGATGCAGAGTAGCACCAAATCCCTAAATACAAAACGGGGAGGGAAAATGAAACAAAAATGGGGTAAAGCCATTAAAAGAAGAGTAGCTATAAGCTAAAGCTTCAGACTCAAATTAATGGAGCACTATGCCCTAGCAAGACAGTTAAGAACTGCGTTTGCACCACCCTTTATTCCCTTAGTGTGTGGATATGGATACTACTAAGGCAAGAAGTTTCCAATCAAAGGCTCAGGGGCTGAGTACGCAGACAACTACTAAAAAGAGAAACCAAGATTCTCTCCCCTCTTCCCCTTCATAGGACTATGATTAGCAGTGAATTTAGATCTCACTCTTGGAACATTTTTAGGGCATGGAACCTGTCTTGCAAAGCAATGTCATAGTTAAGATGCTTTTAAGTAGCCTCTTTAATACAAGTGGCACCAGAGAGATTGTACATCATTTCAGCTAAGAATGGCCTTTCCCATCAGAGCTGTGGTGCAGCAAGGAAATGGTAAGAAGTGTACAACCCCACTGCCTAGATTTTTACCAGACCTGGAGATAAACAATTCGGCACTTTTCACCAGGACCATTTCTTTAAAAGCTTTGTGTACTTAATCATCAATGTCAGTGCATCTGCTCTTTGGAGACCTAAATAAGTTCTGCTTCATACACCAGATACATGACTTTACTGGCACTCCAGTAAGTAGTAGGAAGACCAGACAGGTTGAGATTGTAAATACATATGGTATACACAAAGCTTCTCATTCTATATGTTCCTTGTCTTAAACTGTGATTGTAAAGATACCAGAAATACTGCAAGATGTTGTATTCAGTGTCCTTCAGGGATTTCAGATCAAACTTTCTCAGTGACAAATTTTCCTTGGGCCTCCTTGCACAAAGGGACCACCAGAAGTAAATACATATGAAATGCAGGGTAGAGGCTCTGATTCTGGAAGAGGATCAGCCCTTTCAACTTCCACTGACTTTGAGGAGAACTGCAGCCTTTACATCAAGCATAATGTTACAAGTGCACACGTGTAAATTGTTTAGACACAAAAAAGGCTAGATCTTTATATAGTGGAATATACATTTTATTATTTTTTTATAAAGGAAAAAATACTAACAGAATTTAATACAGTCAAAACTTTACATTTTAAACTAAAGCATTTTTTTAAAAACAGGTAAGAGCAGAGAGGTGAGAGGATTTAAACTGCCCACATAATCCAAGCTGTTTTTCAAGACTTGTAGATTGTATGGTTTGTTCATTTAAAAAAGCATAACGAATGAAAATATAAAAGAATACCAGCTCTGCAACAGTGAAATGCCCTTTCCTCAAACTGCCATTCAAGCACCTTTATTTTCACCAATCAGCTGCTGACAGGGTGAGAGTACAAAATGAGTAGACTGGGTTAGGGGATTAAGAGGGGACTACATGGTTTCCAGCAGCACATAATTTGCCCAACTGTTCTAAAAAGCATTACGGCTGGCAAATAGTAACAAACTTTCATTTCTGTAGGACCCTTCATTCAAAAGGATCCCCCAAGCACTTTGCAGACTGATTACAAAACCATATACAGGAATTAGTTAGACCACCTCCAAAATGGAAGCAGCTCAGAGATTAGACATCAGTTGCTTAACGTACAAAACTACATATTAAAATGGGGACTATTTTGCAATGCATAAAATATTCTGCCATCAAATTCATCTTTATAGTGAATGGGACACAGCAGTGTCACTTGCCAATCTAGATCATTTATAGCTTTTCTCCCCAAAACAAGAGAATGTGAAACTATAAGATTGAACTCTTTCCAGCTCTCAGAACAAGACTTGGTCTCTGAAAGAGCCTGACAAGAACAGAATTCCCATACATGACTTTTACATAATACTTAGCTGCTTCAGAGTTAGGTACTTCACAGGCTGGGAACGCAACTTCTGCACTCCATAAGACAGGTTTTACCTTTGTTATTTTAATGGAACTCTGCAGCAGATACTGAACTGGAAGTCACTACGGTGCAAGGAAGGTGTTATCCCATGACAATGGTCCCCAGTGCTACATAAAGACTCAGGGACAAAAACCACTCACCCAACAATCCACCCACATCCAGTTCCCAATTCTTGCCCAAAAATTCCCATCCATTTGCTTCACATTCACTTAGATTAGACCAAAAAACCCAAAATAATAAATTGACTAGCTGCTGAAGGTTCCAGCTGTGCAGTATCTAGTGAAAGTATACTCAGTGAAAACTTAAGTCCACTAAATTTCTCTCTGTATACACCAGGGACTGTGAGTAAATGAGCTAATCATGTATTTGTGTAGGCACACAAAATGACTGATGACAACTTTATCTACTTGGGTCACAGATGAGGTACAGTAATGGTCAGTAAATTCATTGTGTGGTCAGTGACATGCTGCAGTCTGTCTGAAGGGCACAGCCAGGTCTGTTTAAAGCAGGTCTGTTTTCGACAGCAGTCTAAAACTTAGTTTTCTGAACATGCTGTACTTTACCAACTAACCAACAGGAACCCTTCCCAAGCGTTAGTTTCTATTATCAAATCAACTGTCCAGCAACTGGGATGGATTGGCCAAGTATGGTGAGAATAGTTGCTGAGCTGATGTTTGCAAAAAAAAGAGAGAGTTCTACCCGAGGGGAATCAACTCCTCCAAATTCTCAGCGTCTCTGCTTGAATGGTTTATTACACATTTCATCAACAGAAAGCATCACACCTAAGCAGAACTTCACAACAAGAAATCTCACTTGGTTTGATTTTTGCAGTTCTCTACAAAAAAAAAATCCTAAAATCAAGCTGCATGAAGCATTAACAATTTTCAGATGTTGCAATGGAAGCACTTATTTCTCACTTCATAGGACTGCGATTGATTTGAGAAGTGTATTTACAAGTTTGAAGTTATACAAAATTCAGTATTCCAACAACCATGTTAATTGCCACATGGCAGAAAACTTCCCATAACTGTGTAGAAGACAAATCCTTCCACTATCCCTGGACTACTAGCAAAAA
>NW_017729022.1:60024469-60026860 GCF_001723915.1 Gavialis gangeticus
CCACATGGCAGAAAACTTCCCATAACTGTGTAGAAGACAAATCCTTCCACTATCCCTGGACTTCTAGCAAAAAGACACCTGGCTGCTGCGTTAGAACAAGGGAGGTGGTGCTCTCCCCTACCCTAGGGGTCTTCAAGAGGAGGCTGGATGGGCATTTGGCTGGGGTCATCTGAGCCCAGCACTTTCCTGTCTATGAAGGCGGTCGGACTCGATGATCTATTGAGGTCCCTTCCGACCCTAACATCTATGAATCTATGAATAAGTGAGAGCTGCTACTCCATTTACTTGAATATACTAACCCCACCTCACCCTCAAGTGAGGCATGGTTCATCTCTACCAAGAAATTCAGGCAACTACACGAACAGAGCTCAGCATTACCAGCACCTACCTGCCTTAATGTAATGGCCATAAGGAATATCTTTCTGTAGTTTTTTTTCCAGTGAAGATAGCTTTTGCTCACGCTCAGCTGGCAAAACAAGGTAGTAGTGAATTTGGCTAGTTAAGAGACATGTGAACAACAGCAACCATGAATTCTCACAAGAATGCAGTTCCACAACTCTGCTGACCGACTCTTATACCCATGCAAACTTCAGTGAGGGCTGTCGGACTCCATGTGGATACAGGGCTTACCCAACGCAGAGTCAACTGCACTCAGGTTGAATAATCTAGGAATCTCAGGACAAAGACATTTTCTTTCATTCCCATTTTGCTTTAGATAAACAGATCCTGCGCCTCCCTGCTGGGAGCTGAGGTCCCTAGAGACCTACATTTCTAGATCTATTAATAGCATGCTAGTTAAAGCAATATCTATTCTCTCTACCCTATCCCTACCCCCACAAATTCTTTCCACCTTCATTCTCAACTATGGCTTGTAAGAAAACAACCAGGAAAAGGATGTTATTGTTGCTCATGCCTTCAGCATAAGACCAAATGGAGAGGATCTATATTACCCCAAAGTAAGATGCAAGGGGTTTGTTTTTTTTTAAATATCTTTTATTGGACCAACTATATATCTGGGAGAAATGGTAGGTAAGCTTTCAGGCAGAATGTGCCCTTCTTCAGGTCCCCAACATCAAAGGACCAATTCAGTTTCAGTTGCAGCATTCTGGTTCAGGCCCATATCTTGTCCTAGTCTCATTTCCCTCCCTTTCCAGTCTTTTTTAATTCTCTTTTCTGCTTTTCAAGTTTGCGGGAAGGTTCCAGCAGATACAATATGATCTGCTTTTCTACTTTCCTTACAGACTCCTCCTACAATGTGACAGCTTGAATTTTAGAAAAAGTTTGCATTCTGAAATGATGCATTATAATAAGTAACTTACTACCAAGCTAACAGATCACATTGTATATGAAAATAAATACCTGTGACACATCTGCGTCACCAAGTAATTAAAATTACCAAAAAAAAGAAACAAATAGTTTTTTATTAGCATCTCTGACAATGTATAGTTAGACTTATATTCCCTTCCCTAACCTTTAGTTGTGGAGTTTGATTTATCACTATTATACTGGTAAGTGGTAAGAGGGATTACTGAAGACCAGGAAAACTAGCCAAGATTTTGTATTTCTGCAAAGGGAAGAACACTTACATGACTATGAAAAATAAATGTTCATTCCTCACTGAAGATTTATCTTTAGTTTACTGGGAAAAAAAAATTATTTAAATTAGGTTAATTCATGTTTGGTTGAGAAGTCCAAGGCAAAGGAGGAATGCAAAGCCAGAAAAACATAACATAGGCATACCCTGATTTTATAACACTTTGCAATATCTAAACCCTTCTTAAAAATCAGGGCTTCTGATCAAAAGCTTCAGTCCTACAGCACTTTGTAAGACGTAAGCAAAACTTGACAGCAGCAACGCTGTCATCAGCAGAAATAATGGCTTTCTCCAGAAGATAAAATATTTTTGCCACAATGATTAGTAGGTTTACAGTATTCCTAATCTCTTTAGCTGCTGGTCCTTCATTACGTTTCATACCTTACAATGAATCTTTACAGTTAGTAGCAGCCTAGCAGATAATGCTGAAAAGAATTACTATGGCTAAAATACCTGAGACTTCCAAACAGAACAGCAAAGAAATTAAATAGAAATTTATCAGCTGTGAAGACAAAAAACAAACAGGAAAGAACTATAAAAAGTCACATGGAATTTATAACATTTCTTCTGCCAACAAAAATTTCTTACATATTTCTTCACCCATACCAAACAGCGAAGACATAACTCATCAGATTGTCTAAATATTAAAAATATTTCACTAGCTTCTAAATTAAACCAAGTGATTGGAAGGAAGTCAGTTCACCCATGTTACATTTGCAATCACAGATATGTTCACCTGACCCCAGCTAAGCATGCAAAAGCATTCACCACTTCAATGTCAAATAAAACCTTAAAAC
>NW_017729022.1:60031860-60041634 GCF_001723915.1 Gavialis gangeticus
CCCCAGCTAAGCATGCAAAAGCATTCACCACTTCAATGTCAAATAAAACCTTAAAACCACCACAGCAAAGAGCAAAAGGCTGCTTCCTATGGGAGTTAATAGCTGATTGGCCATCTAATTCAGTGGCAGTAAGACTCAGCATTAAGTTGAAAACTGAATTTATAGGGAATATTTAATGCATTGCTATTAGATGAAGATTTAATTCTTATCGTTAGATTGTGTGGGAGACTGTACGTGAAAATAATGCTGTATTAAAATCTTTTTCTGATATGTAGAATTAGATATCAGCTTTCAAAGCAGACTTTCCCTAAACACTATTAACAATACATACATCTTGAAAATAACTATCAGTGACTGTTTAGTGACTTTTGTGAAATGACTAGTGGTTTCAGTGTGTTACCAGTGAACAGGTTACCATATCACAACCTACTGCAAATGGCAGCCTCTAGTGAGGCTGAAGACTAAACTCCCTTTTTCCTCCCATAGAGATGGTCCCTTTACATGAGGAATGGAGCACATGGCATGAAACAACATATGCAAGAAGGTTTCACAGATATTTCCCAATACTGAATTTGTTCTGTTGTTAAGGAACTTCTCATTTTAATGCTGAAATTCAGTAAAACAATGTGTCAGTCTTGTTGTGGCCACTATGTTAAACATGAAGAAGCTACACAAGTAAGATGGACATATAGTTATGTTATGACCTACAATAGTCGTCTAGGATGAAGAGTTCAAGGTTATAAGTTCCAAAATGAATGGAAAGCTCTACAGCTGCATGCCTAACTTCCAAAAGACTGCAAAAACTGGAGGGGGTGGGGGGCAGCAAAAAGGTGCCATAATCATGCAACAGAAACCCAGGACATGATAGAAATAGGTGTTGTCTGACAGATGAAGGAGATGATGGGTGGGAGTTGAATTCATAAAGGGATAAAGAGTCACCACAATTGTCTCAGAGATTTTGCTTCACAATAAGAAGATTCTCCAACTATAAAAATTAAGCCACAGTTTAGAAAACTATACTTGAGAGTGAGATAATCTTACAGCACACTTACATACCACAGCACATGTGATGTGCAATCTTGTGTATGGTTCTGCAGGGAAGTACATACATTAAGAACATTCTTCTCCAAAAGACAAAACTTAATGAATACTTCACTTACCTATTGCATAAATTTGTGCTGTAATTTGGAGAGCAAATGGGAATCTATACATCATTCCTATTACTTGAACACTATGTTCATAACATAGCACAATATACTGCAAAAAGTTTTATATACGCATTTCTTCTAGATGATGTCATTAAAGTTTATCAGAGTATCTTGCTGTCATCTAATTAAACATCAACTGAAACTGCTGAAGGATTTCAGAATTGTTCCTAAAGCATAATGATGAAGGAGCACAATAAACATCATTGTTCAACTGCCATACCCTTTAAGTTAATAATTAAAAAAAATAAAGCCCACTTATCTTGAAACAATAAGCACAACTGTCAAAAATAATAAAAATCAGAGCCAATTAAATGGAAAGTTAAGATAAATGCAGAAAGCTGTTAACATATCTTACATGCATACAGTATCTATAAAATATATGGCAAGGCCATTTAACAAAAAATATCCTTCCCCTATCTATACACACACACCAAAAATGTCAGTCCAGTTCTGCAGTAATAGATCCCTGATATTCTAGGAATTTGGTGTTGGAATATTAACCTTTCTGAAGTTTAAAACTTTCATGGACTATCCTATGGAATCTTAAGAGTCCTAAGTTACAAGGCTATATACATACTATTAAAATTTCTTACTGGTTAGGGAGAAAAGTTAAAACAAGTTCTTAAAAACTAAGAACACAGTTCATTTCTGAGAATAGGTTAAGCAGTACATTTGATGGATAAAAGCAGATTCAATTTTATAAGGGTTAGGCTGTGAAAAACTGATTACAATGTTTTTGTTGGGGGGGGAGGTTGGGGGGGGAAGGTTAAAGTTTGCATACCATCTGCTTCCACCCTACTGCTCCCTTTCTTCTTTATCTTTCTACAAGAAAGTTCTAAAGGGCAAGAATCTCTCTGATGAAGGCAAAGAGAATATTTATTCAGCATTAAAACACTTTTCACAAGTTTGTTTGCAACTAACTGAGCCCCACAATTAGGCACTTTTCCTGTTGAAGGCTTTTCAAAGCTTTTTTTTTTAAATCAAGGTGTCTGCTATTTGTTATCTCCTGGCTGAGAGGGTACGTGGCACAGACAACACCCTTCCCCCACTTCTGTGTTATTGATATTACCTTGACGGTAGGTGTAGCCCTACAATAATTCACTGGATGTAGAATACTCCACTTTTACTTTCCCTATGGATATGTCTTTCAGCCTGGTGTTCAGGTAGACTCTTTTTCTGTATTAATGGCACCCTTATAAAGGGAACTTTCTTCCATTCACATCCTTTCTTTTTTCTATGTAGGACCAACTTCCCTGGAAAACTATCTACACTCTGAATCTACCACTCTGTGCCAGAATGTCTCAAGTTTTAGAATTACTTCATGTCCCAAAGCAGTCACTGGCAAGTTTGGATTCACTTGGGAAATAACAAAGTGGGGCAGGAGGGGGGAAAAAAGAGACAATGATGAGAAACACTGGCTAGTAGCTATGCTAGAACTTCAATTCAGACTTACTGGTGGGAGCATGCTGCAAGATAAGGGACTCAGCAGTGGAGATGTGCACACCTCTTCCCTACTGCAGTTCAGCAGTCAGAAAATAAATGTCTCGTTTTGTTGAGAACCTCCTAACAAGATACACAAAGGGAGGAGTGGGCTCCCAACAGTATAGCTTATCAGGGCATAGAAGGAATCAGAGGGCTCTGGGAATTACAAAGAGCACCTGACAGGGTTTATTTCATAACTCTTTGGCTGACACACTTTGTGGTGCTTTGTCACTTACATCAATAAGTCTGTTGCATTTGTTCAAAACTTATGCATCCTAGAGTGCTTTTCCTGTGGATGCCTCTGGTTCTCCACTTACAGTACCTTGCAAGATGCTATACCTTGCCAGACTCCAACTGCAGCATTAGCTAAAACCTATTTAACTGCAGAGGGGAAAAAAAAGTAAGTAAACATTTCAATTCTTAAGAAATAAAAGAAGTGCTTAAGATATAATTTTAGCCATTAAGTTAAAACTGTCCACTTTCTCCCACTCAAGTGCCAAAAAAAAAGAGTTTACTATTTACACAAATTGTCAACAGACTGAACTCAAAAACATGAACTGAGTGTACTTGACAAATCCCCAGTAACCAACCTTACTGTAATTTATGGTTACAGCAAGAAAAACATATAAGAAAGCCATACACAGTATTAAGGAGACTTTGCACTTTTCATCATGCCCAGCCCTTGGTAGTTCAGATGGGGTACTTGCAAGCAGGCAGGGTCATCATCAGTTGTTTGTGTAGGGATACCTCACAGATTTCACCATTCACTCTGAAGACAGGCAATTTGATGTGTGCTTTTTAGTTTCTTTGTTTTTAGAAGTCTTTAGGAGTTGCATCACTCGGAATCAGATAAGTCACTTTAAACAAAGCAAAGCATTAAGTGTGACAATTTATCTAGAATGTACTCCCCACAATACCACCACACACCACCCCATGAAAAGAAAAACCTCTCCACTAAGAGGGAAAATGTTAGGATTATCAAGAGGAATTAGACCTGCCCAGCATGAAAATGTCAGCTCAGGTCTGATGGGGGCAAACAAAACAAAACAAAACAAAACAAAACAAAACAAAACAAAAAACCCCCAAACCTCAGTTCCAAGTATAAAAAATATTCATATTTAGAGTGGGTGTGGCTTCTTGTCAGCTTGCTCACTGTACAAGGGACCCTAAAAAAAGAAAACTCTTCCAGAGGTCTAGAAGAATCCTCTACCAACTCAGTGCTAGGTTGTTTACAAACCTTCTTCTGAAGCACATGGGGGCAGTTCCCAAGCATGTGAGCTTATTTGATCCGATAAGGCAGAACCTATGCTCTTTTGGCAAAAGCCCAACTGGGTGGTGCCTATCTCCCTCACTTCCAAATTAAGTGTTGTGCACTGCAGAATCAGCAGTTCAGGAAGAGGGAAGTCCCTCTTAGGGGAAAGGAGGAAGCAAGTTGCAGCAAGGGAAGTTTAGGTTAGATATCAGGAAAAAACCCTCTCACTAAGAGGGCAGTAAATCACTGGAACAGGCTACCCAGAAAGGTTGTGGACTCTCCATCCTTGGAGGTTTTTAAGACCCAACTAGACAAAGACTTGGCTGGGATGATCTAGTTGGGAATGGTCCTACTTTGAGCAGAGGGTTGAACTAGATGACCTCCTGAGGTCCCTTCTAACCCTCATTTTCTGTGATTCTCTGAAGAGCAATATATTTCATGGAACCCACTGCTCACAGTTCAGAAATCTGCTTGCCCACAGCAGAAGGAGAAGTACTGGATTTCTTTCCTTGCACCTCATTCCTGTGTTTCTGAAAACTGCCCAGAGAAATAACCTGCCACAATGTTTAAGTAATGTTTCAGAACAATGTACTTGCTGCACACTGGTTTACATAATGTGGTAATTAATCTGGGGGTTCTCCACACCTCTGCAGAAGGCAGGCCATTCCCATGCCTAAGAAGAGCACAGTGATGTCACGAGCCCTACCCAACTGGCATTGTTTTAACATGTAGGAGCAGAAGTGGGAAAAGAATCATTTTACAATGCTGTCCAGCAGCACCCAATTGTATAACCAATTATAAAACTAAACTTGAAGTGACAGTACAAGCAAAAACAGGACACTTGGGCTATCTTTCCATTTAAAATGAAGATTACAACAGAAAGAAAAAGCCCTGTCCAACCATCTAGATGGGTTCACTTTTATTCCCCTGAATGGAAGAATCCATTCTTTTGGATTAGCATCACCAAACACTCTAGTTGTGTTAAAACAAAGTTGTAAAGATGGACGCTGCTTATGTTCTGGCAACACAGTTGTTAGGAAAGGGCCTGATCCAGGTGTGTCACCAGAAGTGGATCTTTGTTATAGATGCAAAATGACAAAGCCTCCACACACACTATTTCTCGGAGTCTCTACAGGAGGCAGAGAGGTCTAAGAGACTAAAACAGGAACCCTAACAACGAAAAGGGGTGTGTGCTTACAAGGGTCCATATCTGATTTCATATTTAGAGACAATGTTCTTGCATCTCCCCACTTCCTTGCGCAGTTCTGCCACCTCCGTCCTCAAAGCTGTATTCTCTTTCTCCAGAAAGGCTGCTCGGATTGTGATCTGGTTCTCTTTCAGCCGCCGAGCATCACGGGAGCGCTTTGCTGCCACGTTGTTCTTCTTCCGCCTCGTCCAATATTTTTCATCCTGAAGGAAAGAAGGGATGCTAGTCCAATTGGCTTTGAAATGCTGAACTGTCCCAAACAGATACCTTTCTGCCCCACCATAACCACCTGATTGCTGCCTGTACATCACTGCAGGACCTTGGGCAGGCATGGTTCAAATATTAACTGAAATTCAGGCAAAAGCATAACATAGGATTTTGGACTCCTGAGAGACTTTGGTTAAATCAAGGGTGCAAAGTGATGTTAAATTAAACAAGGGAACATTTCAGTTAGTAATCAAGAACAATTTCTTAACACTTAATTCTATCAGGCTGGGGCATAGTTTTCCACAGAAAGCGATAGATGTTCTGTTGCCTCATTAACAACTGAACTAGACAAACGCATTGGCAAATAGGTACTGAAAAATACTTATATTCTGAGGAACAGCTTGCACTACTGAAGAAGGGAAAAGATGGCATGAACAAGCTGTGACATAACAGTCTTTCTCCCTCTAATTTCTCTGTCCAGGGCTACAGATCACACCTGCCCAGTAACTGACTCACTTCACTGCACCAAGCTAGCAAAACTGCAGTAGCCTTCCTATCCACACAAGAATAGCAATCAGCCTACCATAGACAATGCTCCTCATCCAATTCTGCAAGTACAGTACATTAGCTTTGCCCCAGTTATTTAATAGATAAAAAAGAGCAATGCAAACTTTAAGCACAGCATTATAACAAATACTTACCTTTTGTTCATCTGGAACAAAAACCTTCTTGGCCTTTTTAATCATAGGCTGTGGTTTCAGGTCCTCTTCGGTAAACTTGTGCTTGCGGGGGTTGAAGAGCTCACCACCAGGCACACTGGAAAGCACTAAGTCAGCAGGATCAGGGTTAAAATTCACCTCAACCTCAACACAGTCTGGATCAATGGGACTGGGCGTATCTCTTTCATTCTGTGGAGGGGCCTCTGGCAAAGGCAGGAGAACATCACAATATGAGAACAAGAGTGATGAATCCATGCACCCATATGCACATCTCTGTTCACTGTCTTACTGTATGCAGTATTTAACTACCATCATTTAGCACACACCTGAAGTATCCTGGGGGCCACCCACAACATGGTGCATCTCCTAAAAGAGGCAGTGTCACAGCCCTGCAGTGATGCTGAACAGTGGAAGAATAGAAGCCGTAGTAATGCGTGCCAGAGTAATATACAATGGGAGGAAAATGGCACAACATATTAACCACTCTCCTAAACAAAAGCCTTATGCACTTTGCTACACATAAAAAAAATGCATTTCCCCCAGCAGAGTGAAATGAGAGAAATTCACAGAACTCTAGCTGCCTGCCATTTTCTGCCTTGGAAATTCCCATGGAAACATGAGCCTGTTCAGATATTCCTCTCACTCACTGTCTGGTCTTCAACGGACAAATCACTTTAAAAAAAAAACATAAAAAATATCTGTGTACTATAGATCTATATATAGTGTTCTTCCTCTTTGCTATATGGCAATGTCATAACAGATGGCCTGGCATAGAAGAGATTTGTACTGTGACAAAAATAGAGTTATAGCATGACCTTTAAGGACATTGAGATAAGCAGTGTATTATAGCAATCTTATGGTTATATGGTGTATTTCACAGCAATGGATGGCAAAGTTTAGTGCCAATAAAGTAGGCAGATAAATTAATCTTTCCACCCATCAATAAAATTCAGCCACATCTAGGCTATGGCTATATCATGCAAGAATTTCAGAAAAGTAGGACCTCCTCTCCTATAACTAAAGTTTAACATAAAACATCAGACATAAACATGGAAGCTACAAGTTAGCATGCAGACAAGAAGCCAACTTACAGCTCCTGTCGTAAGAGCTTTTGCTTCATATTATATACTTATCTGCCAGGTTTCCATAGGGCGGGGGGTGTCAGAGCACAGGCCTCTTCTATAAAGCTCACTCCCAGTACAGCAATGTACAGACTTATTGGCTATTATATGGCATTCAAGTGTAGGACTAACCTGAGATTCTAGGCTCCTTCCCAGAGCAGGAATCAGAAGGTAGTTGGATTGCTAGTACTAGTGCAGTGTTTCTTTCTTTGGGTAAGGACACACAACACAATTACCGCAGAGTAAATGACTCCCTGTTTTATTCCATAGAAATAGAAGAACAAACAGCTGTTCCAAACTACATGCCTTGCTGTTACTGTACCTGCCCATTAGGTGGCAGAGGAAATGGTTTACACTGGAAAAAAAAGAGGTTTCTATGGGATGAAACAGACAAGAGCAGTGGACACATGACACATTGTAGTAAAGTTACTGCACATTTTTCAAAGAGTAACTTTATGCTGGATTTGAGCAAGGCACTATGTAGTAGAGCTACACATCATGTTTCCACTTCACTTCTGCTACATAGTAAATGGATCATTTGGCTGCATCCTGTCTCTGCATTGCTACCACAAGTGGTCAAGAAACTTCCAAATAGTCCCAGGAACTTCCAAGTACTAGTAGAAACAGCCTCTCTCTAAAAATTAAGATTTCATAATTTATGAAAATCTAACAAGAAAGCCTAACCCTCACAGTTCACTGGATGGATGTTAACGTATATATAGATGTATCTAAATGGACTGAATCACTAATGGCTCACAAGTACTTATTTGAAACGATTAAATCTCCAAGCATTACAACAGGTACTTTTCACAAGAATTCCAGCACTAACCTATAAAAGCTGGAAGAATTACTGAAAAAGGAAGGCTATTTTCTGTTCATATTTCAGCACTTCTGATATGAAAAGGAATAAGAAAGTTTGAGGTGGAAGGGGTGCAGGGGAGGGAGAAGGGATGGAGGACAATTCAGTTTGAGTTCTGGGAGGTTTGTGCTACATTAATACTTATTTTAGCTAGGCTGGTTCCCTAAGCTCTAGCATCAAGAGACAAAATCTGTGAACTGCTATATTGAATGTAAAGTGGTTAAATGGCAATGGACAGGGGCATTTAGACATTTTGGAAATGAGAAAAAATATCTTCACCAACATTGTCATGAACTGTCCCAGTGGATGAAACACTGTCAAAGGGACACAATTATATTGTTTAAGCTGCCTTAGCTAACTGTGGCATGGCAGTCATGCTTCTCCCCAGATTGAGGTGATCTCTCTTTCCACATCACAACAGAAACCCCTCACATGGCCCCAAGTCATTTCACCCACCTGTACTTGAGGCTGCTTCTGACTGTTGGAAAACTGCAGTGGAAGAAGAGGATGATGGTGAGGCAGCAGATGCACTGGCACCCTCTTTTCCTTCCAGCTCAGCCACAGGCAAGAGGGGGTTCTGGTTCAAATCCAGATGGTTAGGGCTGGAAGGAATACCATTCTCCAGAAGAAACTCATCGAGATCCATGTACTCCAGGTGGAAAGACTCCCCATCATAAGGGATAGTTTTGTCCCAGATGGGAGGCATAAGGGAGGCAGAGACTGCCATAGTGCTGGCAGCTGCTGCTTCATCCTCCTCGAGTTTTTCCTTTTTTTCTTTATCTGAAAGATACAAGTTACAGTCAATGTACACTTTGCAGTTTAGAAAATTAAAGCAAGGTTAAAGGAACAGTAACAATATATCTTGGACTCCATCAGAGAAATAAAACCCAGTAAGCACTGTTCCCACTCCATGACATGCTTATAATATTGGTTGGCTCAGACAAACATTTACATGAAACCCACACCTAACATGGAGTGCTTTTATTTTCCTGTAATGGCTGGACCACAAAGATTTACTAGTACAGGGTGTTTATAAAGTCCTTGTGAAACTTTGAACTTTAATAACTTTGGATATATATGTAACAGAAGCAAACTGTAAATGTCGATTGAAAGCATATTTCATTAAGTGTTTTTAGCATAGTGTAAAGTATGCACAGGGTAAGAATCACAAACGCAATTCATGAAATCCCCCAGCAGCAACTGGAAAATGTTTTTTATGAGTTGGAAAATCTAATTGAACAATGTATTATGAAAGATGGCAGTTATAGTGAAGTCTAGAAATTTGAGCTGTATTGTATTAAAACTTAATGAATTATGCTTTCAATCACTGTTTACAGTTTGCTTCTATCATGTGTACATCCAAAGTTATTAAAGTTTAAATTTATACAAGGACTTTATAAACACCCTGTATACTAAAGTCTTGGAGATAACAGAGCTTTTAGCTCTGACAATAGAGACTCCAACTTTTAGAGTCTGAAAATGAATTAAAGACTTGACAATCTACCCTAGTGTTGTTTAACTAAAGGGTGGCCAACCTGCAGCACCCATGCCCCAAACGGCATGGAAAGCCTCTGTGTGGGGGACACAGTATATTGGAGAGGGGACAGGCAGCACAGTAACATATAAGGCAGAAAGCAGAGCAGCAGATTGGACAGGGAACAGAAAGCAGAGCAGCAAATTGGGCAGGGGAAGGGGATTAGAGTGGCACTGGGGGGGGGG
>NW_017729022.1:60042290-60047741 GCF_001723915.1 Gavialis gangeticus
GGGGGGAGGGGGGGGTGTGCAGGGCTATTTTGTAGCACATCTGCCAAAAAGAGTGGCACCCTGATGCACAGCACCATGACTCACCAGTGTCTAGATTTTGTTGCAGTGATTCTTTAAGGTAAGATGTTTGGGTTTTTTTTCTGGAAGACAAGGAGAGTAAGTGCAGAGGTAGGATTACAATGGAGGTCATTAAGAAAGCTCTGAAGGTAGTGAGGAAGTTTACTGTAGCATTCTGAGAAGATGCAGACAGAGAGCAAGGAAGAAAAGGGGTTTTCAGATTAGACTTGAAAACAGACAAGAGGCCTGTCTACATTAGAGACCTGAACTATCACAGTTTAAAATAATTTTTTAAAGCATTTGCTTTGCCCTCACACAGTGCAACCTCCAACTATTGTTGGAATTGTTAATTGTACATTGCTCAAAAACCTATACAATCTCCCCTTTGGGGAACTGTCTGATGCAAACCTGTAAAGTACATGGTGAGGTGCGAGTATTTGGAATTTCCCCCTAGAAACAGATGCTTTATTTACTATGCCATGAGGCATACACTGTACTAAAAGTGCATTTCTAACTGAATGTTTCATATTAGTACAGAGGCTCACAGGTGGTCTCGGGCAGAAACCCAGCAAAGAACTAGAAAAATGAACTCACGGACTGCTGTACTAATGACACTGCTTGGGAATTAAAGACTTACGTTCAAGACACTGTGGCTTAACTGATGCTCAGTTCAAGTAAAATTTTGGGGTGAGAAGCATGCCCAATTACTGGCGAAGCAAGGGCACAATGGAGACCTGGGATGAAGAGTCACGGCTACAGAATTTCTACTAGACCAAGGATATCTTCTTCCTTCTCCTGAGGGCCTTGCTAAAACAACAGCATCTCATAAGAGCTCCTCACTCAGCACAACTGCTCAGTAAAAAATAGTAATCCCAGGCACTTATTGCTTGATACAGACATTTCAGGGCTGAATGTCCACAGTGGCCTGCTGGACTGAAAAAAACAGACAGCAGTACAGGTTTATGTAGAAAATGTCATCTCAGGTGTAAAAATACCTCTGCAAGAGCACTCAAATATTGCAAACTGGCTTGTACTGTGAAGACAGAATCAATGTTCTGATTTTATGCCACAAAAACAATATGTAATATTTCCAGGATGTAAACTGTGCTAGATCAGATAGGAGCCTGGATGTTCAGACAGGCTGGCAGGTTAAAGGGTATGATGCCCATAGCTGAGAACATTAGACTGTTCCGAAGTAGATGGAATACAGTAGGGAGATCACCTTACTGCAATCACTTTACCACAATAATCATTAAGTCCTGCTGAGACTTTTAGAGATCCTGTTCAAGGAAATCCCACTCTGATTATATTGACAGTTTGTCAACCATTGCCTTCACAATGGAAGGACAGAGGTGGTATGTGCCTTTTTAAGGCTCAAAGCAAACAGAAGGTTTCTGCTGAACAGAAACACCACTGCCATGCAAAAAACACCTCCTGCATTATTTCAACCAACTGTACTTTGCTTCCAAAATAAATAAATAAATAAATAAATAAATTAGTGTAAAGAAGAAAATGGTTTCATCCTGAATGAACCAACCAAGCTAAGAATGTTTACCATCCAAAGCTTCAAGACTAGCAGTCCTGATCCAGTATTAAATCACAAGCTTTTCAAGGACTCTTCATGCCAGGCACCATACAAGCATCAGCACAAGTGGACCTAGATCCTAAATAGGGATCTGGGCATTAATGTGATCACAATTGCTTAGTTTTGTAAATCCCCTTTATTCTGATTGACAAGGTAAGAAACAGAAACTGTAGATGTTAAATCAACTTGCTTATTAAATTGAAAAACATTTGAGATCTAGCCTTAAAAACAGCACCAGCACAGAACAAGGAACACTGCTATCAAAACACACAGCATTTTTGTTATAACTTAACTAATATCATGCCTCACAAAACAGCAAAAGGGAGAAAGGAAAGCTGAAATGGGTTTTTAGTGTATCCAAGTCAGAGACCACAGTGCGCAAAGGTATCTGTAAGATGACATATCCAAGGAATATTGCTCTGTTTCAAACTGTCACATTCTGTCTCCATGCAGAGCACACTGATGCCATTTATGGTTCTCCTCTGCAGTCTCTGCTGCCTTTCACAACCAGTTAGGTCTGCAAAGTCACCCTGCTGTTTTCAAGCTCAACCTGCTTCCAGTCTTCTTCTTTTCCCTTGGCCAAACCAGGTCCCATCCTTCTTTCATCTAAGGAAAGGGTCTTCTCAATCTTTTTCTTTGGTATAGGCTGTGAAACAGATATGTACTAGATACCTAATATGCCTTCTTTTAGATATGCTCTATCATCCCTTCTAACAGCAATATTACGTCCGTGTGTGTCAAACATGACATGGCATGTATGAAGATAAGCTGTTTTCAGCAACAGTAACATTTATGCCACTGAATTTTTCACACTGGATTTTTCTCTCTTCACTTGATCTTTGATTCCTGCTGAACAGCCTCATGGAAGGCACAACACATAATGGAGAATAAGATGATTTTTTTTATCACCTTGACCATGAAGGGATTTGCAGCATGGGATCCTTAAAATTAATTTGCTTCACATATTTATAATGTAACCTGATGGTGACACTACAATAACCCATAGGTGACGCATAGGAGTAGGGGACATCCCCCCCACCCTGAGAGTGAGTGCTCCGGCCAGTAGGAGGCACACAGAGCACTTGTGCCCCCCCTGAAATTGGCTCTGCTGACAGCAGCAGCAGTGCCAGCACTTCCGCCACTGCCAAGCTCAGCAACTGGCTGCTGGGGGACCCCTCTCACCAGCTGGCCGCTGGAGGACCTCCCCACCCCCAGGTCATGCCTCACTGGTGCCCCCCCAGACTCAGGAGGCACCAGTCACCCATGCAGTAACCTACAGTGCCCTGCTTGCAGAGATCCAAGGTCACCCTAATAAACTGGGCTCTACAACTGAAACCAATGGTCCTTACCGAGCCAAATACCACTTCAGGTTTAGTTTAGTCCTACTGCCCCCAGGGGAAAGTGGACCAATTCATGAATTTGGGGTCAACATACAGTTCAATTCCAAAAGCCTATGCCATGGCTATCCACATGCAGCCTGCGAGGGGTTAAGGTGAAGCAGGCAACCCTGGGGCCACATGGGCATGTAGTGCAGGGGGAGGGTAGAGTGGCACCCACAGAAGTGCACAGTGCAGCAGTGGAGGGGTACCTGCAGAGGCACACAGTGCAGCAGGTGGAAGAGTAAGGGGGACATTTCTTAGCTTTGTATGACTCATGGGTGTGCAACCCCTTGCTGCTTACAAATTAGACAACGCTGGCCTAAACCACTCAGCATATACCACTGATATGCTGGGTGTTTCTACATTTTTAGCTTTTTAATTTTTTGGATGCTATTCACAACTGTATTTAGCAGTCAGTGGGAAGTGAGCAGACATCTTTGTGCTTCCTCTCAAGAGCCAGTCTTCCTGCCACAACACATATATAGGTAGGTTACAAGGAGGTCCACAGCTCAGGCATGATTTTGGTCACAAGAATGTCTGGGACTGGCTGCAGAAAACTATTCCCATTCATTGAAAGTGGAAAAAACAATGGCATTTCTACAGAAGAAGTCACAGCCGAGAAAGGATCCTATGCTCTGCTGTGCTTTTTCCAGGGTAGAGGAAGGGAATTTCTGGGTGTCCCATTGATGTTTAGTACCACCAGTGTAATCCATTTCCCAACAGCAGTTCCACAGGTTCCCTGATCCCTATCACTGTGTTGCTCATTGATGAACTTATCCCCACCTCCCACACCACCATTTTATAGGGTACACTGGTGATGCCAGCAACACTTTATGACCGAGGTGTGGCAGCTCACTGTAAAAGGGACAGGATAGCTTTCCTATGCCAGCAGATCAATTGTTATTCTCTGTCTTACTGAATTTGTTGTTAGGCTCTTAGTTTTGTCCTTGCCTTGGTCAGGGCTGCAACTGACATACAGACTGGCTAGATGCTGGAATGCCTTCGCATACAGCAAAGGTTTTTCCAGTTGATGAGATCCAGTCCAAGGTGAATACCATCCATACCACTCAGGAAGATTAGGAAGTCTCCCTCAAACCAGCTAGCTACATAATTACATGTCAGCTTATTTGCAAAAGGCTGTTTCCATACTAGTGCATAGCCTACACAAAGCATGTGGTGCGTCTCAAATAAGTAGCTGCCGATGACAAGAGACATGATATTACCCAAGAAGAACACAGGCCATTACAGACAAATAACAGATGTCCCAGACCCAGGCTCTGCAGTACGGTCAAGGCAGGGAGCAAAAACAACTTTTGCCCAGAAACGGTGAAGCTGCAGCAATGTCAACACCTCAGCTGTCTGGTGCTGTTTACATTCAACTAGTGAGAGCAGAAATCTCCTTAAGGCTTCTTTTGAGATACTGGAACTAAAACAGCACTGGCAAACCTTTTAAACATCAGCAGCAGCAGCTGTATGAGAATGGTTTGGAGTCTTTAAAGTTTCTTTATTTTTAATAGGATGTGGACAGACCGAAAAGGACAGAAGCACAACTTCTGCTGCCTAGAAGACCAGCCAAAGCCTGACGTAACTGGGAAGGTCACCAAGGCAACACAGACAGAAGCAAGTCCATTGAGGGCTTTAAAAGCTAGAGGTATTTAAACTCCATCTCAAGATGAACAGAAAAGATTCTCAGAAGCCAATGGCCGGAGGCAGCAGAATCAAAGCCTGAAGAGCAGGAGGCACATGCAGGGGGGAGGAAGGCAGCTGATGTTTTAAAACTTATAGGAAGGGATGGTTGTGCCCAAATCCTCAAGTTCCAGTTCCACAAGCTACCCCTGCCTCCATGCAGGCAACAGGCTGCCTGTCCCCCCTCAGGGCAAGGCCCTTGTGCCTCCCGCTGAGCTACCAGCTTGGCTTCAGCTACTGCAATATTGTACCTTTCTGAGGGGGCAAGAAGGGAAGTTTTCTCTGCTTCTGCCAGGCCTTCTGCTGTGGGCCTGGGGGCAGCAGAGGCACATGCCACCTTGCAGCAGCCTTAGGGGTGTTGGCTGCAGCCGTGCTGGCGTAAGGACACAGGCAGACAAGACTCGTTGGGGAAATGTTACCTCTTTTAAGACACTCCCCGTGCCTGAAGGTGTTTGTGCCGGAAAGCTTGCAGAGAACAGTTTTTCCAACAACTCGGTTGGTCTAATAAGAGAGATCACATCTACCCACAGAGCCCTGTCTGCCTTGCAGCAGCAGCAGCAGCAAGAACCCAGGCGGCCCCGAGAGCCACCACGGAGGCGGGAGCTGCAGAGCGGGGGCGTGCGCAAGGACCACTGCCGCCGCGCAGGCGTACTCCGCGCCCCCTACTACTCACGCGCCTGCGCAATAGCGCCGCGTAGAACCCTCTTCCCCCCCTGCGAGCGGCCCCCAGCCCAGAGCTCGCGG
>NW_017729022.1:60047954-60053606 GCF_001723915.1 Gavialis gangeticus
TGCCTCCTGGTGCGCGGCGCGGCCGGGCATGCTCCCCGCGGGGAGGGCGGGTGAGGCGGGCTGCGACAGCTCCCACGGCCTCACCGACACACCGGAGGCGGTGGCGGGCGGGGAAGCGCGCATGCGCAGGCAGCCGCCGCTCCCCCCTCCCCTTGGCACTCAGCAGCGCGAGCTTTTTTTTTTTTTCCTGTCCCCGCCCCTCTCGCGCAGGCCCCGCGCTGTGATTGGGTGAGCTGCTCGAGGGGCGGGCCCACGGCGGCCGGGCCCCCAGCGGTGGCGTCAAGGGGCAGGCGGGGACGCTCGCTCCCCACCGCCGGGCACGTGCGGGGAAGGGTGAGAGGCTCATTAGCATGGCAGCCCCTCCCACGTCACCGCCAGCTGCAGTTTCTTCCACTGGCGCGGATCGGAGGGGAGGGGGGACCGAGCGGGGAGCGGGTAACGGCAGCCAATAGCCCGTTAACGGTCGGCGCCTCCGGGGGGAGGGGCTGGCAGCGTCACATCCAGCCCTCAGCGCGCTGGCTTCAGGGCCCGGCGCGACAGGAGGGGCTGCGCGCATGCGCACGTGGCGCTGCTGCCCTCGCGGCAGCCACGTGCGGGCGTCGGGCGGAGCGGGGATTTGCCCTGGGCTCAACAGCGGTCTGTAGGGAAGTGAATGCCAGTGGCAGGGGGGTTCCCTGGCTTCTGTTGATTTGCCCCCCCAGCAAGAGTAGATGAGCCCCCCCCCCCACGAGAGGGAGCCTGGGGCAGCAGTTGTTGTGTGCTTTGGGCTTTGGGTTGCAGGGCTTTTCAGCCCAGGGACCTTCCACTGCCAGTCCTGCTACTCGTGACTCCTGTTTGCATGCCTGCCCTGGCAGAAGAACTAGGGGCCTGGCCTTAAAGCTAGCGGACACCCTGCTTACAACAAGCAAAAGGAAGTTCTTTTTCACACAGTATGTCCTTACAGCATGTAGCTGCTTGCCTCCGGGTGTCACGGTGGCTGAGACTTTAGCCAGGTTCAAAAAGGGATTGGAGAAGTTTCTGGAGGAAAGGGGCATGGGCGGCTGTTGGGTGCAGGAGTTGGGGGCACAGCCTCCAAATCAGAACTTCCTTCGCCTAAATGCTGGAGGCTGCAAGTGTGAGGCGTAGTGGGGGAAAGTCTGTTCTTACCAGATTACCTCTCAGCACCCGCTCCCTGCCACCTGTCCCCTGACCCAGTACAAAGCAGTTCTTATCTTCTTTCAAGGCAAACCCAGAGATTTCAAATAGGAATCCACTCTGGTAAAAAGATTCTAACCAGTTGTGATCTCCCCAGGTTCTTTGCAACAGAAAAAAAAAAGCTCTATTACTTCTCCATAGCCAAAAAATAGTGAAACAGAGCTGGCATTTTTCCAAAGGGGTGCCTTGAGTCTAGAAGGGTTGAGAACCACTGTCTGTCGGACACACCCTAGATGAAAGACAGGGCAGGGAGGCACAGTAACGCAAGGTGCGAGCGTGCTGTTTGAACTGAAATAAATAATAAACATAATATCAAAAGCTGTCATCATAAGAATTCCTCTCCTAAGAACAAGCCTCTGGGAAAACCAAAGCAAACCCAGCCTTGAGATACTGTAGTGCTACTGCCTAGGTCAGCTAATGTAGCTGTTCAGAGGATACACTGAAAAACATCATGCCTAACTCAACAATTCTCAGCTGGATCAAGAGATCATGTACCTAGGGGACTGGATTTGGTCTCCTGGTTGGACAGCATGACAACAATAGCTGTGCATCCTGGATATAATGTTGCTAAACCCTTGGAAGAGGGCTGTATTTCAAGGGCTAGAAACAGTTTTGAGTAACAAAGGGAAAATGATACCACATTCAGAGATATAGGTTCAATATAGCAGTACTGAGGAGATGGGGGAAGCTCCTCACAACAGTGTAGTATACGGTGATCAAGAGCTCTAGTTTTTTTTAGTGTTAGTGATTTCATGCAGCATTCCTGAGAATACATGTAATTCATGCAGGAAACATGCACCACACTTACTACATAAGTTAAGGGAATAGCACTTGCAGTCTTTGTTTCCAAAACCATAGACCTCAGCGCAGCTAGGTGCTGGAGATGCTCCTCAAAATCTCAGCTGGCAGAATTAATACATTCATAGACAAGGGTGATATACATTTCAAATATAGTCTTCCCTAGACAGAAACAGTATCTCCAGAAATGCTGGGCATTTCCATAGTAATGTGAAAAATAAAAAATAAAAATACATCCCAAGCATTGGAGGGCAGTAGTATCCATACTCAAGGCAAACCACCCCATACCCATAGGAAGTACTTCCATAACTCAGCCAAAGAACTGCATTCCTTCAGCATGGTAGATTATCTTTTAAAAGAGGGAAGCTCAATTGTGCATTTTCCTGGGTTACTTATGACTACAGAGTTCCCTCCCACAGGATCCAAGAGCTACCTCAAAATGTAACCCCTTCCTGTCCCAGTTGCAAGGCACATTTCTTTGAGCTGGTGGTCACAACACACATCCTTCATAGTATAACAAAACAAAGGACAAACCAGTAAAAATTTCCCCACCCCAGGGATAGGAACAGAGAAGGCAAATGTAATAGGTGATAGTTATGTTGCTTAATACATCACTGAAAGGCACCCAGCTAGCATGATGCACAGTACAAGAAACTAAGCAGAACCAGACTCATGTCAAATGGATTCATAAACACCTGCTACAGATTCTGTTTGGTAAATGAATTGTACACATGGCAAGTCTCCTTTAGCTCGTCTGGCAGAAAAAGAGAAACACATACATAAAGCAGATGCAGTACACCATATGCCATTAAGCAGGAGGCAATGACCATTCACACCAGACAAGCCCGGACCCCACCCTCCACCACCCCTACCCCATATCCAGATCTAGCAGCTCTAGAAGGGGAAACTGGACTGTAGGAAAAGTTTTTTCTCACTCTTCTTTCAGGTAACAAAGGAAAACTCAGCCTGAGGAGACCAGAAGGAGCATAACTGGAAGGAGAAAAATACCAGGGGGATTCAGCTGAAGGGGTGTCATTGTGCCCTTGCAAACTGGGATCCAGTCGTTATTTTTGCTTTCCACCATTTCACTTTAAAGATGCTGTTTCCCCTGCCCCACAGCAGGAGTGATTTTATAGTGTGAGGAGTCTAAATGCCAATGCTGAAGCAGTGAATCAGTGCCTTTCTCCACTCCAGATCCCCAAAGCGATCTAGTCTGGCAGTGAATTTACATGTTCTTCCAATACCACTAAGAGAGGTGATTAGGCTCATTCACCAAACATCATTACTTTAAGGTCCCAAAGCAGCCACTTACAATGCTTTTACTTAAGACTGACACCACCCACTGCTTGTTTCTCCACACAAGCTCATAAGATGCTGAACATTATGATTGTTTAATTTTGTACAGTCATAGCCTTGTGACTTTTGCACATGGGCAGTTTGACTTACATAATACTAGTCATTTGTGCAGGTAGGAGTTTGTGGGAAGCTGCTTGTGGGATCCCTTCCACTGCATGTTGTCTGGGTGTCACATACTTGGTACTGCCTGAGACAGTGATGAGAGGCTGTTTTGTGACTTTTTCCTTGGCCTTCTCCTGAGATTAGATATTCTAATCACCAACTGAAAAAATGGATAGGTGTAACAAACCAGCAGTTGCTGTACATCAGCCCTACCCTCCTGGTTCACTGCAATTCTACAGTAAAAGTGGCACTCAAGTTTAATGCCAGTTTCTCTTGCACTGTGGTATTAAGAATGGGGATAAAAGGCAGGGAGGGGATTGTATTTGGCTTTTATATTTAAAAGTTTGTGATAGGGAATTCAGCTCCAAATGAGGAGAGGAAAATCCCAGTTCCAATGCAACAGGTCTGTAAATAAAATACCCACTCTAGGCAGAGTGGGTGTGTACACTCACCACTACCAGGAGAATCACTCTGAGAGTACAGCATGTGCAAAATGAATGTCTGGGGTCTAACAGATTGGGAGAAGCATGTGGTAAGGGCCTTGAAAGAGGCTCTGGGCTTGCCAAGGTTGGTAGATGTACCATATCCCCCTCCCCCAAATAAAAAGGCTCATCAAATTAAGAATGGATTTTTTTTCTCTAGCTCCTGGAAAACAGATTCTTTTTCCCAGCCCTCCTCCAGTGGATGATCTGCACTGGGTTGCCTCGGGTGTCCTGGGTGTGGAAACCAAGGATCTATCAAGCCAAGCTTCATCTCAGCTACGAGGACCTTTGTACAATTTGTACCAGTGATAGTACCTTCCTCCTTCTGCCACAACTGCACCCTCCCTTCCAAGGCAGCTTTTCATCATGGCGTGAAACAGCTGAGAAACAGGTCCTGAACATCCAGCTCCATAACATACAAGAGGCTGATGGTTGCTTAAGGTCCCAGCAAGGGGGCAAAGGAGTGAGTTCACAGCAAGAGGAACTGACAGAAGAAATTAGCACTAGTTCCAGTTAACCCCTTTGTCATCACAGGTACTCCTATTGCCTCATGCATCCTCTTCAATCTAGAGCTACTTTTATTCAGTACCAAACCCTTTACTCCCACCAGGCCCTCCTTATCCCACAAACCCCTTACTAAGGGTAGATGCCCCACAGCCATATGTCACGAATGGGTTTTCTGCAGCAGGCTGCCTGCATCACAATAACCCTTTGCTACCATTTCACCCTGGCAAGCAGTTTCACACAACCCGCAGTTCAGCAAATACAGGCCTTTACGAGGTCACCAGGCACATGTTCGGACTTGACTGAGGAATGCCTTGGTGCTTCTACAGCACTCCCACACCACTGAGCAACAGTGTTAGCTGCAAGCAGAAAGTAGCTGCAAGCTCCCACCTGCAGATGCGAAGAGGGAGGGGGGTGGATGAAGAAGCAGGGCCTGGGAGGGACCTCCAGAGGTCATCTCATCCAGTGGTTGTCAACCTTTTTTGTAACAGGACCCATCTGTAAAAACATTGATGGCCAGTCCCAGCCCAGTGCCCCTCACTCCCCACCCACTGCCCCCAGTGTGGGGGGGGGCATTGTGGGGCAGCACAAGCCCCCAAGCAGCCCCTTGCAGGCTGGATCTCTGCCAGTCTACAAGGGAAAAAAATGTTTTTTTCCCCTCACGTTTTTCTCCTTTAAAGGAGAATCCATTTTTAAAGTTGGCTCCCACCCTTTCATACACTCTTGCAACCTACAGGTTGAGAAACCCTGATCTAGTCCGACCCCTCCCTGAGGCCGGATCACCCTCCACCTCCTCCCCATCCAACTACATGCAGGAGGGACCGTGGGAGAAAGCTCCCACCTGCAGAGGGGAGTCGGAGACCCCCCACGTCCCGCGCATCCAGCACTGGATGTCCGAGCCCTCCCCGGAGCCTGGACGGGTCCCTCTCGGCGCCCGGCGACTCCAGCCACAATCAATGCCCGGCCGGGCCGGGCCGGGCCGGGTGGGGACGGGACGTGCATTGCACAGCCTCACCCCAGCTTTCCCCTGGTCCAGGCACGGCAGCACGACTAGCCTAGATGCCCGCACCACCACGCGACCCGCGGCGGGGGGCAACAGTCCCCACTGCAGGGCTGGAGCCTGGGGCCAGCGACCGGGGAGCAACTCCCGGCCGTTGCCCTGCCCCGTCGGCCCACGTGCAAAGCCTGAAGAAGCCCTCGCGCGCGGGATCGGCCG
>NW_017729022.1:60058606-60058844 GCF_001723915.1 Gavialis gangeticus
CCCCGCCCCGCGCCGGCCAATGGCGGAGCTGCCCCGCGAGCGCCCCGGGCTGAGCTGCCCGCCAGGATAGGCGGCTAGGGTGCGCCTCGGCCAATCAGGGGGCAGAGAACGGGGCTAGTTACCTAACGTTCCAATTCCTGAGGTGTCTGTGTGCCTTTTTCGCCGCTGACCCTGCAGAGCCTCAGAGCTAGTCACAGATGGGCGCTGTACCGTACCCCAGTGACTGCCAGGCCCAAGG
>NW_017729022.1:60058913-60059152 GCF_001723915.1 Gavialis gangeticus
GACACTGGCTCTTCTCTCTCCTGCCCGCTCCTCGATCCGGCCGGAGCAGACGCCCGCCTGTCTCTGCAATCCCAGCGAGGTGCATGCGCGTTCACCCCCTGTCCTACCTGCCAGGTTGCCGGTGCCGGGCAAGGAGTACTCCAGCAGGGACTTCAGGACTTCGGGGAAGTCCATGGCCGCAGGGGCGCCACGGCTGCTGCAGCCCGACATTGCCGGGCGCGAGGGGCTGTGATGGCTTT
>NW_017729022.1:60060426-60078543 GCF_001723915.1 Gavialis gangeticus
GCCCCGCCCCGCGCCGGCCAATGGCGGAGCTGCCCCGCGAGCGCCCCGGGCTGAGCTGCCCGCCAGGATAGGCGGCTAGGGTGCGCCTCGGCCAATCAGGGGGCAGAGAACGGGGCTAGTTACCTAACGTTCCAATTCCTGAGGTGTCTGTGTGCCTTTTCCGCCGCTGACCCTGCAGAGCCTCAGAGCTAGTCACAGATGGGCGCTGTACCGTACCCCAGTGACTGCCAGGCCCAAGGAGAGCCCCTCTCTCTGACATCTCTCCATGCTGTTTACTACCTCCCCTCAGGCACACTCCCTGGACACAGCGGCAGCCCTGCCATGCTGCCCTGACACGGGTAATACTGGGAACAGGGCAAGGCACCGGGGTTCCCCTTCAAAAATTTCACTCTTACCCATTTTTGCCTAAAAAAATAGAACACAATAAAATAAGGAGCATTCGTCCGCAAAGTCAACGCAAAAGCTGATCCAGAAACAACAAGATGAGCAGACACCATCCTGGGTGATGGAGCTGAGGTCTTTAGAGGTAGTGAAGGGCTTGTTGACTTCCTTTGTGGGAAGTTAAGCGTGAGCATAAATGTTTCCCACTTTAGTGGCTAAAGTCCTTCCTCTGACGTCACCTGGCTCTGAGGGGGAACAGATCTGGCTGTCCTCAAGCGGTCTCTCCTGAACCTTTCAGAATCGTGTTTCTGCGGCTGCATGGGGCAAACAGAACCACCTTTACTTTCCCCGCTTTTTAACTATATCCCTCTGCACTCCTCTGCTGTCATTTCACATGTGTGTATTTAAATTAGTACTAATTAAATATTTCATAAGCATGGGCAAATCAACAACTTCTAACACTTGGGGTTCCCAGAAAGTGGACCCAAGCCAGCAAAGCAAGTTACATCATACTTAATTTGAGCACAGAAAAGTACCTCTACTGAAGTGAGTGGGACCACTCACACCTTGAAATATATGCATGTGCAAAAACCCCTGGCATTCAGGACTGGCTCAAGAATGGCATGAGCAGTCAAGTGTTAACCAAAAAAGCCATGACAGCATTCACAGCCTTAAGTGCACTGTGATAAACATGCTTCAGTTCAAAAGGATACAGGACGGTACTTGTACAGATTGAAAGAGACAGATTGTAGGTGTTGCATGGAGAACGCAGCCAATGCATGCAGCAAAAAGAAAAAGCAAGCAAACAAAAACCCTCATAACATTTCCTGTGAAAGCTGTAGGTGACAGGCTGAAAAGCCAATTTGGCTTTGGAGCCAGGGTCTGGGTTTCATTGGCTTACATATTTTGCTGGGACAGTGTTTTAAAACTGATGATCTTTTTTCTGCCCCTCCAAGAATACTGTGTTTCTTTTCAGTATCACAATAAACAGGTTAGATATATTTAAAATAGAAAGAATGGGGGAACGTGCTTATCCTGGGCTGTATGGCTGAGATTTTCAAATTAATTAGAGCTAATAAGCTTTGAAAAAAATCTCAAGTTAGGTGTTTTTGGCACAGCACTTAGATTCAATAACATTAAGCCCTCAGCACCTTCCTTTAAATCAAAAAACAAGAAATAGCCAACATTTGATAACAATCAACTCACACGCAGGCTGGCACTACCTACAAGTACCAGTCTTTACAGTGTACCTCTCCGCCAAAAGCTATGGTAAAGTGATAGGCCCCAGAGGATTCCTTAACGCTCAAAAGATTGTGGCTACTTTAATCCCAGGGGAGAAGAATCGGTTCTCCCTGGTGGAGACCAACTTGTCAGCAGCTCCCTTGTAGAGCGAGGAAGCTCTGAGTCTCCACCCATTCTTCAGTATAGGGCAGAAAAGAGACATACTCTTTCAAGGAGAAGGCCTATGTTCTTCTCTCCCACCTACCATCTAGTTTCAAACCTTGTCCATCTTGGTTGGTAGAGGCAGGTGGATTGGTTGTAGAGCCATTCATTATTGTGAGGCTCTGTCCATGTCTGCATAATGTGGACTGGCACCCACTGTGCCTCGATATGCAATGATCTGTCCTTCTCACTCTCCTCCTGTTGACTCCAGGATGGTTATCAGTTCAGTTATGACCAAATCACAGTTAGTCCCTTTCTAAGATAGTAATGGAGGGGGTGGTGGTATTTCAGTTGCACATGCCATTGGACACCTGTGACATCCTGATTCCATGCTGGGCTGTGACCTCTCTTGGAAGGTGATACTGCACTGATCAGGGACATTTTGACTGAACACCCCCTAGTTATCTGTTGCATAATCTTCTTGTCAGTAATTTGTAGAACTATTGACTGTGGATTTTTGCTGCAGCAAATGAGGGAATTTATGAGGGTGTGAAATTGCCAGCACGAGTGTTTTACCATTTGGTAGTGATGGACCAAACGATGGGTGCTATTCAACTGAGATCAAATAGATCATTTCTTATGTCCACTTATATCTCTGAGATGTCTTGCTAAAATTATACATTTCTCTTGTCCCATAGACCCAGAAAATGTTGTCTCTGTCCTGGAGAAATGCTTCTATAATACATAATACATTATGGTGTATCAGGGCTTACTTGATTTCAAGACCTTGGAAAACAAATCCTTCCAGGGGGTAGCATCATAAAAACAAGGAGCTTGTCTCTTCTTTTGGGTCCCTACTTGTGAGGGGATGTGATGGGGGTTAGTGAAGATAGTTTAAGTAAACATTGTCTCATCTGAAACAGCCATGTATTAGCTATGGCACCAAGGTGTCCAGTTTGGACTAGCTATACCCTTATTTATCCTGCGATGATTTACAGGCTTGTGTAAAGGTTTATGTTGTAATTAAATTTAAATGTAGCTCTCAGTAGGACTTCATCATTCACAACTTGTTAATCCCCTAGCAGCATGTTTGCTCACAGATTTGAGCAACCATGATCATATTATACCAGCCCTGCATTCTTTATGTGAATTAAGATTGAGTTACCACTCCTAGATCTTAAAGCCCTATATGGTGCAGGTTTGGGCTACCTTCACAACCATTTTGCTAAATTTTGGCCTGCTGAATGCATATCTGATTGCACACACCCTGCTGCTTGCTGATCCCACTCTCATGCTTGCATTAGGTCTGCATGGGATACTGGCTTTGCTACACTGGGTTCCTAAGTATATGGTTCCCCTGGCATCTGTTTCAGTACAGCTCTCTGCATTTTTCACATTCTTTTCACTCCAGTTATGTGTTTTAATAACAATTAATGGTAGGCCCATACTCCTTCCTTCAAACCCCAGCTCTTCATGGAACTGATCCTTTTGCTAGTAGCAGATCTAACAATTTAGCGTTGTTTGCTTTAAATTAATTTCACATTGAGAGAGTATTTTCCTATAGAGTTTTATCATAAATTGTTATTGCTTAAAGTGTATCACTGAGCACCCTCGATGCCACTATCATTAACATCATTAGTACCCTTCTTGATCTGAACAGTAAATCAAAGTTTGGGGGAGTGGAGGGGTTGTTTTGGTTAAGAGAGGACATGGTGAAGTCAGGTATCTTTGAAGAAAACCTCTTTATTTACAAAGAACATGCAGGGTTCTGGTTCTTCAGAACACAGGAGTCAAACAACAGGAGATGATTTCCTTGGGCACAGCTCCATGTTCCTGTGTGCCACTAAGCTGTTAGCCCAGACAGTACTCTCATCTTTTTCTCAGGGTCATACTAGGAGCACTGCTGTAGTGAGCTTTCTGCTACTTCCATTCGCTTGCTTCTCTTACACATATGCCTTCACTCAAAACAATACCCGGTAGGGCCCTTCTATACGCATCATTCAAATTCTTGTGAGGCCTTGGGCAGTGGCAGAGGCCTATGTTTTAGTCAGAAAATCAGTATTTTTTCATAGAGGAGCTTAACTGTTCCCTACAGCTATCTTAAATAAAGGGTGATGGCTAAACTCACCCATTTCAGTTATATTTTGCTCAACCTTCAGCATTCATTATTATTATAGCTCAGCCTCAATGGGGAGTAAGTGAAGTTCTCTGCTTATGGAGTGCAGTTTGTCTCCTAGAATAGAAATGTTATAAATAGATGGGTTTTTTTCATTCAGTTGAGACAATTAATTTTGGCAGCAGAACCATCTTCTATTGAATGATGTAGTCATCTCTCACAAGGCTTTAGTGTCACTTCTGTTGCAAAAGGATTCCTAGCGGACTTTAGGAAGGCTCCAACCCTTGTAGTTATAAAAATCTGGCACTTCATTCCTTGGCATTCATTTCCCATCGTACCAGGAAACAATTTATTGGTGGCTAGACATTAACCTTTCTACATCAGTCATTTAGATTTTTTGGTATTTAGTCTTAAACCCCCTAATGTACTAAATAATCAACTGAAATCAGTGACTGAGCAGGAGATTTACCTATTTATTCCGTAAATAATTTGGACTTATTTTGAGGAATTTTTGTAGCTTTTGACAGGAGCCAGATTTCCACACATTCTCTGCTAATGACTTACGTTTCACTACCACGTTTGAAAAGGAATGTTTGCTGCATATCTAGCTTACCCATTCCAGAAGGGCATTATCCACACCTCCAGGGATGGTGGTTATAAGTGAAAGGCATTTATACCACCTCTTGGGAGCCCAGGTCTGTGATACCAGAGCAAGTGGAAGTCTGGGATTCAACTGCATCAGTAGAGCTGGAAAGGATTGTACTAAGCCTACTGGGGCAGCTGCCAAACAGAACTGAGGTTCAGTGGCCTTCCTTGAGTTGCTTTCCAGTATCTTTCTGTTCATTTTGAATCAGCCCCTAGCCAATGACTATCCATTGCATTAAATTAATTGGTTGGATCTTTTGCCCTTTGTGAACAATTATAACTGATCACCACAGGCTAGGCTGTTGGGTGTGTAATTCAAATAAATGGAGACACAATTATTAAAAAAAATAATTATGCAGCAAAGCAGCAACTGGATGGCTCAGGGGGTCAAGAATGGAAGAGGGAGATTTTCTATTGTTACAATGCTAGAGACTCAATTCAGTGACTGTAAAAGGAGTTGATCAATTTAAGTCTAGTTTGTATAAGTACTGTATCAGGGTTCAGTCCCCTCCCACAATTATTGACAGAACCAGAGTATCTGAACTGGGTTTGCCTCATTTGGCACTCTGTTTATAAAGTCTTAACCAAATGGCATACTGTAGCAGTCCTGCAAGTACAAACTCTCCTTGCCAGGCTATGCTCCTGACTCCCACAGTTTTCTCAGCCGTTGTTTTCTCCAGGGGACATAATCTTCCAGCGCTATGATCTATTAGTCCCGGAGCTAACTGGCTTCTAGACTACCAACTCCTGGACTGCTTATTTATTTCTTTTCACTGTTGAAGTAGTCTTAAAGAGGCCATCACAATCAGGTACATGCCTACATTACAAAACTGCTCCCACTTGGTGGTGTTAGTACTCAACAAGGGCTTACACCAAACTCCCTCCTTATTTCCTGGGTTGGTATCTTGCAAGGGGGTAGTATGTGATGGAATTACACATGAAAATCCTGTTTTAAGGGTGGAGAATTTGATTGCTATGGACATCTGTCTGACTCCTTGCAGCAGGACAATTAAAAAAATTTAACCCAGTTGGTTGTTGAAAGGCCTCCTTCCCCCCAGCTTAATCAGAAAAGGTCAGCCTGATTGATCAGAATGTTCCTGTCACAGCTCCTACAGGAGAGGAAAGGTGGGGAGGGAAGGAGGAAGAATTAGAGTTAATCCCCAGATACAGGCTGCTGGTGGGAGCCAGGGAGGTGTGCCTCATGTCAACAGCAGGCTGAACATTTCTCCTTAATCCTTTTCTTTGATCACTAGGCACATCACCGCAGGGTGTTCAGTTTCAGCTCAGCTCCCCCAGGCAGGGTGATAGGGAGGGGAGGGCAGGCTGTTTGTTGTGGAAGCCATAGGAATAGGATAAAGCACTCTCCTCCTTGAAGTGGGGAAAGCATTGGCTTTTGGTCTCACCTGTAGGAACAGAATTTCAGCCCCTTCACCCCTGCTTAACACAAGCTTGAGAAATGCTTCCCCAGCTGTCTGACAGCAGCTCACAGCCAAGTGCAGTGGTCAGAGCAGGGTTTTTCAGCTGCTCTGGCTAGGTATCTCCATGACCAATATCTCTGTGACTTCAGATTGGCATTGCTGTGATCAGTACTTCAAGCTGGCACTTGTGTATAGCCCATGGACCATACAGCCCTCCATTTGACAGTCCTATGGTTTTTTCTGCCATCTTATTCCCCATTGTCTGTGTGCACTTCAGTTCTTTTTTCACAATGTTAATGAGTCCTAGCAGCAATGCTTTGGCCCCTTCCTTCTGTCCCACATATCAATGACAAGCAGGGTCTATTACTGGGGCCCCTGTATTGAACAAGCAACTGAAATGGGCTAAGCAAACAGAATAAGTTGCATTTCTAGCCTTAGGCAGAAGACATTGCTCACACAGGGCATGCCAGAAGCTAATTAGCTTGCCAATGTAAAAATGTGTCCCCTTGGACAACTCTCATTGCAGATGGGTCCCCTATACCTTTGCTAACCCAAACCTATCCTTTGCAGGTTGCTGCTCCCTGGAAAATTAAGATGGTAGGCAGGGACCTAACATGAGAATCATTCCTGGAATCACCAGGAGCATCTCTTCCCCAGGAGGAAAAGGCAGGCAGACCTAGAGCTGCAGCTGTGCGTTTCTCTTGTTGTTATGAAACGTGGTAGCCAAAATAGAACCAGATTTGGAAAATGCCGGATGCATGGTCTCACAAAGAGTCCCTTGCTTCCAGCACCCCTGTTAGGAGTCAAATTAATATAGGAGAGTGATGGAAGAAAGGAAAGTAGTTGAAAACACAGAAGGATCAGCACTTCTGACTGAGGTGGCCACTAAAGCAACTGAAGCTCTTCCGTGTAGGCCCTCATGCCTCTTTTATATCAGATAGTTGTAACCAGCAAGGTAGGCTGTTGTAATAAAAAAATCATTGTACAGGTTTGAATCCTGTAGACTACAAATTATGCAGTGCAGTTCCCCTGTGGTCTGCAGTTTTACCTAGAAAAGTTGTGGAATCACCGCTACTGGAAGTTTGAAAGGGCAGGTTAGGCCAGTTGTTCTCAACCTTGTTAGACTCAAGGCACCCTTTGGAAAATACCAGTTTTTTGTTTTCACTCATTTTTTGACTACATAAAAATATTAGAGGTGTTCTGTTGCAAAGAACTCAGAAAGACCACAACAACTCAGAAAGTTTTTACACTATGGATTCCTATTTGAAAACTCTGGGTTTATCATGTGAATTGTGTGCACACACCTAACAGTGCATGACATCCCGCAGCACCCTTGAAAAGTTCCCTGGCTGAGAAGCACTGGGTTAGACCACTGATTCCCAAAGAGCATGCCATGGCACAGGGATAGATGTGTGCTGTGAGATCCCATTAGGGGTAAATGCTCTAGTCTCCCATCCAGGACCCTATGCCTGACCCAGCTACTCCAGTAGTGCCTGCAGCTGCTCCTCTGGAGACTGCCATTGCTATTCATTCCCTCCTTTACCCATTCCTCAGCAGCCCTTGTGCCTGACCCCCTCATGCTCCCAGCAGTGCACTTGACTGCAAGTGGGCAAGTGAATGCAGACAGAGAAAACTTTGCAACCTGGCTCATCCACTTCACTCCTTCCATGCTCTAGGGGTCATGGGGGTGATCATGGGTATGTGAGACCTTGCAGGAGGAGCCTTGGTAGCAGGGGCTGTTCTTCTCCCCTGAGGTACAAACCAGAGGTCAGCAGGGGGCAGACATCGGAAAGAGCAAGGCACAGCAGGGTGAGGTCCTGCTCCTACTGCCCTTAGGTGGTACCAGCTAGATCAGTGATTCTCAACATTTTTTTAGCCTCAAGGCCCCCCTCCATATCTTTTCTGAATTAGATCTAATCTCAGTGATTTTCAACTGGGGTGCTGTGAAATCTGAAAAGCATGCTCCCAATTTTAATCCAGAAAAAAGTGCCTGAGGTGCCAAAAGTCTGGGAAACTCTGGGTTAGATTAACATTTGTCTGACCCAAGGTTTGGACTAGACCAGATCTCTAGAGATCCCTCCCAGCCCTATTTTTCTGTGATTCTTTATAAGACGGCTAAGACCAGCTCTGTAATTAATACTGACATCTCTCAGCCACCTCTTTTACCCCTTATATCCCAAAGCACTGTACAGACTGTACTACTCACCCGTCACTGAAATGTAGCTGCCTGTGGGATTATACGCCACACAGCAGAACTGAACAGCAGATCAGAACAGGAAGCAAAGAACACTGTGTCCAACTGAAGCTACCAGGAGGAATTTGGGTCAGAAGAAAACAATTACCCAGGCCGGAACTTGGATGAGGCTGACACTCATATTGTTACGAAAAACATCTTTGGATGATCCAGAACAGTCAGGGTCTCTGATTCTTTTAGGTCTCCAAGCAGAGATGGCAGAAGCCTGTGCTGTCATTTTGAAATGTCAATTCTGCACAGACTCAGAGGCAGCATGTGGGCATGAGTCACTCACACCACTTCCTACAGCACCTCGAGTTCCCTTGCAGGTTCTCCCATTCATGTTTGGCTTATGAATGCTGAAGCAGTCACACTCCCTATTCAGCTGGTGCTACCCATCTCTACTTTTCTAGGCCTGCTGCCAAAGGAGTACCAGGGCAGGGTGTTAGTCAATATGCAGCTACAGCAACAAGCAACCCTGCCCCTCCTTCTAGGCACCAGAACGGTCACTGTAGACCAAGGGAATTGCTCTAGGACTAAGAGAGATTTATCCAGGACCCCTGCAAGAATAAACACTTCTTCTCTGAGCATGAAAAGTCTGTGCCTAGGGTCTCATTTTAGAGCCTGTAGTTCTTAAGGCAATTAGAGAATGTTAATGCTTGGAGTGCAGCATCCCATATACAGAATTGCAGAGGTGCCAGCCCAAGGGATCAGTCAGAGGCAGTCATAGTAATGATTGCTGCCCCGGCAAGGAAGGGTTAGATGGGCTAGGGACAGACATTCCAAAAGCCTGAGCCTGAATTAATTCAATCTTTGCAGGTTAGTCTAACCTGGCTAATCTAAACTGGTTTGTAACCACAGACATCCCAGAAATGCAGGCATATGTCTGCAGTGGCTCAGGCTAGAATCTGGGGAGTGCAAGAGCAGCTCTCCCTTCTATTTCAGTGCTGAACTGTGGTGTGGGGGAGGCTTGGCCAGGCCCTGGCAGGACACTCGTGCTTAGCAGGGAGTGGGGGGGGCGGGGAGCACAGGGGGAAGCCAGGCAGATACCTGCAGTCTGTGGGAGCTACAGCTTGGGAGCAGAGGGGAGGGGCCAGCTCTGCTGTGGAGCAGAGACCCCCGCTCAGCCCAGAGAGCATGCTGGGATGCTGGGGGAGTCTGGCTTAACTTAAACCAGCAAGGGGTCTTGGACAGACATTGCATAAACCGGTTTGACCCAAGTCAGTTAAGTCTGATGCTACATTCAGCCAGGTTTAGCTCAAACCAATTTCAGTCATTTTCAAATTGGTTTATATCCACTGAATATCTGTTCTGTTATAGGTTTAAACCAGTTTCTGATCACTTAAATTGGTTTATGTATAATGTTTGTCCCTAGCCATGGGGCTCAGCCATGGCCATCTAAGCACCTCACTGGATCCCAAACTGTGCAGAAGAGGCATCCACATTTTGGATGCATGTAGAACTACATGGTGCTCCTGATGGGAGACCAAGGAGTGCCAAGCAGTGGGTGCCAGCTGAAGATGCGCTGCCTAGAAACTGGCTGGTAGAATCAGCTGCAAAGCCTGAAAGGACTTCCAAGCTGCCCAAGAAATTTCTCTGCCCCATGCTGATGGGTACCCTCTACTGCCTAGTTTCTTAAGTCTATATCACACCTGCCTCTTAGTGTCTTCTCCCCTGCGTGTCATTCCCTTCCTTCCTATTACTTACCTATACCTGCCTGACTACACCAACCCCACATCTGTGGTCCCACTGTGTGTGCTGCCATCACATCATTCACTCTGTTTGTGTGCTCTGCTCTTCTCTCTGCCCTGTGTCTATCTGGTCTGCTTAGACTGTAATCCCTTTGGGGCAGGGACCATCTGTTGCTGGGTTTGTACAGTATCTCACAAAATGCAGCTCCATACTGAACTGGCCTTTTGGCACTGCCACAATAATAACTATGATTCACGACAATATTTGCCTCTTCATGTTGCATTATTGTTTTACAGTGATACTCTATAAATGTGGAAAGACAGATGTGATCAATCAAATGTGGAAAGACAGATGTGATCAATCAATGAATCAGTTTGAAAACCCATGTTAGGCCGGGCATGGAATAATCGGATTGTGAGATTACAATGCAACTTCATTAAAGGTCTTTTTTTTTTTAAACATTACCCACCCCTGGTTAGCCCACTGAGGGTGCACCTCCCACTTCTCTGACATTCTGTTCAGTTCATCCAGTACAATCTCTTCTACTGCCTTTCTCAGTTCTTCCTCCATTAAATTAGCATGTTATCTAGCTTGCTGTGCAACCCTGGAGCCTTCTTCACTGGTGGCAAGAGCAATTCATGGCTCACTCTCTCGTTGTTAAATGTTTGCGTTTTCACTTTAACTTGTTCCAAGCCATTCATTGCTCCTTGTCTTCAAGCTTCAGCATTCCTTCAGTGAACTTTGGTGGTCATTTTACCTTGAAGGTGTTTTCAGTTTGGGTGCATGTCCCTGAAGAAGATTCTCCTTTCTTGACCATGAATACTTTGCCCCATCAGTTTTTCTCCTCATGTCTTGCCTTCTGATCCTTCCATCTTACTCTATTGCCTTTTGTACTTTTACAGCTTTTTCACAAATGGTGGAGACACACTCAATGTTCCAGGCAAAGGCATGCTACCTGCATAGAGGGTGCTTACAGAACTTACCAAAGGGCACCTTGATCATGCTGTAACACAACCATCTCACAAATTTTACATGCAATATCTTGAGACATTTTAAAACAGTGTTGGATTGTTTTCTTTTTATGGTTTTGCACTGCCAGCTTCATTTAGCCCGGCATTCTATCAGTGGATCATCCTCTGCCTGTGCCCTCTACAAAGCTGTTCTGCAATTTGTAACCAGGCTCCTTTTTGTAATCTTGAACCCATGGAGAGCTCATAATCTGTTGATCCCTCAACTCCAGTCAGTATATGGGTATTTATAGAGCCCCCATCACAGTAGGAGCCAAATGCTTCCATATGACTTTCTTTGCAACATCTCCGACATTTGCATTATAAACAAGGGGAATCTCAGATGGATTTGCATTTAGGCAGTTAGTGAAAATAGATGTCCTAGTATCAGATGTCCTTTAAGTTCCCTGTGTTGCCCAAGTGGATATAGTATTCCTATATTAGATGAAAATCTGGGCAAGTACTTGGTACTGCCTGAGCTTCCAGTACCTAGGTGCAGAGGCCTGTGGGGAGCTTTTCATGATGCAATGCATTTTGGGAGGTTGTTTTACACAGAAACCTGGGTGGGGAGGGAACCATTTAACCTAGTTGCACAAAGCAGCACACACAGCAGAAGAACTCTTGGAATAGGGTTACAACCAGCTGGCAATCAGCAGCTTCAAATCCTGGTTGCCCCATAATTAGGAGACATATCAATGTAGAATGGGATCACAAACCTTGCGCAGACTCAGAATGAGGACTAAAATTGTATCTCCTAAATGGACTGCTTTCATATAGAAGACTGGCATATCCAGCAGAGACCTGTAATGTGTCTGATGATACACATGCACATACACACACTTGCAATGAGAAAGACAGCTCCATATTATACCAAAGGGTACCAGGTGTCCTTCAGTCCCTTGGCACAGGAACACCCCCTTTGACTTTCACACCCCATACTCACCACAGTATTACTTCATCCGAGATGCCCTGAAGCCCAAATAACGCTTTTCTGCGCCTCGTAGGAAAACACTGTCCCAACAAACCATCAGGAGAGGGTTTAAAGTGCACACTTTTATTTTCTATTACAAAGGCTAAAAGAAGCAAGTTTGTTTGTTTTTTATTAAGAACAAAACAAAAATGTTGTTAAAACGTCTACATTATTATCCTGGTACTAGATCTTTTGAAAGATACTAAGGTTTTCTTTTTAATAGTAAAGCGTGGTATTCTTGAATTATATTAATACAAAGACAATTTAAAGGACTGTAACTCATTACTATCCAGCTTAGAACTGAAGCATCCCCTTGCTTTCTTTCCCTTTTACATGCTAAGGGCCCATACATTTTTGATGCGTGATTTCATACGATCTAAATATATGATTTTTCTTTAAAGGTCTGGTTAACTCTGACACCAGCGTCACATCAATCCCACCCTTGACCCAAAGGATTTTCACTAAATCCTTTAGTATTTAACAAACTGATTTAAATCAAATACTGTGCGTTTGTGTGCTTAAGGGATATATTTTTTTTTTCCTTATCCTTTTTTCTTTATTTATTTAAAAAAAGAAATCTCTTTTGTTAACACCCCTCAGAGCGGTTTCCTTGGTGAAAATTCTACTCTTAGCTCCCACACCACATAAATGGAGAGGCTAGACTGTTATTGCAAGGTCTTTCATGAGTGCTTGGTTGAGCGTGCTCCAAAAGCAATGTAATAACACCATGGAGGCCTACAGGTTAATTGTTGTGCTCCCAGTGCCGAGTATTTTTGGCAGGATGAATTTACATGCCCAAAGATCCGATGAACTTTTAAAAAGAGCTGTAAGGAAAATAAAATAAGGGTTCAAATCTGGAGCCTCTTGTCCTTGATAGTTCACTCACCAGTTAAGCACTTCAATACTCTTTCACAGAGATGGGATTGTAAGAACATCACCAGAGGGTTTTCAGAGGTATAAGAGAAACCTGTTCTATCTAGAACTTTATACCTGTCCATATTAAACCCTCCCTTCCTTCTTTATGTGCCCCCTTCCAAAACAAAGGCAATTACATTTAAACAGGAGATGCTGCGTTTCTTGGCCTGAGTCCTTTTCCATTACCCTCATTAAAAAGATTCCTTTGATACCACACACATATATAATATTATATAGAGCGATATATTTAATACCTGTGTATATATGCTTTCACGGGGGTGGGTCACATATATACACACTAAAACAAGTCTGGTGACAAAATACTGCAACACCACATATCAGGTTATCATATTAGGGAAAACAAAAATAGATACTCAATGCAGCACCTGTGACCACATCCCCCCCAACACACTTCCCTCCCTTTGCCCTCTTCATAACAATAGGCCCTGGGAACACTATCAGTTTGGAGAGGAGGGTGTGCAGAGCAGTTATTTTCTGATTAAAGAGATGGGGAGTTGTTTAAATCACTCCCCTCCATAATCTAAATAAATGATCATCTTATCTTAAATCATGGCACAGCGAACACTAGTTACACTATAAATGCAGATTTGGTTTTAACAAAAATGCTTACCAGCATTCCCCAATGCTAATTAATTTCCCCATTGCCTAAAACAGGGTACAATCCTGCAGACTGATGCCCACTTCTCTGGTTCTGGTAAATCCTGTGGGTGGTGTGGCTGCTGAACACACATTGGGAAGGCAAGGATAGGGTAGCTAGAAAAAGGTCAGAAGAAATACAGTGTCTGTCCACCCACCCAAAAAACTGCAATGCCCCATGGGACCAGGGGGTAGGGGTGAGCGAGCACTGGGGGTAGGAGGTCCCCAGTTCCCTTCACTCTGGTGGGGGGGAGGAGTGGGCAGCAACGGTGAAAGGATTCCCTCTTCTCCCAGCTCTATCATAAAGCACTCATCCTAAACAGGCTATGCACTTCCAGTGCCCTGGCATGCAAGGATCTCGCAGTGTTGTGCAGGCATTAGCGAATTAGGTCTTATACCTGGTAAAGCATTACCTCAGTTTTACAAGTAAGAAAAATGAGGGCTAGCAGCTTCTCCAGGACCAGTGAGTAGCAGAGGTAGAATGGAAAGACCAGAATCTAGGTCTCCTTGTTCCCATTTCTGAGACTGCAACCACTATGGAAGAGCTGAGCTAGCTGCCTCTACAAGAGTTTATAAAGATGCCAGCTGCCAATTCAATATTGCCCATGTATTTACATCTACGTGATCTCTCTCAGCCACAGACACAAGTGTTACTAGAGTGGGAGGGAAGGTGTGATGAAAATGGCACCCAGCACCATGCAATGTACAGCTATGTTTTACTTATTATCCATGCAGCGCGGATGCCACACCAGACAGGGCTCCGACTACTCACTGGTATAATAATCCTGTAAGACACTGTAAAGAACAAGACATTTCTCTCAAGAAGGTAGAGGCGGAGTGCTCTGGAACCAATGCTGCTGTCTAGATGCATCACATGCATGTGTAGACTGAAGGAAGTGATGGACAGGGAAGCTCAGTACGAACCATGCAGATACTGATACACCCACTCACCAGGTCCAGATGGAATAGGGCAAGGCACCAAGTTGGCCACCAGCAAAGCAGTCTACTGGCATATCCCCATTCCGTCAGAAGCTCACTACTGCCATTATAAATACTGAGATCCTGACCCAGGGGAGTTACGTGGGAGGGATTATTCTGCATTACAGTTCATGTCCACCTATCAGCAAACTAGGTTCCTCCATTTGAGCTTGATTAACTTTCTAACATAATTTATATCATACCAGTGTCAGAGATGTGAACTTCATCAAGTCCTTTCACCACTATTCTAAAGAGGCCAGCATACAAGTGACACAGCAGACACTACAGCTGCTTGCAGCCTTTTCCTTAATGCATCCCTGTCTGAAAGACATGAGGCCATGCCCTTCCTTGGAGAAGTACAGCATGTTTTAGCCCCCCTCATGGATCCCCTCTCGGTAGCCACACTATACATCAGAGAATAGTGCTAGCTCCAAATGTCACAGAACCCATGAAATCACTTCTAATCATATTGTTTCGCTAAAACACTAAGTAACACCCTAAACTTTGGGTCTGTACTACTTAATAATGTCCACTTAATTGACTTTTGGCCTGCTTCTTTTGACAGAGCCTTCAGTCTTTACAGACAGGACTAGTATCCAAGCAATTAATTAGGTTACACCATTTAAAGAGGTAAACCCCCCCTGAGGGGAGAAGCTGACTGACTTTCCACAGCCAAAGGGCAAAAAAACAGTTACTTTCCCTTCTCTGGCTGATCTTATGTGTGCAGCCATGCCAGTTTAAGAAACATCTGATATTTTTTCGGTTCATGAAAAAGACATCAAACAATCCATTACCCATTCTCTCTTCGGCTACAATCAATCACAACAGGAAACAATCACCTATGACTGCCTTCAAACTGCCAAAAGTACTTCCCAGACCCAAGTCAACTAGGGAGTGAGACACCCGTTATGGTCTTCAGCTGTCATGCGTGTCTCTGGGGAAGACTAAGGATCTAATTTTATTCCTTCACCATCACCCAGGAGTAGGAGCTCCATCCAGATGTTTTAAGCCAAATGGATTTTAAGGCAATTCTTATCTGAGTCTCTACTACAGCTGTTTTGGTACAGTTCTTCCACATTTGCATGCCAGTCAAAGGAGATAGTTGGAGGCTAATTCATAATACTGAGAATAAGGGGCATATGTAACTTTACAGGCATGCTTGTTCCAAGAACCCTGACCCTTCACTTGGCTTTTCCTCCATATCTGTATTCTTTATATTGTGATGTCCCATAAAACAAGGCAGTCAAGCTTGGAATCTGGGGACAGGAGAATCTTAACAACATGAATCTCTCTTTCTCTTTCATGCCCCACTGGGGACAGCATTTGTTCCTTTAAATAAAAAAAAAAAAAAAAGGATGGGGAAAGAGAATTAAAATAAGAAAGACAGAAAACAAATGTTATGAGCATGGCATTCGCTGGCCAAAGATGAATCAGTCTGTGATTTCATTCACCAATAAATCACCTTGGTAATCTTAAAACAAAATGAAAAAAAAAGTTCTCTTTGTGAGACACGTATCTTGAACTCTTTGCCACAGCCACCCTTTGAAAACTTGCCACTGTGTTTCTCCAGTCAATGGGTTCCCCATCCCTCCACTATACGCCATCCCTCAATAGGAAGTTGTATTTGCCGAAGTCGTCATCCCTGGGGCAAAGCAGCATGTCTTTGCGGGCTTTGGCCAGTTTCTGTTTCAGCACTTCCCTCCGATCCAGCCACTCGTTCAGCTCATCCTGGCCATGAGCGCAGCGGCACTTGTCCCCATCAGGGCAGGTCTTGGTCTTCTGGAACCTGCCAAGACAAGAACAGCTCACTTGATTTCATGCGTTTAAAGGAGCAGAATTAAACAGATTACTTGACTGCTGTAGCACCTTTAAAAACTGCTATACTCTGAAAGCCTTTGCAACCATCTCCTTAAATGGATCCATTTTCACACAACAGAAATGTTGTCACCTCTGAAGGGAAAGTGGAGACTGTATAACGGTGCACAAGCACAAGAAGTGAAGTAACTGTATTCAGTGGAGCATAGGAGGGGATTCTGTTCAGCAGAAGGAAATCATATACATTAGTACTTGGCTCACATTTATAAACTAGCACTGGCACTCTTGAGAAAAATGCTGTGGGGACTTTAAACAGGCACAAGTAGCCAAGGCCCCAGTTGTTATACCTGAAATGGCACTTCCAGCACCATATTGCCTCCTCCAAACATTTTAAGACACTGATTCAGAGAGAAGTGCAGATAAGTGAGACTAAAACCATTTAATATGGAGCCTGGGTTTTTCTGAAGGTGTCTCTCATCCTAGCAATGACCCAATCAGAGTCTGCTTAGCTTGTGAGAACTAATGTCACTGCAGTCAGCATGGCAGAGTAGTGGGGCTACAGGTTTCTTTCCTTTCCCATGGCCTAAGCTGCCGTTGTGAGTGTGGTGAAGTACTTCTGCCTTTGAATTCTGCAGTGTGTCACTCATGGTGGGAGGGATATCAGCTCAATACCAAGGCACTCCTACAAGACTTGTAACCAAGGATGTTTCCATTAAGTTCTCACCCCAACTCCCATGTGCTGACATCCTTTGGGGCTTCCTATTCAGAGCATAGTGCCCCATCCAGGTCTGCTCTCCTCTCCCCTCCCCAGGGGAAGTGTTGCATGCTCCATACCTTTCACAGAGCCGGAATTCACCCATGGGGAAGCGGTAGTTCCAGCAGCTGGAGTCATTATCAGAGGTGAAAACCTTTTCCTTGTGCTTCTCTGACTGGATGTGCTGTTGCCATTGCTTCTTGCTGTTACTGTTCTTCCCGCACAGCCAGCAGTGGTAACCCATCTAAATAGCACAGAAAGGCAGAGTGGCCCATTAGCACCACACACCCTGACCATCCCCAAGCTGGGAAGTGTAAAGAAAAAGATGCCTCCTCTAAGGGTGCACCGATAAAGATTTTTTTCAGTTGATATCAACAGCTGATTATTAACCAGCCATATTGACTGATACCGATCTGACTGCTGATATGCAGCCCCACAGCTTGAAGAGCAGCATTTGGCTGGTAAGCCTGTGTGGGGGGAAAGGGCATGGGGGCAGACTGAGGCCCCCGCAGTGAGGGAGGGAGTGGGGCTGGGGCAGATGCTGCCCAGCCAGGGTGGGGCAGGGCACAAGACAGAGCGGGCAGCTCGTCTTGGTGGGGCAGCTCCCACCCTGCATGCAGCCCTGGGGGAGACATGGTGGGCATGTGCCCCCCAGATTTGTGTGTAGGGCAAGGACAGGCTACCCACTGCAGGCTGGGGCTGGGGGCTGCATTGGCCTCTTCCCAGTGCGGGGGCAGAGCTCGGGGCAGGTGGGGATGGCACTGGAAGGGGGAGTTACAGGGTGGGTTACAGCAACCCCCAAATTTGCTGTAGCCCCCCCTCCCAGTGCTGTTGCTGCCTGTCCTGCCCCTGCCAGCCCCAGCCTGCAGTAGGCAGCCTGCCCTCGCCCCACACACAAATCCAGGGGGCACAAGCCCCCCATACCTCCCCTGGGGATATGCGCAGCAGCAGCTGCACTGCCCCCCCGCACCTTCTGGATGAGACTCCCGCTGCCCCGTCCCATGCTACGCCCCATCTGAACAGCACCTGCCCCAGCCCCAGCCCCTCCCCCACCATGGGGGCCTCAATCGCACCCCCCCCACACACCTCTTCCCCCCAAACTTAACGGCTAGACACTGCTTTCCAAGCTGCTGGGCTGCATTCCTGGCTGCGT
>NW_017729022.1:60078685-60087765 GCF_001723915.1 Gavialis gangeticus
TCACACTGATGACTCATGTTCATCTTGAAGTCCACTAGGACTCCGAGATCCCTTTCCACTTCCGTGCTACCAAACTTAACGGCTAGACACTGCTTTCCAAGCTGCTGGGCTGCATTCCTGGCTGCGTGCATGCACGCAGCATTTATCAGTGACATTATCAGCCACAACAGCCAAAAAAAGCCAGCTGCCAATAATGTCATTTTTCTTTTTATTGGTGCCAATACAATATGGACCAATATATTGGTACACCTCTAGTCTTTTCCCCATCACTACTCTCCTGTCATCCCCACCATTCTTGTGCATCAGTGCTAGGAACAGCAGCTGATGCACAAGAATGGGGACCAAACTGATTTCTCTGATTTCAGTCAATGGACCATACTCCTCATGACTGGCCAGAGGAATATTGCTGAACAATTAAACAGGGTTTCTCCACACTGTGCTGGCCAACTTGCACCCCTTCCCAAAATCTTCCTGCTGCTACATGCTGTAAGGCTGCCTATGACCCCCTTCTTCTCTCTCTCCGCCCACCCACCAGTGGGCCCCTATTGCACCTGACTCCTACACATCTCTCATCCCTTACTATTTTCAAAATGGTCAGCAATGGCTTTGCTCTTCTGGGACTCCAAGGATAGGTAGGAGCCCAAGCGGCCACCTGCAGTCTAAGGAAGCGGGACCTCCTGCCTAAGGTATACTTTCATCTGCCTCTTGAATAAAATGTGTTTGATTGACGAAAGGTCTAGAGCAGCCTCGCTGAGGTGCAGCAGTCCCCTTCTGCTTCATCATGACTGTCCTGGTTGTGCCTTTCCTAGAGTTTCAGCTGCTTCAGCAGAGGTTCACCAAATTCTTTCCCAAAATGAGATTTCCAATCAGCTCCACCTCACAAAAGGCCTCCTGGAAGGAAGCATGAGAAAAGGAGGGGATTTGTCAAAATGAGATGCAAGGGGATGGAAGAGAGAGATCCTATTACCATGATGTCAGCGTAGTCTGTGGGCATCTGGATCTGCTTCTCCCCTTCCCGTGATGTGAGCGGAGTCCCCTCTCCTGGCTTCCCGGGGTTGTGTTTCTTTAGCCACATGTCATAAGTCTGCTGCATATCCAAGACTGCACAAAGGGAATCAGCCAGGTTAGCCAAGACAACCCATCCAAATACACAAGCCAAGGAAACAGCATGGCTTGACAGGGCTGGTGTCCCGAGTGTGCAGCCCTTTTCCCTTCATCTGAAGTACAGACACTTCTGTACTAAGGTACTGCACTTGGATGGCATTGTGTTAGCCCTCAAAGTGAGAGCACCTTAGGGAGGAAACTAACTCCACCTGGCCTAGGGAAGGGGGGAGCCACAAGGCCAGCTTACACAAGACATCCATGAAGGAAGGACAGACAGGTGATCCAACTTCTCTGTGGACTCAACATTGCCAAGAAGGTACCTGACCACCGATCCATATCCCTGGGTATTCCACTGCCTGCCTGAACAAAGCAGGAGTCTGAACATGGGTCTGTCAAACTAAATATCCTCTCGACAACCAGTGGGTCACTCTCAAGGAAAACTGGTGACATGCTATGGATGCAAGGACTATCCAATGGCTTATCTACCAGGGCTATAAATGTTGTACATGTCTTTGTGGGCTTGCTAATAATCATAGTCCTGGTTACACTGGTAACATAAAGAACTAAACAGGAGACAATGAAGGCAAATTCCCCAAACTGAAAGAAAGACGGGTCTAAGTCTTTTGAGGCTTCACCCTTTCACCCAAGCAAGCACATCCAGACTGGGTGCATCTGCAAAACTCTCAGTAAACAAAGGGCTCAAAATGCACCAAATAAAAGCTTCTCTCTCACCTGAGAAACTCTTCATAAAAACCTGACAAGCATGAGACTGTTACCAAAATAGTCAGCCCCAAGGTAGGACCCAGAGTACTCCAGACCTCTTGGGGTCTTCATGCAGATGCATGTGATCATCTGGTAAGCTAGGTAATGCATGCAAACTGATCGTTTTCAAGACATGATCTCTCTGAAATGCTTTTGAGTAAGTAGGACATTGCTTTAGGAGAGTTGGCTGGTCTCTGGACAGCCCTGTCACCGCCCCTGTGAGAACAGGAGTCCAGGTGCTAGATTGAAGCCAGACTGGCCAAGGTGCTCAGTGACCAGCACTGCTCTGCAGGCTCAGGCTCTGGTCCATAAGGAGCATATCATGGGGTTGTGCCCCAAGAAGAATGATGGCTGGAAGACCAAGACCCAAGTTGGGTGCCCTCAAAGACACCCAGAAGGGGATCAAAGGTACAATTAACTCAGAAAGTGGGACATAACTGTATTATTAATTCAGGATGAAATTGTTGGTAAAGGGTGGTGTTCTGCAGAAGTTTCATTCAGGACCTGAATTCAAACTGTACAAAAAGACATCTCTCAGTGTCTAGTAGGGAATGCAGAAGAACTGTGCAAGAAGCTCAAGGCTGGCATAGCAAAAGGGCTGCAGGCCAGGACTGGTGTTTTGGCAGAGCTCTGTATGGAGACAGGACTGGAACAGTAGAAGCTGCAGGTTAGGACTGAGCTGTATTAACAAAGCTATGGTGAGAAAAGCCAGAAATAGGATAGCTAGACTGGGTGCAGAACTGAGGTACCTTGGCAGAAGAGGGTATAGCATAGCTGTGTACGGCCTGGGGGATATTCATAGCTCCAGCCTACAGTCATAACAACAAGACCCACCAAACAATTTCACCTTCTCAGCCCACAGGCTGGGGAACTGGGGGTCTTTTCCAACTTTGCCTCTGCCCTCCACAACTTTCCACAAAGGACCCTGTGTTCTTCAGCTTCCTTTCTTCAGCCCCCACCCACACACCCACATTTCACCACTCACTTTTATTTTCTTTCATGAAGGTCCACATGTCTCTCTCCTCAGGGCTATGGGCAAAAGAGCAGTTCCCAACATACTGGCACTTCCTGCCATTTTGCGCATGGATACACAGCTGTCAAGAGATGAAAAATGAAACCTTCTTTGTTAGACACACACAAGTGAAGGGGGCTGGGCAATCAACCAAGATGTTGAGTCAAACATGGGAGAGGGAATGAGGGGCTCTCTTTCCTGGGAACCCTTAAGATGTGGGATAGGTGATTTTTCCATAAATCAACAGGTAGGTTGGGTTCAATGTCCATCCTCTCACTGCCTATACACTGATCCTAGATGCAGGTAAGATCTCTCCTGGCCTCAGGTAAGATGGTGGAAAGCAAGTTGGGGTAACCCAAAAGTAATCTTGGCTTGCCACATAGCTCAAGGGACTCTCACCCAACTCCTTTTCAGCCTGACAAGCAGTGGTCTTCAGGAGACGGTGGGAATTTCTAAAGGAAGTACAGAGATCCAGGATGAGCTGAGCTTCAAAATTCCCAATGAGGAAATATTGCTAGAAAAAGCAGTGAACTTCCTCAGTGCATTTCCACTATCATTTTTGCAAGTTATACACACTCTGAACATTTTTATTCTCTAAACCAGGGGTGGGCAAAATATGGCCTGCCCTGGGATTTTATCTGGCCTGCAGTGAATCCCTCAGCCCTGCCCGGCACAGGCATGGGGGGCAGCCTGGGCCATGGCATGTGTGGCTGGTCCTGCCAGCCCTAGGTGGGGCAGGGGCTCCTTCTGGCTCTGCTGCTAGTTTCTCCACTGCCGAGGACCCAGCCCCACTGGCCAGGCACCCCAGTCCGTCCACCCTGCTCCCATCACGAGGGGCACCAGATGGAGCGGGTGGGCAGGGGTGACCATGGAGACCAGCCGTGGAGATTGCACGATGGCTGCCCACAGAGCATCTCTTCTGGGAACAAAGCGGAGGGTTCACTCGCCAGCAACATTTAGCCTGGTATCTTTTCCACAAACACTAACACATACACATGCACCAATTTGTAAACAAATGTGAATGCCACGGGCAGGGTGTGCTCAGCCGGGCGGATGGCATGGGGCCACAGGTGGGCGGGAAGCAGTGCCCAGGAACAGGACAAATGGGCAGAGGCTGGGATCATGGGGCAGTGACAGCACAGGGCCAGGAGCTGTGGCAGAACTGTGATGCACTCCCCACATGGCAGGGACCTTCTATACCTGACTCCTCTCCCCTTCTAGTAGCAGGTCTGGAACTAGAGAAAACTCAAGGAGCCAGGTTTCTTCAATTTTGGTAGCTCAGGCCTTACAAACTGTAAGGCTAGCCATGACTAAACTGATGGCTGGAGTCCTGCCCATATTATCAGTGGACCCAGATCATTACCACATGGAAGCTGCATAGTGGTCTGTGCAAAAATACTTTCATAGTTTTAATTCAGTGCCAGGTAAGAAAGCATCTGCCTGTGCCCAGGTCTCACACACTACCCTCCTGTTGCAATTTCAGCAGAAAGGCTGAAGAATAAATATATCATCAGAGGCTTAACTATTCTCTCCCCCTTGGAAGTGAGAGGTGTGTTAGCAGGGCAGCAGCAGGAGGAAGATTGCACCATGGCTACCCACAGAGCATCTCTTCTGAAAACAAAGAGGATAGTTCACTCTTTAGCAACATTTAGCTTGGTATCTTTTCCACAAACACTAACACATACACGTGAACCAATAAATCAAAGAAAGGCCTCGTGAACACTCCAGCAACACGGGTGCCAACGTTTGGGACTGATTAGCCAAGGGACAGTAGAGAAAACAAAGGGCGACTTCTTCTGTGTCAGAAGCTGGATCCCATTTCCTGTAGTTCTCATGCTTTGCTCTGCGCTAAGGAGACATTCCACAAAGAGTCTCTTATGCTGGCAGAGTCCACACCCCTCTCTTCCACCCTGTGGCTGAATTTCCCTGCATGCGAGTCAACCTAACAATGGATTGTGACCTATTTCTCTTACACAAATACACACACACAAATGCATAAGATTCTGGCTTTGGACAGAGAGGAAACAAACAAAAACTGATTAGAAACAGTCTTTAAAAACTCCCCAAACTTAAGACAGTTTCCCAGGAATCAGTAATATCACTTTAAAAAAAAAAGTCTTTGGACACTGAAAATTGACAGTGATGACAGACCAGCCTTTTGCTTCCTGGAAAAGTGCAGGGAAAAAAAGCTCTCTCATTAAAAGGCGCTGCATGCTCAACAACTGAGCAATCACACTGCCTAAGGAGCCAGAGGATTTGGAGAGACAACTTCCTTGTGCGAGAGAGAAGAGGGCCCCAGACAATTTCACCTGGATTGTCTTGGCTATAGAATAAGAGAGAACCAACACTGAGATAAAAGGGAGGAGAGCTCTACATTAATTGCAGCTGGAGCTTATTCCAATATCCTCCTTTTTCATCAGGAAAAAAAAAAGAGAAGGGAAACTGCCTGACATCATACACTGAACTGGGGTTGCGGTGAACTTCATACATTTTCTTGCAGCTTGGGCCTTTGCATTGAAGAAATTTATATTAAAATCTGTCTAAAACTCATTAAATGGGCTTTACCACTAGCAGAAGCTTCTCGGTTGGATGCCTCTGAGGGTACAAGCTTCTCTTAGGACTGCTGCCTTATGTCTGGTCTGGTTTGGAAAGTGGTGGCATAAGGCTGAGAATTTTTACTGGGGTGCACCAATGCTCCTGCTGGGACTTAAGCCCCAAGGCTGCTGGCTAGAGGATACTCTCTCCTAATTGTGGTCAGGAAAGAATTTTATCCCATGATGATATGGACTGTGGGGGTTTTTGCCTTACTCTGTAGTGGGGGAGCATAGCCCTCTCCCTGAGATCTCCTGAGTGTATTTTTAATAACCTTTGCAGCAGCAGGACATTGACTGCCACTGCCCCTTTGCTTTACTGTGCCAGCTTAGGGTGTTATGGTTTTGGTTGTGTCAGGGTTGACTGTACAGTTCTGCTAAGAGGTTAGACAATAGATCTGCATGGGATGGTTTGGATAGGGAAGATCCTACCTCAGGCAGGGGGATGGACTAGATGATCTACGAAGGTCCCTTCCAGCCCTGCTTCTCTATGATTCTATGATCTCACTCTGGGAGGAGGCGACAGCATTAACTGCAGTATCAAAAACCTGCATGGTGGTTGCTGCATCATTTCTTTTTGTACCAGGTCACAGTGCTGCCTGGTTGAGGTGAAACTGATCTCTCTTCATGGCCCACAGGTCTCTGCTTTCCACCTCAGAGGACATCCACCTACCTGTCAATCTACTGTCAGCATTCGCAAAACACCTATCACCTCAACACCTCTGCACTGCTTTGTGCATACAGTGCTCCTGAAGGAAGGAAAAGGACTAAAAAGCTGTGCTGGGGGTATGGCACTTACATCGTATTGCTGTGGGAAGTTACGGATGGAAGGCAGTGGTCGGACAGACACCCACTTCTTCTTTGCTTTGGACATCACCAGCAGGACGCGACGCTCCTTTGTCCAACTACAAAACAGGAATCAAAAAAGACCAACAAATAAATCAAATCAGGGATGGACAGTAGAGAAGGGCACGGGGGCCCAAGATACCCCCAACCTTGTGCCAGAACCCTCAGAAGAGATGAGCTCCTGAGCACAGTTTGCCTTCTCCACAAATTGGCCAGTTAGATTCATAGCTATGTGAGCATATGTACTGCCCAGAATTGCAGCAGAGTGGCTGGAAGAAGGGATTTTTCACAGGGTCTGGAACTCTATCAAGAAAGCCATAAGCAAACCCCTCCCCCAGCTCCCATGCAGTGCTGCTGTTGGGCTCTTGAGCAGCTGCAATGTTCCACCCAAAGCGGTTGACCTTTGTGGGCCAGTCTGTCAAAAACAGTAAGTGAGCCTTCAGGACAAAGGCTGCTGTAGAAATGTAAGTCATTACAGATACAGTGTCATGAACAGCAGACTGTCATTAGACAGGTTGCTGTTCCACACTGCACTAGGAAAGGATCCGAATGGAATACAGTAGTAAAAAGCCCAGCTTGATGCAACACCTGCCCAAAGAGAAGTAATACACTGTGGGAAGTGAAGGTGATAGGCCCTCACTGTGTCACCAGGTCAGACTCCCCTGTAATGCTGCATTCAGTTCCTTGCACATCAGCACCAGAAAAAGGCAGGGAGGTTTGGAAGTGTTCTGGAGAGCAGTAACAAAAATTATTATAAAGGGCTGCAAGGTGTAGTGTGCATTCCTTGTTTAAAATATCACTAACAGTAATACAATAACCACCTACAAGAATGGGAGAGTGCAAACAAGGTCAGAGAAGAACTGTTTTGGGTGAATGTAACAGAGTTGGGAAGAGATGGAAAACACAGGCTCTCTTTAACTAAGATGGTGGACTCCTAAGGTTATTTCTTTGTAAAGTACCAACAACATAAGTGGCACTACATTCAAATGGCAAATACAAGAACTTGAAGTTGGAAAACATTTGATAAAAGCAACATTTGTTAAACAGTGGAATAATCTCCCAAAGGGAACAGGCTAGGGGAAGCACTCACAGCCTTTTCAAACTGGCTGCACAAAGCAGTGGACAGCACACAGCAGTGGGGAGATTGACTTTTAAGACAAAGACAAGAGGGTGGAAAAGGCAAGAACACTCACCAGTGACGTGCTTTGGCATTGCAGTATTTGAGGTCTTTATCTGGCTCCACCACCTGTCCATTCCTCCAGCACTGGCCACAAACAAATTTCATCTGGAGGTCAAAGGTGCTTGATGTTGGAGACCGACTGGAAGCCTGTGAAGGGTCACAAGAAGGACAGGTCAAGCAAATGGACCTTAACACCCTGCCCCTCGCCAGTGCTGCATGTAGTCACACCATTGTGCACATTGATACCCTGGGACAATGCAAGTTCTCCAAAGGCAAAAAAGGATGTGCCTTTATATATACAACAGAGATGAGCATAGTATGAAAGCCAGGACAGTATGGTTTCCTTACACTTGCCCATAATACAGTTTTCCTAGTTCTCCTGAGGAAGGCATGAAGCCCTCACAAGGCACTTCTGTGTGCAGTTCTGTCTACACTACTAATCCTGATCCAGAGCTCAGTTTATGCCCAGTGATGTAGGGGGAGAAGCTGCACAAACGTGATGGAGATTCAGCCCAGGACAGGTGGCTCAGCAGTTGTACCAACAGCCTCCCTGAGAAGTTCTAGCAGAAGGCTAGGGTTCGGGCCCTGTAGAAGCTCTGCTAGCAAAGGAGGTCCCCTGGGGGCTACATATGAATTAATGTGTGCACACTAAATCCAGGCACCACAATCCATTACTAAATAAGAGCTGGAAGATCAGGGTCCCCCTGCCCTGGGCTACAGAGTCAGAATCCAACCTCTAAGCCCAGCCTAGACAGGCACACCATGCTGCTAGCCATTTCATGTGCTCTTGATCCAGTCACATGGGTCAAGAGGCCTGAATCCTATACCAGCTTCTTTCAGGCCTTTCCTGGGCAACTTCTGCTGAGTCATGCCTGGGACACTCACATGCCTGTACGCAAATGCCAGGAGCCTGGGGAACAAACAGGAGGAACTGGTCCTCCTGCTAAACAAGAATGACTATGATCTCATAGGGATAACGGAGACCCCGTGGGACTCCACCCATGACTGGGCCACAGGTATAGACAGATATACATTGTCCAGGAGAGACTGTGTAGACAAAAGGGGAGGGGGTATAGCTCTCTTTGTTAAGGAAAGCTACATGTCCCTGAAAGTCAACATTGGCATCCAGGGTGGATGACTGGAGACCCTCTGGGTTAAAATCCATGGTGAACATGGCACAGGGGACACAATGGTAGGAGTCTACTACAGAACTCCTAACCAGAATCAAGAGCTTGACCAGGAATTTGCCAAGGAACCTGTTGAGGCTGCACGCTCCCGGTGCATGGTTGTCATGGGAGCCTTCCACTACCCAGACATCTCATGGGAAGAGCACTCAGCCAAATCTGAATGATCGCAAAGCTTCCTTATGTGCGTGGATGAGCTCTACCTGACTCAAGAAGTCTGTGGACCAACAAGAGGCAAAGCGCTGCTCAACCCGGTACTGGCAACAGGGGATGATCTAATCAGCTACCTAATGATTGAAGGGAATCTGGGAGACAGTAACCTTGAGCTGATCACCTTCACTATCCACCGTAAAGCTGGCAAATCAGTCAGCAATGCAGAAGTCCTTGACTTCAGGAAAGCT
>NW_017729022.1:60090004-60097419 GCF_001723915.1 Gavialis gangeticus
TGGACATTTATCTTGCTGGGATCTTTTGACCCCAGCTGACTTGCTGCCCCTGGGTTAGGGGGCTGGACTCGATGACCTTCTGAGGTCCCTTCCGGCCCTAATGTCTATGAAATCCATGAAATCTATGCACAGCAGAGCTACACTTTTTTGTTTGCATCCTAAAGCTTAGAGCCCAAGAGGACGAGAGGAAACAAGTGGCATTTGTGCCTACAGCTCAATTTGGGCATGAGTGGTTGTACCCAGGCACAGAAGGGCACTGGGCATGCAGCCAGGACATGCAAGATGACGTTTTCACAGGAGCGCGCCAAGGTACAAATGGGCTGTGGAGCACAAAGGTTTGGTACCAGGTAACACAACTAAATACCTGTTACCAGGTAGCCAACTCACAACCAGCTGTCCCCTAGGACTCTTCATCCTGGGCACTTCACAGTGAGGAGAGAGAGAAAGAGAGGGAGAGGGAGATTCTTCTTGACAAGTGGTGTGTTCAGCAGCCATGCAGATCCTATGCATAACACCCAGAAGGTGGAGACAACATGCCGCAGGCCTAGTGTATGGTACAGCACCCAATTATATTCCAGGAAGAGATCTATAGGTCACCTATAGTGACCTGTCTCTGATTGAATCTTTCAAAAGGTGCATATTTGACAGAGAAGACTGTGCTGAACCATTGTGAAAGGCTAAACAGGAAATGTTAGGAGCTGGGCTTCACCTGCATTGGCTCAAGTCTCTACTGCTCTGGGTTTCCTAGCAAGATCCTTTCAGAGAACACTGGGTCTCGCAACATCTGCAAGTTGGCCCTGTTCATTTGCACAGAGACCTCTGTCAGTATAATGGTCAGGAGGCGAATTCGCATATCCGTTTTCACCAAAGTAGATGGCACCAAGAACAAGTCAGGATGGCTGCCAGGTGGGTAAGCAGAGTCACAATTTTAATAGCTGGGATCTCACAGGAGACTGACTCCCCTCCCCACCCCCCAGAAACTCACGCAGATGCTGCAGAAAACCATGATTTTTCCTTAAAGGCATGGCTTACAGGCCCTGTTTTAAACCCCCACACATCACCCAAGAAATTATTTATCATGCCTCCCAGATCCAAGAGCTGGTGATATCAGGTGTCAAGGTAATTCTGGTAACCCACTCCATCCTACCAGCCCTGTTATGCCTGTTCTATTATCCAGCCACAGTGTATATTTCACAACATAGCCATAATGTATCAGTTAGATCTATCTTAACGGTATCAGATTACTACATCAAATTCAAAGGATGGCACTAGTCATAGCTGCCAGAGGCACTTTCTAGCTAATATTGATAGTCGTGGGCAGCTATTCCATGAAGCTCTGGCAGAAAACAGCTAAGCACATTCTCTGAGGCATGCCACGCAAAGCATAGCATGCTTACCACTAGCAATGGATCCAGCAAGCAAGTAGCCTCACTGGAGACTGGGAGAAAAGCAGAAGTCAAAGCAGCTGCTGCAACATGACCGTATTGGTAAAGACATGACGTATGCCTGGCAGACTGATGATAAATTAATGGCCTGGAAATCAGTGCCTTGTGGTGTTGCAGCACATTAAGTCAGTCAGAAGTGCCTCCGGTTATAGCAACACCCATTGTTACAAAGCCAGACTAGAGCACTACCACAGCAAAAACATAGCTAGTAAATAGTAGCAACCAAATAAATAAAGGTTTTGGCAGGCTACTCTTTGACTTTTGAAGCAAAAGATGCAGTATAAGAACAAAAAAAAAAAAAATCTCCTTCCCTCTCTCCCCCTCACTGCTTAAGCACCAATTCTGAGGGTCAGTGGTTCTGCAGCTGGTAACCTCCAGTGGCTCCGGGCAGTTGATGGTTGTAGGACGTTCTGTTAAGTCTACAGTTAAATTCATCAGCAGTTTGCCTTTACAGTGTGGCAGTCTCTGATCAGAAACACCTTAGGTGAGCTCTGGTATTTAGCCAGAGAGCTCCACACCATCTGAAACTGATCCAAGCACCACTCCTAGCATGCACAGTGAGTCATTAGCACTGTGAAGGCCAGCATGCTGTCCTTATATTGTTCTTTTCTCTCAGTAACCAAAGACACCTAGCAGCTGAGTCCAAAAGCCAGTTTTGGTGACCACAGTGGTTTTTAAACCTACTGGAGATGTTTTGTTCTTGAGGACTAAAGGGCACCTCGAGAAGCTGGCTGTAAAGCATTTTCATTTAACACTCCTGGTAATCACACAGAATGGGAGAAGATGGGTTTGTTACTACCATACTCCTGAGAAGTTGTTTTTACTGGGCAACTGAGTTACACAGCTGGAAGAATGGCTGAATGAACATTATTCTGGATGAGCATGCTTAGAACAGGGACAATACAGACAAATATAAACTTTCCTTTCCCAGGGGGCTTTGCATTGCCCCCAGGTTTTCTGCAATGACTTAACAATCATTCTGAGAAGTGACTGCCTGGGGCTCACTGGGGCTGGAGCAATGGCTTGTTGTTAACACATTTGACTTTAACTGGCCACATCAGATTCTCTCTCTCTCTCTAAACCAGGGGTTCTTAACCTTTTTTGTGCCATGGACCCCTTTGGCAGTCTGGTGAAGCCTATGGACCCCTTCTCAGAATAATGTTTTTAAATGCATAAAATAAAATACATAGAGATTAGTGAAAGTAAAGATGTAATTTTTTTCCCATCCAAGTTCACGGACCCCCTGAAATCTATCCACAGACCCCTTGGGGGTCTGTGGACCCCAGGTTAAGAGCCCCTGCTCTAAACATACGTGCCATGCTGTGTCAGCACCAGGCTTGGAAGCCAAGAGTGGTGTGAGCAACCAGCTAGCACTTCCTAGCTGCACCTGCACCACGTCCCTGGTGCCACATCTCACAGAGAACTCCAGAGACACTGGCCCCACAGCGCAGCTCCAAAGCAGCTACATGCAAAACAGTCCTAGTGCTTGTTGAGAAGCTTGGTCATTGTATCAGTCCTGTTTCAACTATCAACCCTATCCTCACCTCCCACAGGCTGTGATAGCAGCCACAGACGCATTCCTGATTCCACTGCTTCACATCTTTACAATGATAACACACATGCCTTGGCTTCATCCCTGTCTCCCTGTTCGCTGTTACTGCCTCTCCAGAGTCTCTGGCTGCTGCTTTATCTGTACATTTAGGGTCTGATCTTCTCATGACCTGAGATCCCGCAATTCTCAGTGAGTTGGGGTGTGGGCGTGAGGGGAGAAAGGGGGAGAGAATTAAAAGCACTCAGTGTGCCACAAGACTGGAACCTAGGTTTTTTAAAGCTTTGCAGGGTGTTATTGTTCTCTTATGATTTCTGCCATGCTAACACGTAGGTACAGACTTCCACTAACTTCAGTGCAGCTAGCAGAGTATAAAGTTTACAGACAAAGACTCCAACCTTGTACCCCTTGTTCAGGACTTGATTCAGCAAAGCAACCAAGCATGTGCTCAACTTCACAGAAGCTGTGTGAAATCCCATTGATGTTGACAGCACTTAAGGAAGTTTCTTTAATCCTGTATGCATGCAAATGCTTTGCTGAACCAGACAGCATGTAAGCACATGCTCGAAGGGTTTTGCTGAATCAGACCCCAAAGAGCTAACTAATAAAAAAATCATAATCACAGACAGCTCCAAGTGAAAACATCAAATACTACCAGCCCTGCTAGAGTTTGAATGAGTACAAATGCTTTCACCCAACAATTTCTAACTAAAAATCATATTGTGAAAATTAAAATGCTGTTCTTAAAAAAATACCAAGTTCAGTTTTTTTCCTGCATTAATTTCCCAACCCTGTTAAACTGTCTAATCACCAATTTTATTGTTTACTTCAACATTTGGCAGTTTTAAAATTTTGGCTTTCTTCCTGCATTGCAATTTTCCTGCTTTTCTGTAACCGATAAGAGAAGCAATGTTCAGAATCACTGACAGCAGCCTGAAGTGAATATGAAAAGTGAGGCTGGAAGAAGAAAAGCTTGTGTGCTGGCTTCTCCATTGCTTAAATCTGTAAATCAATACTAGACGTGTTCCAGCTCCACCAGGCTTTATGGGCTTAATGCTGGGTGAAACTTGATGGCCTACACTAGGCTAGAGGTCAGATTAGATCATCAGAATGGTCCCTGCTGGCTTTAGGATAAGGCAACCTGATGAGAATGGAGAAGGTAGGGAAGTAAAACAACAACGCAGCAGCTGCCCTCATGGTACCAGTAAATGTTAAATTACCACTCGCCAAGTACCTGCCATTTACCTTCTGTCCTTCTAGTATGCTTGGAAAGGCCCCAGAGGGACCATTGCCATGAGTTCCAAGGGAGAACAGAAAACATGGGTCAAGAAAGATGGAATTCTCCAATAGTTGCCTACCCCCTACCCCTGGCAGATTCCTCTCTGTGCCCTACAGGGAACCAGGAAAGGATTAAGCTTGGGGGGTGGGGGGGCGGGTTCTGCAGCATTCAGCAAAGTTCTGCAGGTCCTCAGAGCTCCAACAGCAACATGCAAATCTCTACGAACAACCTGAGCTCCCAGAAGGAAGTACTCAGCATCATGGATTCTGGGCTGCTGGCCCTTACAGAGCAGCTTGCTGACAGATGCCCATCCTCCTGCTCTTATAGACAAGTGGATGGGTCCAGCTCCTTAGGTTGCTTGGGTAGATCCACAGGAAGGGCAAAAAAAGTTGTCAGACACAGGAGCTATGACTGAAAGCACAAATGAAACCCCTGCCAAGGCCCACACTTCCCTTTACTACTGCTGAGTGTCATCCTATGTGTCTGGTGCCCTTCATATCAGGCGAGGACATCTGCTGTTGCAGATACCCTGCCTGAACATGGAAGAGGCTAAGAAGGGACCATTCTAATTATCTAGTCTTACTTCCTGCAAAACACAAGCCAGAGGGCCTCCCACAGTCACTTCAGCATCAGCAGTTCTGGTGGTGCTATACTGCATCGCTTAGAAAGACAGCCACTCTGCAGGAGAGACAGGTTGCTCTCAACTGCAAGGCTGAGCTAATCCCTGAGCTCACACTGTTTTCTACTGCCTGTGGATGGTGGAGAATACCATGGCAAAGGAGACTGCAGAACTGTGCAAGCATGACCCCAAGAATGAGCTGGCTATGGGTAACCCACATACCATAGCCCTTAGAAGGGCGCAAGGGCCCAATGCAGGTGTACACACCTCCTAATGCATCTACCAGGGCCCATCGCACCTTGTGCTTTTGGCATCTGCACCCAATCATTTTCACAGTACCTCTACCTGCCTCAAAAAAACACTGGGCCCTGCAGCAGTTGAGAAGGCAACCCTTCACCTCCATTTCACATTCTGTGAAATGGGACAAATACTCATCTACCTTCTTGGGGTGCTTTTGGGCTATATCTGATCCTCGGATTCCTATGTATCCCACTTTGTCAGCTGAATCTTCAGGCATGAATTAAAGAACCAGGAATGCTGTTTTCTAATGTAACAGCTGCTTTAATCTGACCCCAGGGCTGGGCTGGACTCCCCTGGTTACTCATCGGCTAGGCTCTGCTCCAGAACTAAGAATGCCCCAACTGGGCACAAAGAGAAAGAGGCAGCATCCATGCACTACCACTTGAAAGAATGCAGAAGTGGAGCGATTCCTTCAGTTTAAATATGCACACTTCTCCAAGGTCAGCCCTGACATGAGTGCTTGGCTTCAGGAAGCAAAGGCTTAGCAGTAAAGCTCTGCATCCAGGGCAGCAATGTGGCACCTGGGGCAGTACCAGCTCCTGCTGTGGCAATGGCTACTTTTGTATCCTCTCCCTCCACCCCCAACAAAGCAAGCACAAGGGCTACTGCCCCTGTTACTGCCCCCTCAGCTGCACTACTGGTAGGAAGGTTTGGACAGAGATGCAGGCAATGGCTTCCATCACAACAGGGGACCAACAGTGTTGCATCTGCTCTGCACCCTCATCCCTCCACAGTTGGCTGGGGCTACTAGGCCTGTTGACTGCCCCCACCAGTACCTGAACTGCATGTGCCAGCCCCTCATGGGATAAGCTCCCCCTACCAATTTGCTTTAAAATGGGTTCCCCCACAATAAAGGTGTGTTGCCCCTTGTCCAAAGGGCAGCACATGTCATTTGATCCCTGCACCAGGAGAACCAGTGACTGCTCCATAAAGCACCTGGCTTGTGGTGGGGGGAGGCACCTCTGAGCAGCCCCATCTCCACAGTGGCCATGCAGGGAGCTGTCCAGGCTGGCATGTGGAAACAGGCTTCAACCCTTCCCTGAAAGGTACCTTGGGTCTATCCCATGTCCAGCACTGCACACTGTCCTGCTTGCTACGGCACAAAGGAGGTACCCAGTGCCACTGCTCCTGGGAAGGGAGTGGCGATATATGCTTTCTACCCGGTGAGAAGTGGCAGGGGGAGGGGAAGGGACAGAAGTGCTACAGCAATAGGCAACAAGAATCCAGGGGACACAGATCAATCCCAGGGCCTGAGGCTTCTTACCATGCTGTTTGCTGGTTTGCTGGCATGTGCCTCCATCTGCTGCCAGTATTTTTTGGATTCTTGCACAATATCTTCATGGGTCATTCCTAGGAGAGACAAAGCAGAGGCATGACTCAGCATCCCCCCCACCAATCAACTAACCCTGGCAACTGAGAGGTGAGGGTGGGGGGAAGTTTGGGGTCTCCATTCCCATACGTGTTAAGAGGGAGTTCACATTGGTATCACCACTGTCTTCAGTATGAGTTACGTTAACATGACACTAGCAATAGGTGCCAAGTTGCCAAGCACCTGTTGGGGACTCAAGACATTTACTTACTGAAAGCACAGGGATGGCCAAGGAAGACCAAGTTCCCTCTACTCACTCCCCTTTCCCAGTGCAAGTCAATAACCCTGAGAGCAAAGCAGAATTCATCTTCTGTTGCTCCTTCAGTCCTAAGATAGGCAGTAAAGGAGCCAATGGCTAATGTTGAGATGTGAACATTTATCTTGCAAAAAACTGACCCAGACCCGCACACAGAGCCCACGTAGACCAACCAACTGCCAGCACAGCACAAGTTTCATTATCACCAACCTCAGCTTGCACTGGAGCTGATGATTTTGGGATGAGTGGCTGATAGATCACACTACCTGGAGTCACCCAGGTTTCTCCTAGATCCTGAAAATCTAGCTCAATCCCTGCTTCCCAGACTCAGTGAGTCTGTGGAAAGTCACCCAATTCCATCTTGATAAACTGCAGAACAGGTTTGAAATCAACATGGTGAGATGCAAGAAGACTATTATAAACTGCTCCAGTGCTGAAGGAAAAAAATCAAATGCAAAATACAAAACAGGGAAGAACTGATTAAGTAACAGCATCACAGAAAAGGGTCAGGGGATTATATCAGAACAAACCAAATACAAATCAACAAAGGTGACGCTGTTGCAAAGACAGAAAAATCCCTCTGGGATCTACTAAAAGC
>NW_017729022.1:60102419-60105197 GCF_001723915.1 Gavialis gangeticus
AAAAATCAAATGCAAAATACAAAACAGGGAAGAACTGATTAAGTAACAGCATCACAGAAAAGGGTCAGGGGATTATATCAGAACAAACCAAATACAAATCAACAAAGGTGACGCTGTTGCAAAGACAGAAAAATCCCTCTGGGATCTACTAAAAGCAGTATTGTATGCAAGATGTGGGAGGTTATTAATGATTTTTCTCTACTCAGCACTGGTGAAGCCCAGCTTGATTCTCATTTCCAGTTTTGGGCCATCCACTTACTCCCAGAGGAAAGTGACAGAAATTATGAGAAACTCAGAAAAAACAAGGAAAGACTGAAGGAACTGGGTTTTTTTACTCCAGAAGAGAGGCTAAAGTTCAGACCCAAACTGTTCTTAGAGACGCCACCATTCAAGCACTACAACAGCTAGAAAGGAGGTATTTTGCCGTGAGGAAAGGGACAGGGGAAACAATCCAAATCACTAGTGTTAGGTGCCTAGGATTCCTAAGCAGTTAATGGAGAAGTGTTAGGTGCCTTTAAAGGGTGATCCAGAGTACCTGTGTGCTGAGCTGGGCTAGCCATAAGAAAAGCTAGGCACAGCATGTGCCTAAATTCTTGTTCCTCCTTGGAGGCCTCTGTCAACCCAGAATCCAGAGTGCCCGGGGTGAAGATGCCCTCCTGACAGAGCACCTAAGACACAGTGGGAGCAGCACCAGGGTTGGTGCAAACTGCACTGCCCCAACTACCCTCCTGCATGCTGGGGGGACAAGGGGTAGTAGTCATGCTTATGACTGAACTTGGGCTGCCATGATTATGCTGCCAGGGTCAATCAGGCATTAGACATGCTGTCCTAAGTCCCCTTTCAGATTAGGGATTTAGGCAGAGTTTAGGTGCCTTCTAGCACCAATATGGAGTACAACGGAGCCTAAGCAGGTGTAAAGACTGCTGCACAAGACCAGGTCTAGGAGCCTGGGGACCATTTCACATGAAAACTGAGACATCTCATGAATCCTGGCACCTAAGTGGTTTTACAGCTGCTGAAGCAGGATCAATCTGAATCACTTTTTGTGACTGAAGAACACAAGTTCCATGCAGGCACCTACAACTCATGGCAACCATCAATCTTTTTGGATCATGGTGTGTGCGTGAGAGGTCATCCAGACCTTCAACACATATGCCTAGGCAGGAGTATGGAGGAGTGGAGGCTGCCCAGACCTTCCACCGCCCTTTAGGCCATTGAGGCAGAACCCAAAGGCCAGACTGTCCAGATGCTTGGTGCCTCCATAGCTGTAGTTGTATAAGCATCCAGGAATTGAAACCCAGGCCTCCTGTGTGAGAGACAAGGATTCGACCACTGAACCACAGGGGACTCCAAGCACCAAAAAGAAGGACTGGATCTGTCGCGAAGGGACTCAGGGCTGCTAATGGCTTCATGCTATGCAAACTGTGATCAGTGACGAAGTGATACATCTTTCTCCACGTCCACTCAGGGTGGGACAAGAAGTAATCTACTTAAATCTGGAGCAGAGAGATCCAGTTTAGAGAGTAGCAAAGATCTTTCTCTAACTTAGACTATTCCAGTGCTTAAGTAGCCTTTATTAGGGAGCCTGGGAAAATCTCCTTCATTGGAGGCTTTTAAGAACAAGTAGACCAGGGGAAGGCAACCTCTGGCATCTGTGCCAGAGCGTGGCATGCAAAGGCATTTTGCTTGGCACTCACACTCTGGGGAAGGGGCTAGGGCTGTGCTGCTACAACAAGGATAAGGCCCCTCACAGCTCCCCTGCCATGCCAACATCTTACAAATAGAGGTTGTAGGTGTTTTTGGCACTGTGCCCAAAAACATTGCCAACACCTGAGTTAGACAAACTCTGTGGCTGATTTTGGTATATTTGATCTGGTCAGGGAACAGAACAGACCAGAGGCAGGCAACCTGTCGTACATGTGCCACAAATGGCCTGGACAGCTGCTGTGTCCGACTCTCAAGCCTCAGAAGCTCAGAAAAGGGAGGTGCCACAAGGGAGGCAGGGAGCAGAGTGCCCTGTGGAGTAGAGCTGGGATAGGATGCTGCTGCAAGAGATGGAGTCAAATTCAAGGTTAAGCCTTCTCTAGCCCTGCAGCTGCCACTGAATTCAGAGCTTTGAATTTTCACTGGCCATATAATAATATATAACAGTATATAAAACATATGCAACTATGACAGTTGTGCGGCCAGGGCAGAGTTAACTTGGCTCTTGCAGGAGGGTCCTGTTCCATATGGCCAGAGCCCCCCTGCCTCTATTCTGCCACCCCAGGATATAAACTTTATCAGGTATGCTTCTGGGAGGGAGGGTGGGGACAGGGCAGAAAGGGTCCATAAGAGCAGCCCTCAGGGTAGGAAGAAGCTAAACTCATGGCATGCCTGCCAAAAAGTTTGACCCCCACTGGACTAGACAGCCTCAAGGGGTCACTTCCAGCCCTACATTTCCATGATGCTATGAAGTTCACTTGAATAAAACACACCAGTTGGAATACAACTAGTATCAATGAATACTAACAACAGCCTTGCCTAAGCTGGCTGGCCTCTGCCTCCAGAACCTCTGGCTTGCACATCCATGCACTTCTGGTGGCTCGGTGTGCCTCTACTTTAGCAAGCTGCGCCACCACAGCACAAAGTACATCCTGGGAAGGCATCACCTGATGAAGGCACTGTGGCAGCTGGACAAGAGGCTTGGGAGCACTGTACCTTCTTTTAACCCGCTGTCAGAAGGCAGCAGAAGCCTTTTCCTGCTCAGAAGCAGAGTGACTCTGCCAGCATTTCAGA
>NW_017729022.1:60110197-60112086 GCF_001723915.1 Gavialis gangeticus
AAAAGTTTGACCCCCACTGGACTAGACAGCCTCAAGGGGTCACTTCCAGCCCTACATTTCCATGATGCTATGAAGTTCACTTGAATAAAACACACCAGTTGGAATACAACTAGTATCAATGAATACTAACAACAGCCTTGCCTAAGCTGGCTGGCCTCTGCCTCCAGAACCTCTGGCTTGCACATCCATGCACTTCTGGTGGCTCGGTGTGCCTCTACTTTAGCAAGCTGCGCCACCACAGCACAAAGTACATCCTGGGAAGGCATCACCTGATGAAGGCACTGTGGCAGCTGGACAAGAGGCTTGGGAGCACTGTACCTTCTTTTAACCCGCTGTCAGAAGGCAGCAGAAGCCTTTTCCTGCTCAGAAGCAGAGTGACTCTGCCAGCATTTCAGAGAGGAAGGTTTTGAGACCAGACAGCAGTGTTAGCCATAGATGCACTCAAAGTCCTGCTGGCAAAACATTGTAGCTCAGACTGGCCTGCATCTCTTACTAACAAGGCACAGAAGTGGCTGAAGAAAACTATAAAGCCTTGTCTACATGCAGGTTCTGTACCAGTCTAGTTAAACCAGACCAACTTCTAATGTAGACAGAGTTACAGAGCTATAAAGGGAGCATTATCCCAGTCAAGCTTATTTCCCTTCCCTACAGGAAGATAGCATACCTTTGTCACTACAACTGCACCCACTTGCTTTAATTAAGTTAATATCATTGGTGTGGGACATCTTGTGTGTTCAGACAAGATATGAGGACTGATTTACACACAAGCTGTCACCAGAATAACTAACCTGGGTGTACTTCACACCCTTCAGTATTTGGCTGCAAGTTGTTGCGTAGGCACTCTTATTTTAGAAAATTCCCATTTCAGTTTTGCTGAAGCTGGGGGAAAAAATGAAAAATGACAAAAATGCTGCCTTGGTCAGACTTTCTCTCAAGAATTTTCCACTGATTGGCTCAAGTACCTGAATACCTATCTGAATACCAGCTCTATGGGCACAAAGACACTGTCAGAGTAGCAGAGAGTGAGAGACTAGCAGTTCTCTAACATACAGGCATGTAGAAACAAGTTGTCTGTGATGAGGACTAGTTGGGCTATGGCTGCACAGTTTAGAGGTGGAGGATGAAGGTGATTTAAAATGTCCAACCAACTTCCAGCTGACTAAAAACAAGTATGCCATGGATAATTGCTTTAATAAAGCACCACTGATGCAGAGAGGCAGCAAAGCTGTATATATTACCATGACTGAAAGCTTTTATTATGTAAGCTCTATTATCATGGAATACCACATGGATGCTATTCTCTGATCTAAGATGTTATGTGGCGTAAGTCCTGCTAGATCAGGACAGTGAGCTGGGAAACTCCACAGCTCTTATCCAGGCTCTAGCACTGACTTGTCAGGTAGTCTTGGACAAGCCATAATGTTCCAAACCTGTTTCCCCTTCTGCAAAACAAAAAACACTTGCTGACTACCTTCCAGGCAGGTTGTCAGCATTAAAACTGGTGCAGTGGTTTGAGAAAAAAAATGCTTGGTGCTACATTAAACATTACTACTCATCAAGGGTGTCCACAGAGGCCTTTGAAATGAAGACTGCCATCTGTTTAATACTGCAAGCCTCCCAAAACAGAACTGTTTTTTCTGGCAATCTCTTTGCTTGATCCTACATGCTATGGGTTTCAGGAGGTACTGTATAGAGTCCACACATCCAAAGTTCCAGAGTCTTCAATAAGGTGCAGAATTTATTGAACAATTCAGCTCCTACCAAAGGATCAAAGTAATATAATCTAAGCCTTATTAAAAAACAGGCAACAGACATTTTTAGGCCTTAGGGTTGGGAAAAAAAACTCCCTAATATAGTTTCATAGTTAGTAGGGTTGGAAGGGACCTGAG
>NW_017729022.1:60113764-60115646 GCF_001723915.1 Gavialis gangeticus
GTCCTCCCTGGTGATGGCCCCTCTCTTCCATTGGGTGTGTGCCTCCCTTTTTAGCTAGAAGACATTCTCAGATGCTTCTGGTGAGCTATAGGGGTTTTTGCACCCTCCTGCTCCCTTTGATCCGTGTTGGAATTACCTCATTTTGGGCTTGGAGGATCGTCTCCTTAAGGAGCAACCACTCTTCTTGGACACCTGGCTCCCCTCCCCTCTGGGATCTCAGTGCCTCCCCGACTATTCTCCTTACCTCACTGAAGTCCGCCCTCCTGAAATCTAGGGCTGCTGCCTTGCTGTAGGCCTTTGCCACCTTGCGCTGGATGGTGAATTCCAGCAGGCGATGATGACTGTCGCCCAGGTGGTCGAGCACCCACAGCCCCTTCACCAGGTCATCGCCTGTGGCCAGTACCAGGTCCAACAAGGCGTCTCCCCTGGTGGGGCTGTGCACCTCCTGGGTTAGATGGAGGCTAGGAACCTGTATTTTGGCTAGGAACCTATGTAAGCAGTCAGACCTGGCTGACTGCTCTTCCCAGCAGATGTCTGGAAAGTTCAGGTCACCCATGATGACCACGTCCTTTGACCTAACTACCTCCGTGAGCTGACTTAAGAATTCCTGGTCTAGCTCTTCCCCTTGGTTGGGTGATCGGTAGTAGACCCCCACCGTTAAGTCTCTTTCCCCTCGACTGCCTTGTATTCTAACCCAGAGCACTTCAGTGTGCCCCTCCTCTGACTGAGGACTGAGACTTCCTTGTGACACTTCCCTGAGAGTATGCAGACAGCTTCAAAGAAGGACTTCAAGAGGTGTGAACCACTCCAAACATCTCAGTAAATTCTTAACTCTGAAACCTAAAGATGGCCAGTATTTCTTCTGTTACATCTTCCACTAGTGAAGACAACTCCCTTGAAGTATTTTGGACTCCTCATTGTTTATAGATGGTGGCAGAAAACACCCCTTACCACCCGGGAGAGTCTAACAGACTATATCGTATCTGGCTATGGTGTTCTCCAGGCTTGACTATTGAGCTCCATCATCTATATGAACAAAGCCACAGGCCCCATGAAAGCCCAAGTGCCTACAAAATGCAGTAGCCAATCTGTATAGAAACAGGCTTCCTTAGTGACTACTACCAATCTTTCCAGTGAGCAGATTACTAGGCAAAATCCACCATGAGAATGATCCTATCAACTTGAGAGATCATTTCTACTTCTGCTACCATGACCTTCCATGGCAGCTATGCTTCAGTAGGACGAGAGATGAGGGGAGGATCAGGAGTGACCAGGAACCAAACCTTTCATAGATTACCTCTAGGCCAGCGATTCACAAACTGCTTGGGTCAGTGGATCACTATCAACCCTCAACATTTCTTCTGAAACCACCATGCACCCTTATAATCAAACTTGTAATGGAAAAGCAGGGGTTCTGATGGGCCCACCCTTAAATGACTAAAAGGCTGATGGGTCTCATCTTTAGTAAGAGACCTACCTTCAGTCAGCGTTGCATGACTAAAGGAAAACCAAGTTATACCTGAACAGACCTCTCTGCTCTCAGAATGGGAGTCAGGGGGGTAGGGCGGCATCCTGTCCTGTTCTAATTGTCTGGATCCAGAAAAAGAAGCAAAGACAATTCTTGGAATAAAGTTAGATGTAGAAGGCGGTGTTTTAAATAGCTGCTTAGCTGCTTTAGACAAAGTGGTAAGCTTTAAGTTCATTTTTTTGGAAAAGATCAGTGAGATAAAAGAAAAGCCCAACATGCTGCTAGACTTCCCAGGGAAGGCTGGGTGACTTGCTTCTCTGTGCGGGCACTGCTGTACTTACATAAATATTTGTATGCGATTGAATGAGTGGGGACTGGCAAATAAAACCTTAGTTTTATGATTTGATAGATGTT
>NW_017729022.1:60120646-60131288 GCF_001723915.1 Gavialis gangeticus
CCAACATGCTGCTAGACTTCCCAGGGAAGGCTGGGTGACTTGCTTCTCTGTGCAGGCACTGCTGTACTTACATAAATATTTGTATGCGATTGAATGAGTGGGGACTGGCAAATAAAACCTTAGTTTTATGATTTGATAGATGTTCTTTATTCTTCACCACCCAAGTATACCTTTCCTTCAGGAGAAACAGACTCAGTCAGTGCAATCTACAGACCACTGCTATTGCCTTATAGATCACCAGTGGTCAATGGGAACACAGCTAGATAACAGCACTCACACTTTCAAGAGACAGAGATGAGCACAAAGCTTACCACCTTCACAATTACAGTAATAAACTCATTTCCTTTTCTCATCACTCCATCAGTTATTCAAACAAAGGAAGCAGCAGGCAGACAAAAATCCCAGAAATGCATCCAGTGCTCTCTCTGACCATTTGGGAAGTGTGCATATGTGTGGGAGAGGGAAAGACTCTGTATTGGTTATTTTGATTTTAAAGACCTGAGAAGCGCTTGAATATTACAGAGGTTGTGAGTACTTCTGTACAAGTCTAAATACAAGTATTTAGGAGGGAAGCAAACATTTATCTGCTTCCCCACACTGTACAACAACCAAGTGGAACTGCCACAGTTTTAGGAGCCTTTCAAAGCGTCTCTTCCCTGAACTAATCCAGACATAGCGCTGGGTTTCACATTAATGAATTTACATTGACAGGCCTCATCATTGACAGGCCTGTGAAAAAATCTCCACTTGGTTGGCCATGGCAATCAGAAGAATGGTCAGACTCCCACAGAGAGAAGACAAAAAACAGCACAGCAGATATGGGACTCCCATTATGTAAGCCAGTAATTCTCAGCAGGGGCTTGCAGCACCCTGTGATGCCTTGAGATCCTTTCAAAGATGTTGTGGGGAGCCAGGCAATGTTAGCACTGTTAGGTCTACAAACATGATTTACAAGATAAATTAAGACATTTTAAATAGGAATCCATAGTATTACAAACATTCTGACCTGCTGTGGTCTCTCTCAGTTCTCTGCAACAGAAGAACTGCTATACTATTTTTCTGTAGTCAAAAAAACAAGTGAAAACGAAGAGTTGGCATTTTGAGGGCTGGATGCGGCCCACTAGGCCATTCTATCTAGCCCACGGGGCCCCTAAAAAATTTAGAAAATTAATATTTATCTGCCCCTGGCTGCCTGTCATGCAGCCCTCAGTGGCTTGCCAAAACTCAGTAAGTGGCCTGCTGCCCAAAATAATTACCCACCCCTGTTTTACAGCCTCTCAGAAGTAACTTTGTCAAAGGTTCTACATATTTTTTGTAAGACACAAGTTCTCATTGTGACATAAGTCACTTAAATGTTTTAGAATTCTCTTCCTAATGAACATTTCAACCAATAGGTACAGTCATGAGGGAAAGACTCATGGAAACTGCAATTCCCAGGTTCATCTCTGCACAGACAATCCTAGCAATCATGTTGAAAGGGCCAATGTGCCAGTCAGATCACCTCCTGGTCTTTCTTCTGCCTCCTCATGGAGAGGGAGGATAAATACCTTCTTGTATCCCACCAGTCCTCCCAGCCAACCCCAGAGGCAGAGCAAGTGTGCTAAAGAAGGCCTGGACGTGCACTCCCTCCCTATTTCCCCCTAAACCAACAAGCTGTGTTCAGCATTATACTTACCTGAATACTGCTGCAGCAGCCAGACCTTGAGCTCAATGAAGCTGTGAGCAAAGTGGCAACTATCCTCACGTAAGCAGCCATAACGCACCTCATGCCGACACACATCAAACTGGAAGTGCTCCTGGAACTGGCGGATCTTAGAGTATTTCAGGGAAGTGGAACGCACAATGTGAACCAAACACCTGCAGAGGGAAAAGGCCAGGCCACGGAAACACCAGACATCAATGGACCGAACCTTCATCCCTCCATCTTCCATTCACTCCGACATGGGGCGAGAGGGGCGAGGACAGGGAACTGAGTTGGGGAGGGTTGTGGGGTGGTGATGACAAACACAGAAAGCTGATCCTGACAGAGATGCTATCCAACAGTTCACTGACTAGTCAGACGTGCTGGGGAATCCAAACCCTCCTGCAACTACAGGACAGTACAGGGAAAAATGCCTTGCATCTCCCTCAGCCCTCTGATGATGCCTCACTGTGGGTTCATCAGACCTCACATGCTGCAAATACCAGCAGCTAAGGCCAGATCTGAAGCCCACTAAAGTCAACTGAAAGACTTCAGTGAATTCCACTGGGCTTTGATCAGGCCTCAGATCCCTTGACAGTAGGGGACTAACCCTCAAGGCAACGTATCACACCATGGGCTTTCATGTCACGGGAACCTGGAGTATGAGAAAGAAACAAACAAGAGCCCGAGGTAACTGGCAGGGGATGCTTAATGCACACTAGCCTAATAACGAACGTGCAGTAGCATGCCAAGCAAAACCCATGCTAATACACAGATCGACCCCAGCAGGGTGTGGAGCCCCACCCCCGCTCTGATCCCACGTGCCCCAGACCTGAAAAAGTTGCTGCCGCCATTGGCAGCATCAGCAGCGGGTAGCAAGCAGTTGGATGCAAAGCTGGCGGCAGCGGTGACACTGAGTCACCATGGCTGCTCCACCCAGCATTGCGGGGCTTCCCAAAGTGCAGGGCCTGGGGCAGTTGCCCCTGATTTGCCCCCCCCAAGGAATGGCCCTGCTAATATGCTACCGTGCAGTAGTATTAAGCTATTGTGTAGTAAGTGTCACTGAAAACCTGTATGCCAGTGCTACTGCATAGTAACTCTAGTTACTGTGCATTTAATTAGTACTTCATTAAGCAAGCACTAAATTAAAAATACACAGTAACTACTGCACGTTAATGAATGTGTAGATGTACCCAGGGCAGTCAAATGGTGGTTTCTGACAGGGCTGAGCCAGCTCACTCACTTGTTGTCATGGAAGGTGTGTTTGGCAGCAAGATTGGAGCAGACAGCTGGAGAGTCCTTGGTCCCTTTGCTGATGATGCGGGGTTTGCTATCAAAGCAGATCTGGGGAGGGAAGAATCAGCATCATGAGAAATCTTAGGGACTGGTAAAAAAGGAAGGAACACTGCCACAGTTTTCACACAGACTGGCAGCTTTTCATATAGACTTAACTCAAGGGGTCTGAACCTTGGCCTTCTGGGGCATCTTTGCCTCTTTCTGACATTTTAACTACGTTTTCCATTGCAGTTGGGAGAGTTTTAGTCAGTCCCTTCTTCCCAAAAGAATACAAACAAGGGGAAAACAATGAGGAAATTTACAAACAGGATGAGCATACCAAAAAGGCATGTTCTTTTACACATACAGCAAACCTGCTGCAGGTCACGATAGGGTCAATCCTCAGCTAATTTAGTCAATGTCTCCACTGACTTCACGAGAGTGACATCCATTTATTACAGTTGGGGCAAAGTTGGATTATTAATTACATTTGTAGATATAAAGAACAAGTGTAATTCATTCTGTGGTTCAGAGAGTGGGCTGATCACCAGCAGGGAGTAGGGGCAGGGATTAACCCCCTCGTACATACAAGATCATATAATTGTTCAGGTGCCTCTTGAGTGATTTTGTTTTCCCACCATCCTTGGAGGCACTGCTGCTTCTGAGGGCAGGTCCCATGGTAGGATGAACCAACAACCCAGCCATAGATGAGAATGGACGTAGCATAAATCACAGAGAAAATAACTGCTCCCTCCCTTGTTCCTGCCCCTTCTCCTGATACCTCGCATAGGAAGGTGAAGATGCCCTGGTGTTCCTTCAGGAGCTTGGCAATGGTTAGGCTGCCCCGCTTGAGGCCACCTAGCGGGTCAAAGAGGAGGTCGCGATTGAGGGTACCCTTCCTTTCCTCTGTCCACACGTCGATCTCCTCCTGGTGGTACGCGAAGGTGCAGTTATCCCCGTACTTACAGTCCTGCTTGTTAAGCATATCTACAAAGCAATAAAGAGCACACGCCACACAGGGTGGGCAGCTAGGTCAGAAACTGTGCCCTCTCTCATCACCTCCCACTGCCCTTTGCTATCTGCTCCTCACAATAGATTATCAGCAGGAGATTGAAGAGTTAAGACACACCCCCAAGGACTTGTATAGAGGGACACATCTTGGAAAGTCGATCCAAATTAACTACAAGGTATGAATTTAGAATAAACTAAACCACAATAATTCTGCGTGAACACTTTCATCTGAAATGTAAGTCATCTTAAATTTCGGCTTGGTTTAATTCACATCCAAAATGACACCTGAAAAGTGACATCTCTAACGTGAATTAAACTACCCCAAATTCTTGATTGTGAGGACAAACTAAACAACAATAACATTTAAAAAGGTTGCAGGGGGGCGGAACTTACTCCAGCTCAACTGAATCCACTGGTTTGTCTGTCTGCTCTAGCCTGTGGTAAGGGGAAGCTAAACTCTCATAATTTACTACCTGTTTTATTCAGGGACAGATCACTGTGGTTTAACTTCACTGTCTGGAGAACAGGAGTGGACAAATGGAACAGTTATAGCGGAGCAGCTGATGTGTGCTCGAAAGTGGTACATCCTCCCCTTTCCTTACAGTGAGGTAATTGTCCCTTTGGACGTGCCATAAATAAGTGTCCACAAAATGCTTTAATATAGTTTAGCTAATCCACTTTAGAAATTAATCTGAATTAACTTTTATGAGCAACCCCATGTAGACAAACCTCAAGTCATAGCTTTTGGGCCCTTTCCACCTTATCAGTTATCTTGTAGATATACCACCTCAGAGCAATCTTGTCATATCCCAAATACTAAGTGATGTCTGGCCTGCTCAGTACAGGGATGAGGGACTTTTAGGGAAGGTCCTGGTGCCATAGGAAGTGGTGTTAGTTACAACAGGGTGGGTTCTTCCCTGAGGCAGTATAAAACCAAAGCACCAGTGTGGCACTGGGGTAACTGAACAGGCAGGAGGAGCATCAGTTTCTCCACCCCATCACTGGCGATGCATAGGGGTGCACATGGGTGCATTTGCACCCTGAGACTGGCGGTACAGCCCCTGCAAAAAGCACCACCGACACTGCTGGCGGCACCTGCAGGTGGTCGCTGCTCGCCACCCCTCCCCACAGACACCATCAGCAGCATCTGCGGATGGTCACTGACCACTAGTCAGCACTCACCATTCCTCCCCCCACCCCCACTGCTGACATCGCTGTGGCTGCCTGCGGGAGCTCCCCGCTCAGCCCGCTCCTACTGCCACCACCGCTGCAGCTCCATACTCACTGCCACCACCAACACTGCCACCTGCAGGTGGTCGCTGTGCCCCCCAGCCTCTGGGGGCATGCATTGTTCATTCACCTCAGTTTGCAACATTGCATTTGACCAACAATGTATCCTAGGAAGCATCCTGCTGTTGGCTTACTATCGATCACCTCCTTATCAGACAACAGCATCATTCTTCCAAGCAGTCCTATACTTACAATGTGAACGCTACCTGCTGCTCTACTTCTCAAGACTCCCATTTCCTACAGTGTCATGGATTCCTCAGTTTCTTTTCTTGTTTGCATCCCACCAGCCAACCCCTAAAACCTAGTGACTGCTTGATGAAGGCTCTAGGGAGAGCAAGGCCCACTAAAAGCCTGTCCCCACCTCTGCCAGCACATGCTTCATCACCCTGTCCCTGCCTGCAGCAGACCCATCCCCTGCAGATCACCTTTGCACAGGTAATAGGATCCTACAAAGTTGGTTTTGGTGGGACGAGGTCGGATCCTCTTCCACGTCTTGTCTTCAGAGTTTCGCAGTCTCCCCAGCAGTATATCTCGCTTGCACTTGTGCTCCAGACCTTCCCGGTATGTGTAATCTCCAGCTTTGGGGCCTATGCGAAAGCACAACCAGATCAGCCAGAGGGTGATCCCCAACCATGTTAACTGCTCGGGGTGTCACAAAGGGCACCTCACCTGTTTTGGGGTAGCAGATGTGGCAGGCTTGTTTGAAGAGGTGAGTGGATGCAAGTGGGTTCTTCACGAGCAGGGCTGTATTGGGCATTGCTGACTCTGCCTGAGATAGCAGGAGCCCAGACACCTTGGGTACGGCAGGGTGACTTACCCCACCGAGGTTGACCTGAAAGACAAAAAAGCACATCTCTATCCTCTAAGTCTCACTGGCAGAGAAGTAGCAGAATTAACTTTATATTCTTGATGTTCAAGGTACACCCAACAGGAAATGTACTGCGCTCAAAAAAGGATGTCTTCCTTCCTGTGCAATGGTAAAAGTGTTTCTCTTCTTCCCTTGCTTTCCTTCACAATGAGTTCTGCTTTTGAAGGCACCTCAACCAAAGGCTTCACCTTGCCACAAGCTGAGGGGAAACTAACCCAAGCATCAGAAGCGATAAAAAAAAAACAGGTGAAAATGAAGAGGATAGAGGCTCTACTCAGTAACCCAGTCTATGGAAAGGCACATTACCTCACCAATAGGACATAAGTGCTCATCCCCAACTTGGTGACCCAATGTGACAGAGACATGTGATAGCTTGGTAGAGGCTCCACAACAGACCTCCAATAGGACCAGTGGGGGCAAACCAGTGACTAATTTTAATTAGGAGATTGATACATTTATTAACAGGATTATATGAGGGATGCATAACTGAGAACTGGACTACCTGACACAGGAGGTCCCTTCCAGCTTTGTGTCATTCCACTTATTCCATTTATATTAGGTAGGGAACAAAGAAGGGGAGGAGAATTCACCAGTGGAGAGAGTCCTCTGCCCAGCCCTGCCACACACTGGGAGAGTTGGAAAGAGGTTTTGCAGAATGGCAAGGGGCTCCATGCCTTGAAACTGAGGGAACCAGGGTTTTGGATAGATTAAGACAGGACCCCAAATTCAGAAGTAGTCCTGCCCTACCACCACTACCTTGGCTCCTGGGCACTTTGGTACAACATCCTGGGGCAGCAGCTCACTCACCACAGGAGATGGTGTCTGGTTGCCAGCAGGGTGTCGCAGTTCCTGAGTGCCAGTTTCTTCTGAAGAGAGAAAGAAAAACACATTAATGCTTGTTGCACAGGTTTACTTTTTTCAGCCTTCCAGGGATTTCAAGCTTCCTGCTCAGTCTTGAAAACCTCCATAAACCTTCCCTTTTCTGAAAGTCCCTAAGGCAACAGAACTCAACTCCAGGCTGCTCATCTGGTGCTTCTCACAACAAGGCAACAATAATATGGGTTCAGGTCTAGCCACCAAAACAGCCAGAGACAAAAGAAATTCAGCACAGAAGAGACCAGATGCCCCAAAATTCTGCCCAGCCAATCTCTGATCCACTAATCACTGCTTCATCACATCCTGAATGTGATGCTTCACCATCCAGTGACACACAGTGATTGCTCAGCTCCTCTGGAGCTCCTTACCTAGTCTCAGTCCATAATCCAACTCCATAAAATGTTAGAACCCTTGAAGTCCTCTTTGAGATATGATATGTATTGCCAATGGAAATCAGAGATGGCAAAGACTTATTAAACCGTCTATGCCACTGTCGATGAAGATCTTCCCACTCAGTAGATGTGCCATGACTCTGTTGTAAAGGACTCTGAATGAAAGGACTTCTACCACTCCACTTTGAAGATTAATACCTTCCCTTGAAGATCTAACTAAGTTTCCTTAAGACCTAGTTCTGGTTATACCACCCCTTGGATAACCTTGGACAACCACTTTTCCACATAGGTAAATGTACCCCACTGACATGATCAGTCACCAAATCATCCCACCGAAATTCTTTACCAGTTATCCATGCTCTGTGTATTAAGTTCCTTGAGTCCTTCCTCTATCCATAACATTTCTCTAGAGTTTACTTATTTCCAATGTTCTTCTCTGGACATAGACTTATCCTCATCAGAGAGGCATCAAGAGCAGTATTCCAGAAGCCCTTTCACACCTTTCATGGCACAAAAAACCTGCCAGCTCTATACCCTTGTGCTCTGTACCTACCGATGGCAAAGGAATCCAAGGCGTCCAATGAACCCCTGCTAGTCCCAAAGGTATCCAGTGCATCGAGTTGTGACTCGGGGTATGGGAGTAGATCTAGTGAATCCAGAGAATCCAGAGTGGAGCCACCACTTCCCCCTGGTGGTGCTGGCTCAAAGGCATCCAGGACAGAGGAGGAGGAGAGCTGCTTCGTAGGATCCATCACCAGGCCAAAGGAGGCAGGTGGCAGTGGTGTGGAGACTGGTATATTTGCTGTCACCACAGGGGGCAGCAGTGGCGTTCCACCCGGAAACACAGGGATCAGCTGTGGCATCTCAGTAGGCAGGTTGGTGGGGATGGTTCCTTGGACCAGAGACTATGCAAGTCAAGAGAAGAAAGGAAATAAACAGCATATTAGGAGAAGAGAGGACAGGGTATACATTAGGGCAGGGGTGGGCAAAATGCAGCCCACGGGCCAGATGCGGCCTGCCAGGCCTTTTTATTCAGCCCACAGGGCCCCTAAACATTAATTTTCTAAATTTTTTTATCTGCCCCAGGCTGCCTGTCATGCGGCCCTCAATGGCTTGCCAAAACTCAGTAAGCGGCCCTCCACCCAAAATAATTGCCCGCCCCTGCATTAGGGAGATAAGCTGATGGACTGTGAATGCTACAGCAGCAAGATGCCACTCCAGAGAATATAGCCCTTTAGGGCAAGGGGAGAACCCACCTTATGTCCGCTTCAGCATCCAGGCATTGAAAAGGAGGTAAGATGCTATCACTGTGTGTTTGGGGATCAGCAGCTCCATCCAGAGCTACCAATCTCATAACATGCAGTATGGTGAGCCAAGACTTCTGATAGGCTCCTTAGAGGCATAAGAGCCAGTTGTGGGCAAAGAAAGGCATCAAGTGCACTCCTCTGAAAGAATGGGTGGCAGTATGGTAAAGGGGAAGAGAAAGCTATAAAGGACTGATTCAAAATAAGAATGGAGGGATTCATGTGATCTGAGTTCTTACTAGAGGATAGTGTGACCCATCAGCAATGGAATCCAGGAGAGAGTCCAGTTCTTCCCCAATGATCTCCCCATCTGTGAAGTCCTCCACACTCTCAGGCACTGGCAGGGAGACACAGTCTGGAGAAGGGAGCAGGCTGGCAGCAGGGAGCGAGGTGGGTAGGCCCTTTGCATCCAAGTCGGAGGGCGAAAGGGCCAACCCCTCACTCACAGGGATGGAAGTGGCAACGGGAGCAGGAATGCACTGCAGGTCCATGGAGCACTCTGCCAGGGCGAGAGACAGCCAGTCACACAGGACAGCCCCTTGCACAGGGGGGATCAGAGCATGGCTCAACCAACAGAAACAAGCACAAGTGAGTCAAGCCACAAGCACCGAGCATGTGAAACCACCATCAGGGGCTGGTCACTCCAGGTTCAAAGATTCTTGACCTTTGATTTTTGTCCCTGACCTCACAAAGACTTTCACAAAATGGCTCAGTTGGAGCAAAACAATACTGTATGGATCATTGTAAGGCCTGGTGACCTTGCTGAGCAAGGCAGGTCTTAGTCTGAGTGAAATAAATCACAATTCAGCTACTGAATTTAATGGGGCCAGGATTAGAGACATTGGGCCTACAGTACAAGTACTCTATATCCCACCCCCTACAGCTAGCAGTTTACAGTGAACCTCTTCTACCACCTTCTGCAGAACTCAGTTGCTTTCCTTACACCCTCTGCTCCTTATAGCCACTAGGGCTCAACTAAAACCCCACTTCCACATCCCCTCTTCAGATTCAAGAGACACAAGCAGAAAACCTCGCTGGGGAGAGGGCCTGGGATTAGGAGGCCCTGACAAGTCTCCCAATGCTGGTACAGAGTGTGGGTTTCCCCAATAACTTCCTAAGACTCACCAGGCATCTCTAACTGGGTACAGTCCTGCTCCTGAGCTCCTGACACCATGGGGCTCTTTAGCCTGGAAAATCGCAGGCTCAGGGGCGATCTTGATGGCCACCTATAAGCTTATCAGGGGTGACCACCAGTACCTGGGGGAATGTTTGTTCACCAGAGCGCCCCAGGGGATGACAAGGTCGAACGGTCATAAACTCCTGCAAGACCATTTCAGGCTGGACATAAGGAAGAATTTCTTTACTGTCTGAGCCCCCAAGGTCTGGAACAGCCTGCCATCGGAGGTGGTTCAAGCACCTACATTGAACACCTTCAAGAGCAAATTGGATGCTTATCTTGCTGGGATCCTATGACCCCAGCTGACTTCCTGCCCTTTGGGCAGGGGGCTGGACTCAGTCATCTTCCAAGGTCCCTTCCAGCCCTAATGTCTATGAAATCTATGACACCTGCAGGAGATGGGCTTCCCTTCTAAGTACCCTACTGCACAATTGACGCTCCCCTCCATAACTAGTGGGTGGGAGGTTAGGGGGTGGAAAGATGCATCTTTTTCCCTAAGCTTCTTATATCTTCTGGTAAAATTTGAAGATAAAGATTAAGTGAACTAAACACTAAGTTGGAGTACTGCGTCCAGTTCTGGGCACTGCACTTCAAGAGGGATGTGGACAACATGGAGAGGGCGCAGAGGAGGGCCACTCGCATGATCAGGGGGCAGCAGGGCAGGCCCTATGAGGAGAGGCTACGGGACCTGAACCTGTTCAGCCTCCACAAGAGAAGGCTGAGGGGGGATCTAGTGGCCTGTTACAAACTAGTCAGAGGGGACCAGCA
>NW_017729022.1:60131657-60146677 GCF_001723915.1 Gavialis gangeticus
CCCCAGTACTCTTTCCTGCCATGGCAGGGGGTTGGATGATCTGCTCAGGTCCCTTCCAACCCTACCAACTATGAATCTAAGAAACTCCCATACACAAAATAAGCCTCTGTTGAGGGGTAGCGAAGGCTGCAATTAAATATCCACCATCTGAGTGCATTTAATCCTTCCAAAATGCCTATGAACGTTTCACACTTTAGAGACTCAGGAGATGCAGCTGCAATTAAACTTTCCTGCTATCCTCAGATTATATTTTCCCAAATAAAGAAAACAAAATGCTTTGACAGAAAAAGACTGTAGTGACTTCTTTCTTTCCTTCTCTTCTCCAGATTTTTGCTGAGGATCTGACTGATGTTGGCTCTGTGAAGACCACGTTCAATGGCTTCTGTATATCCCCCAGAGTTCTCCACCCTTTAAGACATGAGACCCCTCTCCATAACTTTTCTGAATTTAGCAGCACCCTATTTCATATATTTTAAAAATAACCCAAATTTATCCCAGTGTCCATTCTTCATAAAGAAATGGTATTTCAGCTTACTTGGGACCATAGCCTGATCAGATAATTTTTCACTGAAGACAACATATTCAGGTTTGGGATAGTGCTCATCTCTGTACCTTGTAGCTAGATAGTACAATGAGAGCTCTCTCAACTTAACCTATTTCCAGTATCGCTTTACAACCACTACTTGAACCTGCTTGCTTCAACTTAATTTGTTTCTAAATGCAAAGATTCACTCTTCATTATAATTTCATTACATGCTTCATCAACTTTTCATTTTTTGTAGCAAACTTATCCATTACATCAGCTGCATTATATTAATTAAAATGTTAACCATCAATGACAACAGACAACACAGCCCACATGAGTGGATGCTTGGCACTGACTAATATAAAATGGTGACATGACATCAAGATGCATGAGAAAGCTGAGCATGGCCAACTAGTCCCAACAGGTTGTCTGAAAATGCATAAGCAAATTGCTAATCCTACTGCCTCCACCCACAGAAGCTTTCACTCAGGTTTTGAGTTTCAAAAAATAATAGACCAATTCTTCTGTTGCAAAGAACTCAGAAAGACCACAACAGGTCAAAATGGTTTTGACACTATGGATTCCTTTTTAAAATCTCTAGGTTTACCCTGTGAATCATGTGTAGATATTTGCACACCTAAGAGTGCTAATACCAAGTGTCACCCTTAAAAAGATCTCATAGCAACAAAGATGCTATGTCACCCCAGTTGAGAATTACTGCCCTACAGCTACTCAGTTTATCAGAAAAATGATTGGCTACTCAGACTATGCATGCACAGGATAAGCTATATGGGCTCACAAGTGCCTATCTAGAGAGTATCTGACTCATTCTTTTTAGGAAAACCATTTTCAGTTTTGCTTCCTCAAAGCTGGATGCCATACCCTAACTTAGGGCTATGTCAAACTATCAAGACCATTATGATCATATCCATGGATCAGATTTTTGTATCTCCACGGAAAATTATTGGTAGAAGCTATCAACCTTAAGAAAAGGTGATGGAAAAGGGGCAGGGTGAGGTAGGGCATGTCAGAACCCCATTGCTCAAATGTTCCCAAATTTGGAAAAATAACTCTACCTTTCACCCTCCCCTCTCCATGAGCCACTCCAATTTTCAGGGCAGTCTGAGTAAACAGGTGACTCATAGGACCCTTAGATCTGACCTTTTATGAGACAAAATTCAGCCTTAGCAGAGCTGACACTGAGCTTTTATGACAACTGCTGAGTGCAGGAGCAGTTTACTGAAGGTAATCATTCGTTACTCTGCATTAAGTGTCCAATTCATCATCTGGGGCTCCTAAGATATACTCATCACTTCACAGGACTGGGTCTTATGAGTCTGTGACAGGCAATTACTTAAGCACCATTAAAATACAGAATAAGTATGTTTTAACTGAGACAACAAAAGTCTGAATCATTAAATTCAGGCGTTGACATGTAAGAGAGGAATAATTAATTTAGTGATGAATCTTCATGCTTAATATGAGACATATTCAAGCAAGGACAATTGGAAAACCAATGTGCTATGTCTCCAATATTCTACTGTGGAAGGAAGACAAGACTCTGGGCTAGCACTTTGAAAGGGGAAGAGTTAAGGCTGTTCATATCCTGGTGTGAGGAGTAAAACCTTGACACTTTCACTCTGCATTTTTTGGGTTTCTAACATCTAAACCCATTAGAATTATATGCGTTCAAAGCTCTGATGTGTGCCTCCAACCTTAACCTCATGTCAGCTAAACTGTTTTGTCTGGGACCACGTACCAGAATCTCACTTCTCACTTATCTACGCTAGCCTCAGAAAGCACAGCCAAAGAGGGTTATAGCTCCTGGCTTCCCTATTTACCCACAAATACCATGTGCCCCTTGTTCTGCTCCATAACTGCAACTGCAAATGGTTAAACTCCAGAAGGATTCAACTGCAAAAGGTTCTAGTAAGAGCCGCCATTGCCTGATTTCCCCCTTCGTCACAATGAAGCAACGAAGAGAAACCAGTTTCCATATATGCCTGCTACAAAGCCCTCCCTCTGCCAGTAAGGTCTCTCCTAGTCTCTAAAGCCAAGACATACCAAAGAGATACAAATGAAGCCAAAAGGCCTCTTAGATTTGCCAACCTGTTCAGGTGTTTTATAGCCACTGTAAAAATACGCAAACAAACAGAAAGGAGAAATCTTACCTGTTTCAATGTCATCTATAGAACCCAATCCATTGGAAGTTGTCTGCAAAGGTGGAGTGAAGTGGGGTGAGGGAAAAGGGAGAAAACACCACCACAAATGTATTATTCACCTTTAAAAGTGCTTCACAACTCAATTCTCTTTCTGCTCCCCCAATGGTTGTGGACTGCCATTGTTTTTCCTTTTTTTTTTTAAACTGTCCCTTTCAGTTAAAAATCATAAAACTAATGTGCTGTTTTGTAAACCAATCCAACTAACTTGGAGATTTTACCTCCAGCAATGATCAAAACCTGTTGCTTCAGAGGACTCTAAGCCCTCTCGCTCCATAATACCTGGCCATCTGAAGCAATTCTGGAAATAGGATTGTGGTGTTTTGTGTGCTCACAAATATTCCTTCCCAAATTCCAGAGCCAAATCAATTAGCTCCGTGAAGCATGTAATCCGATTGCCTTATCTTACACAACTACCCTTTTCTTAGCACACATTATTTTTCAAGTTAATAACCACAAAAAACTTTTATAGCAAACTAAAAACAGGAAAAGATTTCTACCAAAACAACTGCTGACTGTGAGCTGGAGGCAAGAAATAAAATGTTGCAATTTCACTAAATAGGAAAAGTTCAAAGATTTTCTTTTCCTGCTTTCAGCTTAGAATGATTGAGACAGCAGTGAAACACAAGTTGGAGACACTGCATTTGCAGATGAATCAGGTAAATTTAGTGTTTGTGCAGTGGTTTCTTTTTTTCAAAAAAGGAACATTTTTAAATTTAAAAATATTAGGTGCAATTACGAAAAAACCTTTAAGGTTGATTCTCAAAGCTAGAAAGATATCAAGGCAAGTGACACATTAATGTTAACATCAAATTACGATCCTTTAGCATCCTATTTTATGTACAAAAACTATAACATTTTTTAAACATCTGTTATGGTTTACTTAAGGAAAATGAGAAGTGGCAAATCATTTAAAAATACTAATATGAAATGTTTTCATGAAGCTGCAAACAAACTTCATAATTTTGGCTTAATATTTGTACAGTGCCTAGGACAATGGAGTCCTCATCTACAAATAGGTCTTTTAGGTACCACCACAATACAAATAAAATAGGGCTGTCAAGCGATTAAAAAATATGATCATGATTAGTGACATGATAAAAAAATTAGGTGCAATGAATCATGATTTTAATCACATAGCTAAAAATTCAAAATTATGCAGGTACTTTGTATGGTTGGGGGGTGGGTATGTGTGGGTCCCCGCACATCCTGGCAGCATGTGGGGTACTATGGGTCAGAAGTGAGGGGCAACAGCGGGGCACAGGCATAACACTGCCCTCCACAATCATATTACAACACCCCCACACACACATATACACACACACGTGCCCTCTTTTGAAACTAGAAATATGGTAACCCTACCAGAATGCACCCTGGCAGTGCGTAGAACAGTGCCCAGCAGGTAAGTCTGTGGAGCAAAAGGCATTGGGGGAGAGGCAAGAGGGGTGCAGATCAAGGTCTCCATAGTAAGAGAGCGAGTAGGGCAGGGGCAGATGATGGGACAGAGCTGCAGGAGGCTTGTCCAGGAGCATGGATCTCTGCCACTGCGTGCCTTCCCAGGGGAGGCATGGGGGGCATGTGCCCCCCCAGATCTGTATGGGGGGCAGAAGTGGGCTGCCCACTGAGGGCTGGGGCTATGGCCCTGCTACCTCTGCCCCAGGAGCAACGCACTGGCTGTGCCTTATCCCCTGCCCACCCAGCGACAGGAGGCACAACATGGCATCACACAGCTCCCAGGGCAAAGGCAACAGGGTGCAGAGCCCCTGCCCACAGCAGGCAACCCGCCCCTGCCCATGCACAAATCCAGGGGGCACATGCCCCCCTCCCCCAGGGTTGTGCGCAGTGGCAGGGAGCCGTACTCCCTCACCCATGCCCCTGGACGACTCTCCTGCAGCTCTGTCCTACAACCTACCCTGGGCCCAGGGCCCCATTCACCCCAGCCCGTCCCACTCCCTCCCTCACCATGGGGGCCTCGATCTGCACCCTCCCCTCCCCACCCAGCGCCTTCCCTCTCCCAATAGAGGGGGGCCAATACAAGCATGTGGCTGCATTTCTGGAATCAAAAGTGAGTGTCCATTCACTTGCTTACTGTTTCAATCTATGCAGCTTAGACTAACTTGCAGATTTAATCAATTCAGCCTCAAGCTTTTTGACTGTCTGTACTTTATAAGTTTCATCATTAAGTTCATTGCTTGTCCTTGCTTATTAGCACTGAGGTAACAGCATCAGAACCAGAAGTGAAACTAACTTGAAATAAATAGGAAGTGAAATCATCCAGTCTAAAGGAACTAAAACAAACAAAACTGACAATCAAAAGCAAATCAGATTTTCAGAATGTTTTCAGCTTTCATGAGCTATGTGCTACCAGTATCAGGCCAAATGCAGCCTTTGACAGCTATCATCTTAACACTGCCCCTTGAAAACAAGAAATATAAAAACACTGATATTTTTATTCCTCCAAAAAGGTAATCAACTTGCATGCAACCAAAATACAGAGATTCTCCTGTTACCTAATACAGAGAAAACAGGCATAGCATCTACCTGATTGGATAGGTTGACTGATGTGCCATTACTGAGTAGAGAGAAGGTTTCCAATTCCTGCTGCAAGAAAAACAAAGACCTTAGGAACAGTGATGCCCTGAATGACTGCTATTTACAGACAAGATAACACTTCCTTATGATACAGATATAAGAAAGGGAATCGCAACCACTCCATTTCTTTATTGCATGTCAGCCACTCCAAAATTCAATTTTGGCGCTTGCAACAAAATGAGCATCCTAGATTCATTCCAGCTATCTTGCTGCATAAAATCCCTTATCAATACAAAATAAGGATATGAAAATGCTCCCCATAATAGATAGATTTTGCCTTTTCAATAAAAAGAAAAAAAATCTAGGAAGGTACTGCAACATTGGTAAAGCACTGAAATGAAATATAAATGCTGACACAAGCTGCAACAAAGTATGATTAATAAAAACCAAAATATTACATATTTCTTTCATAGACAGAGTTTAGAATCATCTCTGCCAAGCAACATGAGAGGGAAAAGTGAAGAGGGCCCACAGAAAGTGTGAAAAATATACCAGGGAAAACCTTCCTCCTGAGATTCAATGATTTTGAAATACGTAGTTTCATTTAAATGAAAAGATTTTCTTCTAAACCAATAACACTTGTGCGTGCTCTATACTTCACACCCACAAGAACATACTGTTCAAAGATGGGGTGCAAGTGTGTGAATGTGAATGTCTGCAGAACTGGAGCTGGAAAGGAGTGGTTGTTTAATACCACACACCACCACTACAGCAGAGGTAGAGAATATGATCTAAGATCAAAATGAAACTGCAGAGAGGAATTTCAGGAACACAGAACATCAATCCCACAAGCTGGCACTTGGCCAGGACAGTGAGGCTAACATTCTTGTTCTTGAGTAAACAAGCCATAGGATCTCTAATGAACAATGATTTTAACTAAGGCAATGCCAGCGGTAGCTTAGCGCCCCCTACCACAATACTTGGGCACATGTTTAATACTGGCAGAATGATTCTCCCTGCTGAATCATGAAATCCATTTACTGCAGCTCCAGTGTTTAGCTTAGAGCAGGAGTGTCAAACTCATCTGCCTGTGTGATGCAAGCCTGGTTTGCAGGCTGGCAGAATGGTGCAGGGCTGGCCCCACAGGCCTGTGCCCCCCACCCATGCTGGTTCCAGTGCATGCAGTGCCTGTTCTGGCTGGTCCAGCAGGAAAAGCCCCAGCAGCCTGGGTGCTTGGATGCAGCTGCAGGGACAAGCCACAGTGCAGGTGCTGGTACTTTTACCTGGCTGCTCTTGGCAAGAGCTACAGTGCTAGAGTGCCAGCAGCATCACGGGAACAAACCCAGCATCGCAGGCACTTGGCTACCACCACGGGAACAAATTGTGGTGCTGCTGGGGCCCCAGTGCTGCAGGTCTCAGTCAGACGCTTGACTGCCACTAGGGGAAGGTCCCCCATCAAGGCTGTAGGCTGGATGATTCAGCTCTTCAGGCTGGATTTGGCCCATGGGCCATATGTTTGACACCACTGCCTTCAAGTTATCCATTCAAACACCGACTGGACTTCATGCTGCTTAGCTTGCAAAATATGTTAAGATTATACACCAAACCACTATTATTCTGTCTGCAGGCCATTAGCAGGGACCTAAGCGGCAGTTTTGTGGAAACCATGAAAAACAGTGTTGTCTGCAATCGCCATGAAATCCGGCATTGGCCGTGATTTCCCGCAAAATCAACCAAAAAAAAAAAAGCAGTAGTAACACAGATTGAGTGAAGGCACCCTCCACCAATCAACAGTGTGGGGCAGGGCTGCTGGGTCCCCTCCAATCAGCAGCGAGGGACAGGGCCATCACAAAATGCCCATGAAATTGGCTTTGCATGCTGTGAGCAGGCTACAGAAAATCCTCCATCTCACCCTGACTTAGGTAGGTCCATAGCCATTAGTACCCCTGTGTGGGTGTTACATATCAGGATGGAGATGGATTGATGAGAGTGGGACTGCCTGAAGCACAAGGCCATGAATATGGGAATGCTTCATAGCACGGCTGGTAGCCTTTCCGGACACATGTCTGCAGAAGACAAGGGACAGTCAGTCTACAAAGAGTCATACCTGAGGCCTCTTATATGCTTTCCGAACCCTTAATCCCAGTTTCTGCGCAAGCTCCTGACCAAGCTGTGTGACACTTTCATCCTAGAGAAAAAGCAGCTTTGAAAAACATTTCCATTCATAAAGCATGTAGTTCTAATTTTCTTGAACAGAAAGTGAAGCCATCAGAAACAAGTAAGACCCTTAGTTGAAGCTCTATGACAATGGTGGCCATTAAAAGGCTGGATCTCCTACTGGGGTGTAGAAGAGGGGTAAGCCAGTTGCCCCCATCAGTTCTAGAAGAGGTCTTGCAGGCTGGAGCTGTTAGTCATTCAGCCCTGCAGAGGTATGAAGTCTGGCTTCAGGGTCTCTCTCTTCCTCCATCATTTCAAAGTGGTCGGTCTGACTGAGCGGTCCAAGTACTAAATTTCCAAACAATGGCTTGAGATTCCCTCAACATAATGGCTCTCAGAGAACCAGAGCTGGCCAGTATAGTGCCAGATTCAATCCCCACTACTCCCAGTATCTGGAGATTGGAGGGCAGCTCAGAGCCACTACAGCCTTTCCCTAACCTCAGCCTCACTGAGCTCAGGTAATGATTTAGCTCATAAAAGTTCAATCCATGCTCACTATTCTTAGCTGTTCTTTAAAAAGAAAAAATGTTTCCAGTACACAGTTGGTCTCTTACTCGTGGTATACAATCTACCAACTCAGCCAGTTCTGCCTGCCACTGTACCCCCACCATCTCTCATGCCCCACTCTCCTACCACAGTCCATCCTATGAACTTTCAACCACAGCTCAGTCCCTATTGCTCCTATCCTCTGACAATGCAACATCCCCTCACCACAACTGCACTTTCTCCTACTTCAGTTTTGCCATCTTCCTGGCTAAACAAATTTCCATGGCCACAACCCCCATTGTTTATCTGCAACTTTGGACTCCCTCCTTCAGCCATCCTTTTTTTTTTTTTTTTTTTGGAAAGCTGGAAAAAAAAGCAATTTGCTAATTTCCTCAAAAGGAAAAAGTAAGTCATCAACACACTATACTGAGATCCTCCCATCGCTGCCCTCTCCCCCTCCTCCTTCCCAACCGCTGACCTTGAAGCCTGCAACCTTCTCTCCACCTGCCCAGGCAATTTCAACCTTTACTTTCATTGCCCTAGGTTCCCTCCCTGCCTCACCCATCACATCTCATTGGCCTCCCCACTCCCAATGCTAGCATGCCCCGTTTTCCCCTGGATTTAGAGATCCTGTCTTTCAAGGCTACCAGCTGCTGAGAAGGGCTGCTAGCAGGCCTTACTTGTTTGCTCTCAGCCTAAGCTCGAGTCCTAACCAGCCTGGTAACATTCCTTACAGATTATCAAAACTTCAAAAGAAATGCATGAGGCAGCTTTTGTTAGAAGCATTTTGGTAATAATTAGTGAACTATGTACCATTCTGTGGTTTATGTATTCCTACACATTTACGTTGGTGCTAAGTTTCCCAGAAGCCTCTGAGACAAGTACAGACCCAAAGAAGCTGACGCATGATTGAACTTTTAAACTCTACTAGCCTGACCATGAAGTATGTGGGGTAAAGGAAGAAGTTAAGTATTGGCAAGGAGATGCCAGGCCAGGTGGTGAAGGAGATAAGAAACACTTGCACAGGAACTGCATTTCCACAGAGTGATAAATCTTGTTTAATTGATACATTCCAAGGATCACTGGAAAACCGGTTTGAGCTAGTTCCCCAGAGCTCAAAAAACAAAAGAAGTAAAAATTGGTCAATTAGGAGAAGAGCGAAGGCCTGCCGTATTCTGAGGAAGGAGTCCGGAACTGCATAAATCAATAAAAGGGAAGGCAAAGTCAAGGAAGTGCTGGAAGTGAAGATGCACGCAACTAGAAAAAAAAAAGAGTAAAAGGATGAAAGGCAGAAGATGCCCATGCCCTTCCCTATATCTCACCCTGCCATTATGGGTGGTAAGAATCACATACAGTAGCAACACACCAAGCCCTTGTCTGCATCCAGGGGGCCTGGTGTTGCTATCATTAAAAAGGACTTGAATATAAGTATTTCTGGGGTCATCTACCAGCCACTTTGCCATTTCTGAGGGTGTGAGTTCATGGTTATCTGCCTCTGCCATTATTACCCCGTAACACAAGGGCACAATGTGTAACAAGAAGCCAAAGGCTCCTGCTACTAAAAAGGAGATTACTGGTGGCAAAGCCCGGCAGCAGCCAGGCAACAGGGCAAGCTGCATGTTAGAATTAACCAGACGCAGCTGTGCCAAAGGAGGGTCGGCTGATCAGAAGGGGTCATGCTCCAAAGTGGTTAAAAACCTCAGCTCTCCGAGGGTCGGAGGGGACTTCAGAAGGAACTGAACTCCCAGGAGGAGAGGGAAGCACCTGGAAGACCCTGACCAACGCCTGAAACGGAGCAGTGAGAGCCCCAGGGAATCAGGGTTGAGCTGAGGCCTGTTTATTTAACCTAAGAGAAGGGTTTTGTTAACGTGTCAGAGTACTTTTTTCCCCCAGCTTTATACGTGTTTATCCTGAGCAGGGCAGGCTTTTGTTAATGCAGTAGTTTCCTTTACCTTCCAGTCTGTACTAGTGGACCAGGTAAGGCTATAAGGGGCAATGAGGAGGCCACAGGGTGCCAGGGAGGCACAGCAGTGGGCCTTGCCAGGGCAGACATATGAGACACAGAGGGCCAATAGCCCAAACCACAGAGAGAGGTCAGAGAAGGGGCTGAGACCAGGAAGGTCAGAGCCTACAACCCAGGAAGGGTGAACCTAGGCAGGCTGCAGCCAGGAGGGCTAAAGCCTAGACTAGGGAGAGGAACAGAGGCACCCTGAAGCCAAGAAGGCCATCCAGAGCCCAGGAAGGGCAAGACCTGGGCTGGGGCCCAGAAGCTGGGGTCCAGAACAGTGGACCTTGGGCTAGGGGATACAGGTAGAGGAAAGGGGCCAAAGATGGGCATGCTGAAGCCCCAACAAAGCTTTTGTGGCCAGAGGGACAAGCAGCAATAACTTGTACCATCTGTGAGGCATTGGAGTGCTGTGGGGGCAGAAGGAAGCCACTAATTTAACCCTTAGAGCTGGCAGAGCCTGAGGAAACAGGCACTGAGGGCAAAAAGAGGGAGTGAGCCCCAAAAGACTCATCAACACAAGGAGGGCAGCCTCTTATTATTTTTCATTACCATCAAGGCATAGCAGGTGAGTGAATGGGTTGTGACTCAGGGACATTTGAGTGGGGCCAGACAGGACAGAGGGGGCCACTGCAGGACATCACCACAGCCCTTGGGCACCATGTGGTCACAGGTGCCCTTGCCAAAAAAACCTCTAGATGCAGTAACAGTTCATTGCTGTTCCTATGATGCAAATGAGACTAAAGAGAATTACTCTATGAAGAGTAAATGCTACCACTTAGACACGGGGTTGGCAATGTTTTTGGGCAGTGCCAAAAACACCTGCAACCTCAACTTGTAAGATATTGGCATGCCAGGGGTGGATGGCGGGGGAGCTGCGAGGGGCCCAATCCTTGTTGTGACAGCACAGCCCCGGCCACTTCCCCACCGTCCACCCCGAAGTACACGTGCCACATTGGCACATGCCAGGAGGTTGTCTACCTGACTTAGACTGTAAGCTCAGCAGGGCAGGGATCAAGCATGTGCACTGTGCCTAGCACAACAGGGTTATGATCCAAGATTGAAGTCCTGTGTGTCATCACAGATATCATCATCATCAGATGAGTATCATGTTAGCTCCCCAAGCTAGTTGTGTTAAATTAACTCAGCCAAGCAATGAAGCAATCTAGCATTAAGTTCTTTATCATCTGAGGTCTCTAGATTTGCTCTGGTTCAAACAGAAGTTATACGATGGGCAAGGAATTTCTCAGCACGATCTTATGGCCTGTATCACATAGGAGGCAAGATTAGATGATAATTGGAATGATCCCTTTTAAATTTAAAAACTACCTAATCAAAGCAACTTTAGAGCCCTCGTCATTCACTCTTCCGGAAAACACAGGACCTCAAAAGGCGTGCAACAGCTCTCAATAAGTAAAATAAGAACTATTTCTATTTAAAACATATCAGGATTGGCTATCGGGGCATTTGGAATAGGACAAATGAGAACTTTCCTTCCATGTCTCCATTCCCACCCATCCAAGGCTGACAGCTCAAGACAGCCATTCCCCCAAATGGTTGTTCCAGTATCTGCATGCAATGAGTTGACAACATCAGCCAAGTTCTTCCTGGGGCATTTCCACATCCTGAAAGCCATCAAATCTATCAAAACTACCTGTTCCTTTTGTGGTAAGTCTCAGCAGAGAAGATTTGTACCAAAAAGACAAGAGATCTGAACTTCCTTTCTCACCTCAAGAGGCAACACTAGTAAGCACAAGCATTTCTTATGACAGAACTATTTGTTGTAAAACTTCCATTATCACCAACACCATGTAACAAGGGAAGGACAAAGGGAAAGTGCCTCAAAGGAGATGGGTGGGCATGTATTTCAAATACTTACATGTGGGAGGGAGAGCAGACAGCGGCTGTTACACTCATATGCTTCCTTGTGCCTCCCCAGCTCATTCAAGGAGCGAGCTTTCCGGAAAAGTGCTCGGATGTTCTCCTTGTCAAGAGCTAGAGCCTTCTCACTGTCTTCCAGAGCTTTCTCATACAAGCCCTACATAAGAGGAAAGAGACCACCCCAAAAAGTCAATGGCATCCATGTTCCACTGGGATCTACCTCCTTCCCCCTGCTTCAGTCCACTGACCTCAATTCACCCAGAACACATCACAGAATAAGAACACATATCTATAAAGCCATTGGGAGATACGCCTATTATTATATTATGCACATATACCACAAAACCATATTATTAATGTTGCAAGGTCAAGCATTCAGTTAGGAAACCTAAGTATAAAGGCTGCCTGTGGAACCTTAATCTGACACCATGAGGCTATTATATAAAGAGGGCAGCATGACTTCCTTCACTTCCATTTTAAAATCAAAAAGTGTGCCCTGCTCTTTAAAAAGAATGGCTGTACGCTCCTCCCTTCAGGACAGAACTCTGGGCTCAGGATTAGAAGCATGTGGAGACAATTGCTTGCAGCCCTGAGTCAGAGCCTGAGTGCAGAAGAAGAGTGACATATAAAACAACCCCTGTGCTCAACATTTCCTAGTTGCTTGCTGGTTCCAGGCACCATCCTGCTCAGCATGCGGGATTTTTGGATCACCCTTCTGAGGCACCCAGATCTCTCCGTGGAGTCCAAGGAGTGTAGGCACCCAACTCCAGGTTTTAGATTCCTTTCTGGGGCCAGGGGCTTTAAGGTTAGGCACTGGAGTACCTAACTTTTAGATGCCTAAGGACAGCTCCTCCACTTCTTATATCTTCTGTCTAGTCACCCAAGGCACAATGGCATAACAGGGACAAATCAAAGACTCTTGCATTTCTCTTCCTCCTGTGCTGGACAAGATTACCCCATTTCCCTTCCTTCCCTGTGATTTTCTGCCCAACCCTCAGAAATGGCCCTGGTAGGCCCTCACCATGGCAAAGTAGCAGGCAGCCCGGTTGACATGCAACTTGCACAGGAGCTCTACTGGGATGGTGACCTCATCTGAGGCGGCATAGTCTGCCACGTTCAGCCCTTCCACATACTGTACCAGTGCCAACTTGAAGTCTTTCTCTCGGAACAGGTCATTGCCTTCCACAAACAGGTTCCGCACCAGTTTCTGCAAAAAGGCCTGCGGAGAAAGTGCGGCAGAGAATGGGGAGAAACAAATGGACTGACGTGGAAATAGCCAGAAACTGCGAGGGGTTTTCCCAACTCCCATTCACTCCTATGAGCACTTTCAAATCCCTTCTTCTTGATGAGAGATTAACTCCCTGCTTCAGTAAAGCTATGGGGCATTTTTACAGATGCAGCTTTGAAGAGAGTCCAGTGCGGTGTTGCTTGCAGTTGTATAAGCAGCTAAATGCACATCATTGCTGAGAAAATGGCAGTGGTGTGCTTTTGAAGGAAAACACTTTGGAGATGCTTTGGCTCAAAAGCGCACTGCTGCCGTTTTCTGCAGGCTCATGTGCATTTTACCACTTATACAACTGCACATGGTGCAGCATAGTTCACCTCAGCTTACATGAAGAGCAGACTCGATTCATTCAGTCTGCTCTGAAGTGGCAGATCTCTGGTGTGTCACAGGAAAAACGGTACGTGTATAAATGCCTTTAACGTCCTACTAGAGGACTAATTTAACCCATTCTTCTTCCCTCCCAAGGTTAAATGCCTCTCCCTTAATGCTTCCTCTCCTTGAGGTAAACTCTCCTAGTTTTCCTTCCCTTAAAGCCTTCCCACTATAGACAAATGACACTAAACCAAATTTCCCTCACAACTTGCTCCTCTCAGCTTCCAACCACAAGGATAATGGCATAAAATACTAGTGAAGGAGGGCAACTGACCAGACATTGCCTTTATGCAGCTTCAAACACCTTCAGAAAAGAAATCTTAAATTACCTCATAATCTTCTTGGCTTAGGGGTAATGTAGACCTGTAAAGAGAGGAGGAAATTTTCAGCACACATGGATCAGTAGAAGCAAAAACAGCTCTCAACAAAGAGGCAGTTGTTCTGGTTCACTGCCAAAGAATTTCAGTCCATAATGTTCTGTATATTTGATAGCTGATTTTTTTATGGTACTTAGAGCCAACAGTGCCAAGTAGAGATCAGGGCCCTGGTAAACATGACAACCGGTCGCAGGAGGGTGAGCAAAGGGTAATACAGCCCAGGTTGCCCTCCAGACACTTCGCCCATCACTACCTCCATAGACCAATGTCATCAGTTGCTGGCCCTGCTACTGACCCATGCTGTAGCTCTAACTCCACCATGAAGCATGCAGCAGTAGCTCTGGTTCTGGCACAGGGGCGTGTGGCAATTTCAGCTCCAGCACGAGGCATGTGAAGGCTCCAGCTCTGGCTCCAGCATGATGCACGGAACAGGAGCCAGACCCGTCACAGCCATCTCATGCCCCATGCCAGAACTGCCACCGTTGTGTACTCCAGGCTGGAACTACCCTGTGCTGGATCTGGCCTGCAAGAAGCCCCACAGTCCAGATCCAGCCAAGACCATAGGGGAATCTGACACCCCTGCTCTAGGGGGTGTGTTCAAACAGTCACACAAACACACAATTTACACAAAAGATTTTGTGCAACCATTGTCACAGTCACAGGGTCTTTGAAAACAACATCAATTTAACTGAATTCAGTTCCAGTGAAAAAATATGAAATGCTAGTCCCAGGATGCTGAAGTCCTCTGTGCAGTTATGGAACAAGCACTTTATGAATGCAGCAGGCTTCTCCACATGGTCCCTTGACAAAGGCCCCTCACTCTTACACTAAAGAGAAAGAATCATAGAATCATAGATAATTAGGGCTGGAAAGGACCTCAGGAGGTTATCTAGTCCAGCCCCCTGCTCAAAGAAGGACTGCCCACAATTACTTCATCCCACCCAAGGCTTTGTCTACCTGGGTCTTAAAAACCATCAAGGATGGAGATTCCACAGCCACTCTGGGTAGCCTGTTCCAGTGCTTTGCTACCCTCTTACTGAGAATGTTTTTCCTAATATCTAATCTAAAACTGCAACTTGAGACCACTGCTTTTTGTTCTGGCATCTGCCACCACTGAGAA
>NW_017729022.1:60151677-60165492 GCF_001723915.1 Gavialis gangeticus
CTTTGCTACCCTCTTACTGAGAATGTTTTTCCTAATATCTAATCTAAAACTGCAACTTGAGACCACTGCTTTTTGTTCTGGCATCTGCCACCACTGAGAACAGGCCAGCTCCATCCTCTCTGGAACCACCTGCAGGTAGTTGAAGGCTGCTATTAAATCACCTCTCAGTCTTCTCTTCTCCAGACTAAATAAGCCCAGTTCCCTTAGGGAACCTCTAGGAAGGGAGGTATTCAGGCTGCAGAAGCCATGTAATCCTAGATTTTTCTCCTGAGATTGCCAGCTGCATGACCAGTAGTGCTTGTGGCTATTGTGGTGAGAACATTCACATGTCCCGTAACACACAAAGAGACCACTTCATTTCAAACAGACTACCAAGCAAAAGTTTAATGGAGAAGACTTCTCATCAGACTCTTAATGGGACCCTGACTAGAACAAGTGAACTAGAAATTAAATGATTCATATTCTAAACTCAATCTCACAGGTTCTCCAGGGCATGTCTACAACATCTCCAAACTACAGCAACAAGGCACAGTATGCCTGCTCAGTGTGCCCAAACCCCCAAATGGACTTAACATTGTCATCTTAGGGTAGAGCTGGACACATGCCAACAAATATGCCCAGGACACAGAGCCTACATTATAATGATTTGGGAGCTTAGTGTAAACAGAGCATGCATACTCTGCATCACTGCACTGCTCCTTACCCTCGTCTGGACATGCCACCAGACTCCACAGTATTTACACCAGGGTTGTAAACATACAGCTCATGGGCTAGATCCAACCCACAGAGTCTCTCTATCTGGCTCACTGGGCCACCAGAAGTTGGGGGCTGTGGCCTGCCAGGGAATTTGGGGCCCTTTGATCTCGCTGGCCTTAACTGATGGTAATGAGCTAAGCTTGTGGCCATAGCCAGAGTCACTGCTCTGGACCACCACCATGCACCTGGACCCTCACCCCTGGAGTTGTCCCTTTGCCCCAGGCTGGATCCAAACAGTGAGAAGTCCACCAGTCCAGATCCAGCCTGAGGCCCTAGACGAACTTGACACCCCTGCTTTAAGCTTTTTTCTTCAGGGCAGAGAATGTCACACAGGTAATGTAGATGTGCCCTGGACATGCCACTGTCTGCTCTCTGGTCCTTCTCACAAGAGTCCAGCCTTTGCCCGGGTTTGAAAAACCACACTGTGGACACAATTCATCCATCCTATGTCTCTGATGAGGTCTAGAAGAGCACTGAACCCTCTGGTGTTGTTCTTTACAGTCAGCCAGAATTTCTGTGCCTTAATTACTAAAGTTGGAAGATCCTCAGGCCACTGATACATTTGAATAGCCGTTCTCAAATCAAGCTAATACATTAAACTTATACTACTCCAAGCTCTCACTTATGCTCTCTGTGCTTTGCTTTACACATCTGCAAAATGGAATTGAAACTGCTTACCTACCTCAGAGAGGTAGTTCAAGGTTTAACTTATCAATGACTGTTAAGTTCCTTAGGTGGAAGGGAGTGAAGATGTGCAGAAGATTATAATTAGCGCTACACTGGCTATTAAGCTCAAATGGGAACTGAAGTGGAGGGCACAAACAGGACAGCAATCAGAGTGACCTGATTAAATTTACTAGAAGTGCTTTGAAGGATCAGGACTTTACACTACCATGACCAGGTCATCTCTTCTGACCACCAGGCCAGTGAATGAAAATGTCAGACCTTGCAACCCACAGCAGAAAAAGAAACCACCATCTCCAAAATCAAAGAACAGTAGGGACGCAGATCACTCACTGAATGAATTGAAGTCCCTTTTCTATTTCTTCTTTTCTTTTCTGTCTCTCCATTATAGTCTCTGCAAAGAGAAAAACAGAAAACCACTCATTACAGATCTTGCCGGCAATTTTGCAGTTCAGTTTTTTTTCCTTGTTAACTTAGCACCAGCAAAATACTTCAGACCAACTGCCCTAAATACCAAGATCCCTTTTTTAACCCATAAAAGCACGCTGTGGATTGCAGAAGCCTTGAAAGCTTGCCACATGCATCTTCTCCTGCCTAACTGCATCATCTTTACCTTCAGGCACCATCCCATGGGGCAAAGAAAAATCTATCTATCATCTCTGCTCACTTCAGTCTGAGTTCTCTGCTTAGATTACCAGCAGGGAAACCAGTTAAAATGAACTGAGATGGTGGCTCCCCACTAGAAATGTCCCAACAACCTTCCCCTGCCCTGAAACTGATTTCATACAATCCTCCGAGCAGCCACTGCACAGTCAGCAACTTTGATCATTACTTACCGGAGCCAGATTTCAACTTCAGTAGGGTAGGGGTTATCCGTTCACAAGGGGAGACAGGTAAACTGTGTGCAAGCATTTGAAATAAGTAAGCACCAAGGAAGGGAACAAATGGTTACTGTGGTGCAAGTTAAAGGACAGGGGTGAAACCTGTGCAAAAAGAATATGCAGGATGAATACCTCAAAAAGTTTCCTGATGGTGAGAGCTATTAGCCTAGGGAAAATTCTCCCAAGCAAAGCAGTGACCGCCTCATCAGAGTCATTTAAACTGGACTGGGTGGCACCCTGGGGAAGCCTCTAACAACCATTCACTGGCTGGAAAGGGAAACAGCCTGAGTGACCTGTCTGGATTTTTCCATCTCTGATTTTCAGAAGTCTAGGAATACAAACAAGTTAAACATATAATTTCCTCCTACCTTAGATTTATGGGTAGTGAGGTGTGTGGGACCCTATCCTCATCTAAAATGAGGTTGATTCAAACAGTTAAATGTGTAAGGCTCTTCTGCTGCAGATTTAGAGCAAACTCTGGAACAACCCACCATACAGGTTTGCACTGTTGCCTTAATAAAAGGACAGAACAGAGAAAAGCGAGGCACCTTGTTGTCTCCTGAGACCATCCTATGGATCAGGGAAGACGAGAAAGTCCACAGAACCATGTTGCCATGCAGAACTCCTGAGCCTCCATAATCAGACTGCCACAGCCAAGAAGGGCATTCAACCCTCTGAGGGGCATTTAGGGATGAAAGACAAGACACATGAGACAGTGAGGTGGAACTCAAGCCACCATATTCTCCAAGACATTGTTTACACTCGCACACTCGCTGACCTTGAAAGGGTTATGAAAAATAAATTGCCTCTGACTCCACTCCAAAACATCTGAGATGAATACAGTCTAATCTACTTTACAGGACAGCCACTGCCATGCATTTTCAGGCCTCTCAATACTGCAGCCGCAAAAGGGTAATGGAGTCTTATAATAAAGGAGCATTAAGCCCCGAGTGTCTAAGCAGGAAATGGCACTAGAGCCTGAACCTCAGCATGCTCTGTCCTGTAGAGAATATCAAGGCTACCGCGGTCCCTCAGTTAGGAAGAAAGTTTGCAGGGAGTGGGAGCACAGGAAGAGATGATGGCATGGACTGAGGCACACCAGGCCCTTGAAGGCATGCCTGTAAAGCTTGTACCTGGCACAAGGGATGGAAAGTCAGTGGACAGACTCTAATAATGGAATGACATGATCCGAGCACTAGGTAGAAAAGATTTGGCAGCAAGATTTGTATGGACTGGATGAGAGAAGCAAGGAGGCCAGGGAAGAGGATGCTGCAATAAGTGAGGCAAGAGATGATCAAGGTACAAAGGCTTTTAACAGAAGGGATGGAGAAGAACAGCTGGATTACAACACTGCCGTAAAAGAAGAACTGGTAGAATGCATTAATAACCTGGATGTAGGGCAAGGAGAGAGATAAGGGGAAAGTGTAACTATGGATGTGAGAGAGAACCATGATCAACAGCTGCAGGGAATGGAAGATACATCGTTGAGTTTAATTTGGTATCAGGGCATCTAGGATGAATGCCTGCAGCACAGGCAAGAGCAGGTGGGCAGAAGCTTTAGGAACCTTTCATACAGAACAGTGGTTCTCAACCTGGACGTACCCCTAAGTTAGACTTGAAGCACCCTTTGGAAAATGCCAGTTTTTAGTTTTCATTCATTTTAGACTACACAAAAATAATAGACCAGTTTTTCTGTTACAAAAAACTCAGAAAGATCCCAACAGGTCAGAATCTTTTTTAACACTATGGATGCCTATTTGAAATCTCTGGGTTTATCTTGTGAATCACGTTTACAAATCTAACAGTGATATATTGTGCGACACACCAGGGCACCTTTGAAAGGCTGTCGAGGCATCCTGGTTGAGAATCTAATATAGAGAAACTAGTTAAAGCCACAGAAGTCACCCAAGGACAGAACCTGGAGGGACATTAGGGTGCAAACAGATGAGGTGGAGGAGCCGGCATAGGAAAGGCTAATGAAGCAATGGGAGGTATAAAAAAGCAAAAGCAGAAGTCCTCAAAATCCAAAGTGGGAACCATATGGAGCAAGAGGGAGTTGCAGGCCGAATCTGATCAAAGGGCACAAAAAGAAAACAATGGCCCATGGACTCGGCAAGACAGGAGGCTGCTTTCATCATGGTCATGAATAATCAAACAGCCAGGTCAATGCAAAGCCACATGGCAACAAGCCAAAAAAATATTTTAACATTCTGTTAATCCACATAACAAGTACAACAAAACAGGAGCTACCAAAGCTTACTGTATACACCCCTCTTCCACCCTCGTGGGCTTGAGCTCTGTTCTCATGGGACCACTTCAAAGAACAAAAGAGAGCACAGTCTCCAGACCCATTACATCAGGGTGAGCAATTCTGGGGGCTGGAGGACCAGTTAGGGAGTTTTGGTGAGGTGCTGCAGGCTGGGTCAGCAGCTCCACGGCTGCCCCTCCCCCCCGCCCCATGCCCCTCAGCCCACAGCAGCTCACCAAAACTAGATTACTAGACCAGTCTGGGATCACCCAACAGAGTGGGCAGGCAGGGTCTCCATGGAGACCAACCTAGGACCCCTGCAGGCAGGATGCACTGAGCCAGGCAGAGGGGATGGCATCATGGGCAGGCAGGAAGCAGTGTGCGGGAGCAGGATGGGCAGGCAGGGCCGGGATCATGGGGCGGTGACAGCGTGGGGCTGGGGTCCAGGGCAGAGCTGTGATCTGCTCTCAGCACAGCCTTATGATCCCAGTCCTCGCCCTGCTCCTCCCATCCCTGGACGCCACTCCCTGCCTGCCTGTGCTCCCATCCCATCCACCCAGCACAGCACACTCTGCCTGCAGGGGTCCTGGGTCAGTCTTTATGGAAACCCCACCCATCCACTCTGTCTGGCGCTGCTGATGGTGGGTGCAGGGCAGATGAGTTGGCATCCCCCGGCAGCAGGGCTGGGTCTGGCAGTAGCAGAGACACTGGCAGAGGCCAGAAGAAGCCGCTGCTGGAGCTTCAGGGAATTGGAGTCGAGCCGCCATGCTGACCCAGTCCCACTGCACACACAGCATGTCAGGCGGGGGCCAAATAAAATCCTTTGGCAAACCAGATCGGACACATGGGCCATATTTTGCCCACTCCTGCATTACATCCTCAGCCTTTCTGCCAAGGCACCCAAAGTAGCCAAGTGAGATACGAGCATGGGTTACAACAAGAGCTAGATTAGGACCACTAGCTTTTCAGTGCTACCTGAAATCAGTTTAACTGCTGAGAATGGCTTTCAGTCGCTCATTACTGACCAGAGTAAGTGGACCACTACAAAGCAGAGGAAGTGACCTAGTGGGGAAAGGCTCCATACTTCTCTCCTGAGCTCCCAGTCATCCATCTCCCCTTGGAATACTGTTTCAGATGTTTCTCCTTCCACTCAGCATGCTCTCCTCTTGCCCTGCTCTACTCAGATGTCTAACTACCCTACTCCACACCACCAACACCCCGCTCTCCCCACCACTATTTTGATTCCTACTGCAGAATCCGCATGAACGATTACTATCCCAGCATGCTCTCTGTCTTCTGATACTCTGGTATCAGGCAATGCCAAGAGCTTCTCTTGCCTCTCTCCATCCCACACCTAACCCAAGCCTTTGAGTGAACTATCTGTCTTACCACCCACTTTCCACCCTGCTGCATGGCTCACCACGTTCCTCCACTGCCAATCTGACTGATCATCCATATAGATGGCCACCTTCTTCTGCTTTGTGATGCTAAGCCCACCCACACCTTGTCACTGTCAACCCTGTGTCACAAACCAACAGACAAGACCAGTCCTCCTTGTCCTACTACCTTGAAATAGTCTGTTCCATTCCACAACACTTACATCTTCATAACTCTGGGGTGTGCCATCTCCCTCCACCATATGCCACAGCATCACCCTCCACTGTGCTCTGTTCCACAGGACTGACCATACGCCCCTTCTTCCTTTACCACCACGGCCTACCCACATGACTACTCCCTACGCTCCTCTGTTATGTCCTACATTTGATCACCCCGCAACTAGAGGTGCACCAATATATTGGTTGCCTATTGGATCGGTACCAATAAAAGGGAAATGACACCATTGGCTATCAGCCTTTTTCGTCCATTGTAGCCGATAACGTTTACCAATAATTATAGCTTCTGGGCAGGGCCCTGGATACCCAGGTTCCCTCTCTCCCCTGGGGCCAGGGCCCCCAGATGCCTGGGTTCCCTCAGGAAACAGCAGGTTTCCCCTTGCAGGCAGGCAGCATTCTAGCCCGCAATGGGTCCTGCTTGGAGCTGCTGGGAGCAAGATGCAGGAGAAGCCGTGTGCATGTATGTGGCTACATGCATGCACATGGCCAGGAGTACACCCAAGCAGCATGGAGAGCATCTCCCTCCAGGTAAGTCTGTGAAGGGGAACGAGAGTGGCTGAGGGAAGGAGTGTGCAGATTGAGGCCCCCACAGCGAGGGAGGGAGTGGGGCAAGGGCTGGGGGCGCTGCCCAGCCAGGGTGGTGCATGGAACCCGGGGTTGGGGTGGGGAGTGGGATGAAGCCACGAGTGGATTGTCCAGAAGGGTTGTGGGGCAGCTCCCCACCACTGTGTGCACCTCCGGAGGGCATGTGCCCCCCCCCAATTTGTGCACAGGGCAGATGTGGGCTGCCCTCTATGGGCTCAGGGCTCTCTGCTCTGCTGCCTTTCCCTTGGGAGCCCTTTGCTGGCCATGTACCCCCTACCTGCCCGGCAGCAGTGGGGGCAGTGAGTTGACATGACATGCAGCTGACATGGGGCTCCCAGGGCAAAAGCAGCAGGGCAGAGAGCCCCAAGCCCACAGTGGGCAGCCCACATCTGCCCCTGCTCCACTTGGCTCTGCTCTCCATGCATAAAAATGGTGGTGGCAGCACTTAAATTAAAGCTTGGTTGATGAGCTTTAGCTCAAGTGCCCCCACTGCCATTTTTAATGGCCGGTATGTTGATACATGTGACACAGGAGGCTGCTGGAGTATGCAAAAAAAAAAAAAGGTTTAATTTATGTCAGTACTTTAAAATGCCTTGCATTATTACTAAATATTGGTTACTGGATTTGGCATTGACTGATATGGTTAGTTAATAATCGGCTATCGGTATCGGCCAAGAAAATCTTTATCAGTGCACCCCTACCCCCCACAAATTAGCACTTCCTAAGGCACCACATGCTTCTGTCTCCCTCTGCCACTATTATTTGCAAGCCTGGGCATCCCTCCACCACATCTCCTCCTTTGCCTCACAAACTTAGGTTTAATTTATGTTTTCTCAACATCTTAAATTATCTAGCTTTTGAAACATGGTAACAGAAACAATATATCACATGCAACAAGACGATATCAGTCCTCCTTCCTGTGCAACTCATCCATCGAATACAACTCTTGGAAGTTAGATCCACAGCACAAAACTATCCTCAGAGTTAGAGTCGACTGTTGGTCCTTTATGTGAACCAGTCACTAGAGGAAGATTTAAACTCTTTGTAAGAGAGTAGTCAAATACTGAAGACATTGGTTGGTTAATAAAAACCCAGAACTTCAAGTGAAACTTTAATTCATAACCTCAGCATCACTACCTTTTACTTCTCTATGAGCACCATACACTAAGTGACTGTGCCAGTGGAACACTAATTTTACAGGTATTTTCCTTCCATGCCCCATAGACACTTGCGGATTTGGATTCGCAGTTAGTCGTAACAAAAATCCAAAACCTGGGCCCTATACACCACTGGGCCAGCTAGGGATAACAATCACCGCTTGATCCAACACATGGAAAACTGCAGCAAGGCCCTTTAGAGCTACAAGCATGAGCTGCTACAGATTGAGCTACTTAAAGCAGAAAACATGACATTGCATTAAAATGTTAGTTTTGATGGAATTGATAGGCATAACTTCCCTCTGCGAACAATGTCAAGAAAGTCTCTCCTCATTATCAAAAATGGGACTCAAACCTATTTCTCTCCAGAGAAGATTGTGCCCTAAAAGCAGTAACTTAGACCAGTGAGGGACAACCTTGTTGGTAGGCATGCCACAAATTAGCCTGACACCCTCCTCAGATACCACTCTGATCCCCTTCACTTACCCGATCTGCTGCTCTTCTATTTCCTGCCCCATATTCCCTGCCTGATCTGCTGCTCTGCTGCCTGTCCCCTCCCTGATCTGCTGTGTGCCACCTACAGAGACTGCCAGCGCCACTTATGCCCACTCAGTCAGGCTGACCACTAGAAAACTTAAGTTCCATCCCTTGCTCTGAGAAGACAGCATGGCCCAATGGTCAACTAGGATAGCCACAAAAAGGGGAGTATGGATGACCCAAATAAACCAAAAAAGCATATGCCCAACTGAAAAAAAACAACCTGGAGTCTCCCACATCATATACCTAGTGTTAATGGTCAACTCTGCCTGAATTGACACTGGACAAAAATTATTTCACTTGGGACAGAGGAAGGCTCACATCTGACTTCCTTCTAGTGCAGCGGTTTTCAGCTTGTCTGTGGACCTCTGGCGGTCCACAGAATATGTCTAAGGGGTCCACAAAAGATGACTACGATCAAATGAAAAGTATGTGAATACCCACCCTTACAATTCAAAGGGGTCCGCACCTCCATTTGAAATTTTTTAGGGGGGGCCATAAATGAAAAAAAGGTTGAAAACCACTGGTCTACGGTTTGGACAGGACACTCTGGGCAATCATAAAGGCTATAAAATATGCAGAAATGTAGATGGCAATAAGCTGAGGTGAGGCCAGAAGTCCAGGCTGGCTCCCCTGGCTCCCAGCTCTACGCGCCTGTCCGTAGAGGCCAGGGTGTTTGGCAGATGTGCCCACAGGACGCTGTCTGGTCTGATGGTACAACAAACAGCCCAGGTCAGCGCATGCGCAGGACGAGCCGGTCAGATCAGCATCGCCTCCACGATGCTCCGCTCCTGTGCTCAAAACACCCCCCACACCCAGTTGTGGGTCGTGCCCAGCAACCCATGCCGCAATTCATGCCCCCTATGAGCTAAAACCACTTCTCATCCTGAGCTGCAGCCTCCATCGCTGCCACCCCGTCTCGGGTGCCCCATCCACAGTGCCGGCCCACTCCCCAACATCCTGCCACCCTCCCCCCGGTCCCCTTCCTCACTCCCCACCCCGCTGTCCTCGCCATCCCTCCGGAAACGAGCAGGACTGCCTTCCAGGGCTGCCGCCTGCCGATGTCGGAGTGGGAAGGCCAGGGCGGAAAGCGGGGGGAGGAGGGGCGAAGAATCACCATGGCCCAGGCGCCAATTACTGCACCCTCCTGCTTGGCCTGGGTCCGTGGCTCCAGGCCACACTTCCCCCTGCCCAGGCAACCTGCAGGGCTCCTGCTGGGCTGCGGGGGGCATCTCGATGCACCAGAGGAGCAGGAAGTTTTCTCCCCAGCTTGCGGGGGTTCACTCCCCTGCCCCGAGGTCACGTGGGCACGACCCCCGCCCAGCTCGCAGCCCCAGGCCTCCGATCCCCGGGCTCGCTTGGCGGAGGCGGCGGCGGCACCTCGGGCGGGCGCAGAAGAGGAGCCAGCGCCGCCTTCCCCATCGAGCCACGAGGGGCCGAGCACCGGCCTGTGCCGCTGGGAGGCTTCCCCCACCACCGGGAGCCTCTCCCGAGAGATTTAGATCTACATTCCAGGAGTTTGGGAGGCTTTTTGGAAAGAAACAAGCACAATAATCACTCCTCTCCTTCCCGAAACCACCCCCAGGACCACGGCATCAAAACCACCTCTCCTAGCTAGTAAACTTTCCCAGCCCTGAGGGCCGTGGCCTGATCGGAAAAGCTTTTTTTTTTTTTTTTCTTTTTAAAGAAGGGTTTTGCTGCAGCTTCGTGCGGTTCACACCAAGGAGCAGAGACCGGGGGAGATCTTCGATCCGACACAAAACAATTCACGCCGAGCTTTCCCAGCCAACCCAGCGGCGTTTTCAGCTGGCTCTTAACTTTTAAACTCCTGCCGCATTTGCTTTGGCAGGGGCTGAGAGGAGGCTCCTGTTCTTGCAAAGCCCCATGCTCCGTTTGTGGAGGAAGGCGGCCTCCAAACTGCACCCAAAGCACAAACGTTTTTCTCCTGCTGGTTCCTTTCGCGATCACAAACCAGTTCTTCCAAGCAGCTGCTAATAGGGATGATGTTTCTCCCTAGTGTTCATATTACCACCTTTTCTTCCTTTTTCTCAAACCTAGCCCCTCTTGTATATGTAAGGAAAGGGGGGAGGGGGACAAACAACAAATCCAAACAAATAATAAAGGACTCACCTCTGCTGAGTTTCCCCCCCACAATATGTATAACTTTCCTTGATAAATTGTATGATATTACTAGAGATATTATTAGATATTATTACTATAAGTAATAATCATAGTAAATGCTATTTAATTACAGAAGGAAGCATTCTGCTTCTGGGCCGGCTGCCCCTGCAGCTCCCTCCATGTGCCTCCTGATCTCTTCACTTTCATTTCCAGGTCTCTCTCTCTCAGTAGCACCAGCAAGAGAAAATGCTTCCCTGCACGTCTACTGCTGGGTCCTAGAAAGAACTGGTTTCCTCTACATAGATCGGTTGATCCTTCCTTTGCTGCGTTTCTTTTTTTAAATTTTGGTGAAAATAGGTTCAAATGAAACGTAAACCTGGTTGGGCTTGAAAGTCTGTTTTTATTTCAATAGCACTAGAATTGTTGTGCTGTACAATGCCACAGCTTTTGTTATGGTTCATATGGTTGCGATCTAATTTCATTTGTTTTTACTGATCTCTTTAGTAAATATTACACTCACAAAAAGGTCTTCCATAACCCAACGTGCGATGGGATTGTCATGTGTATAAAGTTAAGTTGCTACATGGGCATGTAAATCTGCAAAAAAGAAGCTGTAGAAATTAGATATGGACATTGTCTAGTCCTTTCAGACTTCTGAAGAACGCCCTTTTATACAAGACACTTTAAAACTCTTTATTTTAATGCAAATCTTAAACAACAGATTTGCTTTTAGTTATTTTCAAGCTCCTAGATGGTTTCTGGTGGGTACTGACACTTGCTAGGAAATAGCAGCTGTCAATAAATTTGTGTTATTTTTTTTTAACCAAATATTTCCAACTGTGGGTCTACACAGTCATACAGTATTGTACAGGTAAAACTGTGCATCTGTGTGGAGCCCCAATTATATCAAAGGAACTTGGGTGCAGTTCCAGGATTAGGGCCCAGTCTAACCCCACCAGACATTTTGTATTTCTTTAATGATATCAGTAAGTGGCAGATCTATTTTCATACTGACTGCTTTCCATCATCACTTTCACTCTAATAAAATTAGACATATTATTACTGTAGATGTCGCACATTGTGTTTGCCAGTTTCCAGTAACCCAAAATAATGCTGCTTTTTTGCTGTGTCTTCAGTCAACTCAGACAATGTTCATATGGGCTAGAGAGCATTACTTAAAATACATCATGCTAATGTCAGGTTCTGCTAATGTGGGTTGGGATTGCCTTCTGGGAACTCTGTCAATGCAATACAATCATATACTTAATTTACATTACATATTGTCAAATACATAATCTTTGCAGTGTTAGAGCATGGTGTCTTATGTATTCAGCAAGCCTTAGCCATCACCTGCTTTGTTTTTCTGCTGGCCATAATGTTCTGAGCAACTCTACCAGAACACCTGTCGTGTGTGTGGTCAGAATTAATTCCTTAATTATTTGGTGCTAAAAGATTCTTCTTATACTTTAACAGTCATATTGTGGTAGTGCCTAAAACAGTGGTTTTCAACCTTTTAAGATTTGCGGACCCCTAAACATTTTGAATGCAAGTGCCGACCCCTTTGGAAATTTTGAATGGAGGTGTGGACCCTTTCGAATTGCAAGTGTGGGTATTCACATATTTTTGTTTGATCATAATCATCTTTCATAGACTCCCTTCAACATAGTCTGAAAGCCCCCAAGGGTCCATGGACCACAGATTGAAAACCACTGGCCTAGTAGGCAGTCAGGTTGGGACCACATCATGCAAGGCATTGACCATGGATTGCAGCCAGCACCATACCTAGACTCCTGGCAGCCCCAGGCAAACTCTTAGTATCAGCCCCTGCCTTTGCCAGAGATAATAATAATCATAATAATAACCATTTTTGGGCCCCCTTTGTCTAGGCCCCAGGTGGCTACCCAGTTTACCTATGCCTGTCTGGACCTGATGGCAGCTGGTCTGGTTTGGGACCATGCAATTGAATGGTTCTGATCATTGCCTGGATGGGTGTTAATCTGGGAACTGATGTTTCAAATACAGGGTAAGAGTCCCATTCCAGGAATGGGGCACAGCCCCAGAATTTGGGACTGTTCTGGGACTGTCAGTTGATTTATCTAGTGTGGACTCAGTCATGTGGTGCAAAGGTGCCTTAAAGGGTTATAGCTATATATGGAAAAGCTTTTTTTTTCTGTTTCATGTCTTTCACAAACAGCTGCAATCCAGTGGGTACCCCTGAATTTTTCATCACCTATCAAGGAAACTCCTCTTATTCACCTCAAGTTAGTTCTTATTCAGACTTCCCATGTGGACAGCGCTTCTTTTATTCTGGACATCTTATTAATTAAAAAGGCTGAATTGTTTCTTCTCTTCAGCCAGAATGAAGGGTGTCTGACATACTTATCTATATCAGTGACTCTGGGATTGTTCATAGATTGAAGACATGCTTGCTGGTAGCCACCAATGCTTTCCAGCGTATCAATGCTGATATAACTGCTAAAAATCATAAATCATACCTTTAAACCCAAATAAGTAAACCAGTAAAAGCCTGATCTTATGTTCCCTTGCTCAGGCATAATATGTGTAGCTTTCAGGAGCATAGTAAATTGTCACAAGTATTGTCTAATCTTGCTGTTATTATCTTGAGTCCTGTAAAATTTAATATTTTTTTCCTTAAAGCCTCTGTTTGTGGAGTTATTCAAGGGTAAATGTGAGGAATGTTCCCGTTATATGTTAGGGTTGAAGAGCAGAACAAATCCAACCAACCCATTAGCAATCTCTGTGCCTAACAACTGGGTTCATTGTACAGTTTGCTGCAGTTGTCATTTGAAATAAAACCCATGTCAGTGTCTGTGGGTAGCAGCCAAAAAAGATCATCCCTACTGGAACAAGTTGAGGAGAGCTGTGCCAAGTGTATTTTACCAGGAACTACACTGTTGCATAGTTCATACTCTTGTAGCAGACACTGCTTTTCTATTGTAAAAAAAATAACACAGAGATATACAAAAGTCAGAGTTGGAAAACAAGGTTTAAATGTGACAGAAATTCTACCAGTTCTCTGGATGCCCATCTTTCCTGTCATGCAAGCATGACAGCAAAATACGAAATGGATTCATTTTTTTTCAAACACAGAGATCTGTAGAGAGATCTGATTTACAATTACTGAAAAAAATGTTGAGTAATGGATCACTTTCTTCAGGGAAGGCTACATACTGGAGGAGCTTGTCTATTCTTCCATGCTTATTCACCATGAG
>NW_017729022.1:60170492-60171351 GCF_001723915.1 Gavialis gangeticus
ATGCGAAATGGATTCATTTTTTTTCAAACACAGAGATCTGTAGAGAGATCTGATTTACAATTACTGAAAAAAATGTTGAGTAATGGATCACTTTCTTCAGGGAAGGCTACATACTGGAGGAGCTTGTCTATTCTTCCATGCTTATTCACCATGAGATATTTATGTACATTACATTGTAATGATTTTGAAAGATCATTGCCTAATATAAAAAAATGTTATCACTATTGACTTGAATTATGATGACATTTGTGAACATGACCTGGAGACCAGTTAATAGCCTGCTAGCCCTACTGCTTATGCTGCTTGTGACAGCCACCCCTGTCAGCTACCTATCCTCTCCAGTACCCCAGCCCCCCCTGCTGTGTAATAAGGGCTGTTCCCAAGCTCGCTTACTGCAGCTTCTGCTTACCCTCTTCACTGAGTGCTGCAGATTCCCTCACCAGCAGCAGTGAGGTGTCAGATTTGGCAGCAAGTGTAAATGGAGGGTGTAGTAGGCACAAAGCAGCCATCAGTACAAACCAGGGAGGGCTGAGATGGCATCAGGCTGGGCATTGAAGAGGGGATCAGTGCCACATAGCAGAGAAATTCATGACAGAGTGAAAAAGGTGCTCCTGCTACCACATACCACTGCAGGCCAGATCCAGTCTCCTTGCAGGCTGGATCTGGCCTGCAGGTTAAATGTTGCCAACCCCTAATTAAGAAAATTGGAATGAAACTAAGAAATAGCAAAAAAAAGTGGCAACTGTGCAGTCACTAGGGTTGTATGGATCAGGTTTGCAGTTCTGCTCCTAACTGTTATTGTCTCCAACCTTCTGCACGAACAAATTAGATCAGGCATCAACATTCCCCTCTCTCCTTC
>NW_017729022.1:60176351-60179477 GCF_001723915.1 Gavialis gangeticus
TAGCAACGAAATTCATGACAGAGTGAAAAAGGTGCTCCTGCTACCACATACCACTGCAGGCCAGATCCAGTCTCCTTGCAGGCTGGATCTGGCCTGCAGGTTAAATGTTGCCAACCCCTAATTAAGAAAATTGGAATGAAACTAAGAAATAGCAAAAAAAAGTGGCAACTGTGCAGTCACTAGGGTTGTATGGATCAGGTTTGCAGTTCTGCTCCTAACTGTTATTGTCTCCAACCTTCTGCACGAACAAATTAGATCAGGCATCAACATTCCCCTCTCTCCTTCAACAGTTTGTATAAATCATTGCACTGACTCCTACAGCTTGCCTATGGGGGAAAGGCAGCATGAAATAAGAGAGAGTTGTATTCGTCTGGAGATAGGCAGAAGCCAGGGGAGGGCAACACCTTAGAAACAAACTTGTTCTGAGTGGCACAAGCCTTAATAGGCAACACCCTCCTACATCAGATACAGATTAAGTAGGCTGTCGTCTATGAAAGCTCATGCCTCTGACACAGTCTCTAAAGTGCTGCCCTGCCCCACCTTCTTACAAATAATAAACTCAGGTTTAATTTTAAAGCATACTAGCTGTTCCGCTCCAACCCCCTGCGTTGGATGGTCTTGTTCCATGTATAACCTAGCTTATGTTCTGCATGTTTGGCTATGGCTATGTTCTATAACAGTAAGTTTGTGTATTCTTTAACTGCATACCCTCATTAGTATGCATGTGTGGACTTCTGATGGCTATTTGCACCTGTTGGTGGGCCAATTGTCAAGGGCAGGTGGATCAGATTTTGTGTCCACAGCCCCTCTCTTCCACAACTGTGAAGTTTGTAGGCACCCAAATGTTGCTAATGCAAAGTTACACAAAGGCCATTAAAGGGACAGCACCCACTGGGACCTCTGGAATGCTCTGCAGTGGGCGGTCCTCAGTTTGAGTAATGAGTGTGTATATTTGTGTGTGAAAAGTGAATGAGATTCCAGATAGGTGTTACTCCCTGGTTGATGTTGTGGTTCATCAAGTCTTTAAGGGAAAGGGCTTCTGAACACAAGTCCTTATAGTAGGTTCAAGCAAAAACCTTATACTCCTTATAGCTGTAAGAGCTGAAAATCCCTGAGCCTTCTGTAGCAGTACAGCAGGGTGTGAAAAAGCTGAGGTTGCATAGGTGACCCAAAGAGCACCAGCAAAGAAGTGGTGATTCCTGGCAATAAAAGCCATCTCCTTGGTGGTAACAATGGAGTGGGAGTATCTCCTGGAGACAGCAACCAGAGTAGTAATCCCTAGAACAGGGTGGGCAAAATGCAGCCCGCGGGCTGGATGAGGCCTGCCAGGCCATTCTATCTGGCCTGCGGGGCCCCTAAAAATGTAGAAAAACAATATTTATCTGTCCCTGGCTGCCTCTCATGCAGCCCTCGATGGCTTGTCAAAACTCAGTAAGCAGCCCTCCGCCTGAAATAATTGTCCGCCCCTGCCCTAGAAGCACTTGCCTGGGCCAGGCAGCAACTCTGATGAGGTCTTCCTTACTCAGCACTTCCTGCTTTGGCTGGCATAGGTGGCAGAGCCTCATAAAGCAGATTTGCAAGCCCTAGCAGCAAGGGGCAGATCCAGGGCAGGTACAGTTGTACCCTCTTTGATTCTTGTTGCACCCAAAATCTAGGTAAGAACCTTAACTCAGGTATGGTAATATTAACTCAGGTGTGGAAATAACTGATAGTGAAGACACTTGCAAGCCACTCACAGAAGCTAGTTTTAATTTATAAATCCACACTGCTTGTGCAGATTCAACTGTGATGGCTGCAAGACTAACGACAGCATCTTTGGACTCCTACTTGCCTAGTTTCTTGTGTTTTTAAAAACTTGATATAAACTCTAGCAAATTAGTGCACATTCCAATAGCTGTAGTTGTTTCTGAGCTTAAATTGAAAAATACAGTGCTGTCTCCCTCCCCCCCAGCATAGTAGTCAAACTTCTATTTTCTCCAGTTAAGGAGAAACGTGCATTGCGTTGTGTGTAATGATGACATATCACATTGCCTGTCCTGCAGCCCAAAATCTACAGCAGGGCCTCCAGGGTGCATCTTCTTATTGCTAGGCTGGCTGGTATATGTGGTAGAGCTCCTGGGGGAGGATGAATGGTGGCAGCTCCCTTGAGTTTGTTTGCCGGTGACTAGGGTGCCTCTTGGAGACTAACTCGTTCCAAGAGGCATAAGCTTTTGGAGGATCCTTAATTGGATGCAGATGGGAACTGCTTCGGTTTTGGTTAATGTTTAAGGGGTTCGCTTTAATGTACAACGCTAGGGGAGCTCCCGTTGGGTTTACAACGTTGCTGTTACACCCCTAAATTTGCACCTGGGCCCTTGCTCGCCCAAGGCCTGGCAAAGGGTCACCCACCCTTAGCATAACTCATTATAGGGGAACAAGGGCTTCCTCCCCCCTTGCAATAGGCCCACGCACACACGAACCCGCCTCAGGCATCCAACAGTGCTGGAAGCTCTGCAGCACAACTGCGCCTGCGCGAGGGGGCAAACGGGAGGAAAGGCTCTGCAATCTCGAGCTACCGCCCCCGGTGGCACGCAGCCAGACCAAGACCACGTGATCCAGATTCGGCCAAGAAGCGTTAGCAGCGCGGAAGGCATGGCGGGATTCTCGGCGCGTTCACTCCTAACTCTCCGAGCCAGAGGCCGAGCCCTTCTAGGGCGCTAGAACTACCCTTCCCAGCCTGCCTCGCGACAGGGCAGCCCGTGCGCTACCTCACGGGATTGGTAGTCCGCCCCCCGGCTAAACGACAACTCCCAGCATGCCGCAGGGGGGTGGGGGAGAACAGGGTGTGGAGCGCGGCGCGCCTGCGCCACGAGGAGCCCCGGGAGCCAATCAGAAAGCGGAAAACAAAACTGCCGGGTTTCAAATCCTCCGCCTCCCTCTTCGCCATCATCTGCAGTGGCGGTGGCGTGACGGGTCGGAGCCGGGCGGCCCCCACGCGTGGCGGAGGTGAGCCCTGGCGCGCCCACTCGGGGGTCCCCCGCGGCGGGGGCCTGCCCCTTGCCGACGGCTCGATCCCCTGCCCCACTGTGCGGGGGGGTTCCGCTCCCACCCCCCCGCGCGTCACCTGCAGTGCCCCGCCCCCCCCCG
>NW_017729022.1:60179487-60181391 GCF_001723915.1 Gavialis gangeticus
GGGGGAAGGGCAGCAGCGTGGGACCCTGCCTGTGGGGCTCTAGAGCAGTCACAGCTCTTGGGAGCCATTCGGGGGCGGAGGAGCCCGGGGGTCCTGACACACACGTCTCCAAGGGGGGTTGTGGGAGGAGTCCTGCCCCAGTGAGGGGAAGGAGCAGGGAGCACCTGTGGGGTGCGAGGCTCTAGAGCAGCACTTTTCACCCTGGGGGTTGGCACGGCCTCCCCTTTGCCCCCCCAGGTGCCTTGAGGCCCTTCCGAGAGGGCAGCATGTAGCACTGGGTGTTGCAGAGTGATCTGCAAAATAAAGCCTGGCATTTGGCCTTCTTGCGTTCCTTGAAGCACGGCTGCTGCTCCTGTTTTTTCTTTTGGCCTCAGAAAAGCAAAAATGAGGAGCTGGCCCTTCCCAAGGGGAGCCTTGTGTCTAGCCAGGGGTGCCTTGAGAAACAAGTGAAGGTGAAGAGCTGGCTCAAGGCATCCCTAGAAAAACGTCAGCTGTTCACCTTTGCTCGTTTCTTGCCTCTGTGGCAAAATAATAAAGCAGTTTTTCTGTTCTTCTGAAAGACCCCAGTGGGTCAGAGTGGTTTTGACACTATAGGTTTCTAGTTAAAATCTCCAGGTTTTTCTAGCAAATCACACGCTGTTGTTTGCACACCTAACAGAGCTAATGTTGCACAGCATCCTTACAAGGATCCTGCAGCACCCTTGGTGAAAACTGCTGCTCTAGATGTAGAAAAGGGCCACTTATCCAACTAGTTATTCCTTAGAGCATGGGTGTCCAGGTCACCCTGGACCAAGGTCAGATTCAAACCACAGGAGCTGCTTCTGGACTGGCAGAGGTTAGAAGAATTTGGTGGCAGAGTGTCTGGGTGGCCTGGCGTAGGAGTGAAGTGTTCTGGGCCATCTCTCTGCCTGCAGCACCTCACTGGCATGAGTGGCATGAGTCAGAAGGATCCATGTCCTAGTTTTTTTGGTGTTGATAAAACATGGGGATGGAAACTGAGCAAATCCCACGGCACTGGCTTCCTTTTTCCCCATCTCTAGGTCCAAAGGGAGTATTAAAATGCATGAGTGTTGGTGAAAGGTACTGGCTTCAGTGTTGGGGCTGAACACTTGTAGCACCATGGAATGTTGGTGGGAGGGAGAGGAAGAGGATGTGTCAAACTCAAGTTGGGCGGTTTGGCCAAATTTTGAAAGTCTGTGTTGGGGAAGAGGTTTTAAGGAGACAAAAGCTTGCGTGCATATGAAAATCTAGGCTGGGCAGGAACTGACTGGAGATGTTAATTTTTCCAATTGTTAGAGTAAGCTTTTATCCCTGTCAGCATGTTTGAAACCTGACTTAAACACGTCATTTATTCATCTCTTGCACCATATCTAGTCTCCAGATTACCAGCAGAAAATGCCAGCAAAACTGCTGCTTAAGGTGGTAGTCTTATTATCACACAAATTGGGCTGAGCCCTTCCATTTACACAGAGTTAAACAACCCCCAGATAGTAAGGATGTTATGTCAGTACCACTCTTTACTAGTTTAAAGCAGGTGACATAGAAACAAAAGTTTTCTTATTCCTTTATTAAGCTCCTCCATAGAGGGCTATACCTCCCCTTCAGACGTCACTGGCAGTAAACAAAATTCTGCTATTTATGGAGGAGGCCCTACAAAAATCCCGAGGTGCCTTTGTACCCAACTTCCCTGTTGCCACCTTCGTAGCAGTTGAGTAAGAGTCTGATTCCAGAAAGGTGCTGATGTGAGTACTAGCAGGGATGTAACTGGAAAGAAAAAGTACCATGTCTGTTTTAGCTTTTTTTAAAGGGAAAAGAAACATGATGGACTGGATCGTGTTTACTAATAAATATTAAAGGATATGGCTGTAGGGAGAAAGCAGTAATCCTTTCTCATTCTGAAAGAG
>NW_017729022.1:60181415-60183043 GCF_001723915.1 Gavialis gangeticus
GTGCTGATGTGAGTACTAGCAGGGATGTAACTGGAAAGAAAAAGTACCATGTCTGTTTTAGCTTTTTGTAAAGGGAAAAGAAACATGATGGACTGGATCGTGTTTACTAATAAATATTAAAGGATATGGCTGTAGGGAGAAAGCAGTAATCCTTTCTCATTCTGAAAGAGTGCTGTCAAGAACAGAGTGGTATCTTAATGGGATCTTATTAAGATCGGTCCCAGTTCAGTCTTATTTATGGAACTTGATGACTCCCTTAAAGTCTAAACTTTAAGTCTAAACTTTTCTCTGCAGAGCTGAATTTTCAACAGCATCTGACAGATTAGTGTTTCAGGTTCTGAAAGAGACTTAAGTCTTGCTGTCATGCCAAAAAAGTGGAGGGTTAGGGGCAATACTATTTTGAGCTGATATTTGTAATTTAGGGTAAACTATTTCTTAGAGGTGTGTATGTATGTTGAGTGGTTTTTTTTTCTGTTTTTCAGTGATTCGTTTTTAAAATTGGCAGTTCTTGAAGGTTGGCAAAGCACAGAAAATGGCATCTGAAGAGATTACTAAGTTAGCAGAGTCGCTTGCAAAAACCAAGGTGGGCGGAGGGCAGCTGAGCTTCAAGGGCCAGTCTCTGAAACTCAACACTGCAGAAGATGGTAAGAGGAAATGTGCCATAGAAGTGTTTCGCTGGGCTCCTGCACTACTGTTATCCCAAATCTGTGCTTCATAGTGCACCTCCTTCCAGCAAACCCTGCATAATAGAGCACAAGGGTCAGCCACCTGGGAGACAATAAGCAACTCCCCCCTCTTTTTTTTTCCCCCCCTGCAAACTGCCTCGAGTTTTGGTACTGGTCCTGCAGCCAAGGGACACCATCTTTGACTCCCTAGTCTATGGATGCTAGAGATGCACTGATATGTAGGTCCATATTGTATTCACACCGATAAAAGGAAAACTTACATTATTGGCAATTGGCTTTTTTTGGCTGATGTGGCTGATAATGTTGCTGATAAATATCACATGCATGTGCACAGCTGCAGCTTGCATGCATCTGGGAGTGCAGCCCAGCAGTGTGGAGGGCAGCATCTGACCAGCAAGTCTGGGGGGGACAGATTGAGCACCCTGCAGTGAAGGAGGGAGTGGGACATAGGCAGGTGCTGCCCAGCTGAAGCAGCACAGGACGCGGGACAGAGCTGGTGGCTAGTCTGGGGGGCATTGGAGGGGGGGTTCCCACTGCTGTGTGCACCCCCAGGGGAGGCATGGGGGGCACATACGCCTTAGATCTGTGCAGGGGATGAGGGTAAGTTGCTGCTGTGTAGTTGGGGCTGGGGCTGCTCCAGCCTCTTCCCAGTGGCTGCGCTTGGGCTGGGCAGGGTGGATGGTGGAGGTGCTGGGAAGGGGGACTGCAGGGGGGGCTATAGCCACCCCAAAATTTGATGTAGCCCCCCCTTCTAGTGTAGCTACTGCCTGCCCTGATCAGCTTAGCCTGAGAGCAGCCACCAGAAAGAGGCTGAAGCAGTTCTGGCCTTGAGCAGGCAGCCTACTCTCGCCCCATGCACAGATCCAGGGGGGTATGTGCCCCCCATGCTTTTCCTGGGGATGCATGTACTGGTGAGAATCCCCCCCCCCCCCCCCCCCCCCC